>NC_137831.1:30160728-30336689 GCF_963921795.1 Nannobrachium achirus | reverse complement strand
TATCTTTTTATTTCCTAATCCTAACCTTTAATCACTAGATCTTTCCTTGTTCCACATTTGAGACAAACCTCTCGTCTGTTAAGTGCTTGACCTGTGTGCCTTAACACGCACTCGTTCTCCTGCTAGACCACCAAAATGTGGAAACGCCTTACCGAAGGCCTTAAAGGAGTGCCAATGCCTAACATCCTTAAAAAAAAAAACGCCCTGAAAAACCTCTGACAATATCTACTGCATAGTACTGTGTTCTATCCGTCTGTCATTCAATGTTATATGAGATACTTAAAGGTTTCCTTTGTAAACTGAAAAGCTTACTAGGATCTCCTTTTTTTTAAAAGATTGTTTTTTTTTGGGCTTTTTTGCCTTTATTGGATAGGGACAGTAAACTGACAGGAAATGGGGGAGAGACAGGGAGTGACACGCGGCAAAGGGTCGCTCGGATCGGGAATCGAACCGGTGACACCGACAGGCATTGATGCCGAAATGGCAATGCCTATATGGTATGCGCCTGGTCCACTAGGCCACCTGGCACCCACTAGGATCTCCTTTTAGTTGACCTTGTACCAGTGAACTGTACTGTCATGAAACTTTACTTTTCCAATGCATACTTCTAATAAAGTATTCAATCAATAAATCAAACAAACACATGCCATTATTATTATTGTATTTGGATACAGAGTGCTGCCATTCACGGTGCTTTATTTTGAAGAGCCCCGGAAGCCATGATTGTGTCCATGTTGTGGAAATCCACTGAATCCGGAGGTAGACTGGGATGTTTACTCTCATACGGAAATGACAAATTCGACCGCCGCCGACCGCCGCGGCCGCAGTGTCGCCGTGAAAAAGAGCGGTTCTCTGCGTTTTGAAAGTGGATTCCGAGATAAAGCCGTTTCTTTGCATCAGCAATGAATAGGAGCCTATGGAGATCACATGCTTACCTGGTGCTGACGGCCGAGTCCCCCCCCCCCCCCCACCCCCCCGCCTTGTCACGTTCCTGGGCGAGATTGGCACAAGAAGAGTTAATAGGAACAGCAACGTGTATGCGTACCCGAAAGAGAGCTTAAATTCCAGTGCCGGTTACTCGCCATTGGTAGTAACTCTGAGGACCCGCTAGGGCAGGGGTTTTCAAAGTGGGTGACGGGGCACCCTGGGGTGCCGCGGCGGCTGTCCAGGGGTGCCGCGAGATCATTTGATAATATTTGGATTTTTTTTTGGACACTTGGAAAAATATTTTGTATCATTTTAAACTTGAAGTACAAAGTCATTTTCAGTCAGTTCTAACCAAAATGGCTATTATCTCAATGTTTTCCTCGCAAAACATAATCATTAAAATATCGTCACTGTCAGCAGGCAGAGACCTCTGTCGCACAAAACTAGTGAAAACAGCCCGATCTACAAGCACACAATGTGCTTGTAGATCTGCTGTTTTCACTAGTTTAGTACATTTTATAGATGATAAATATAAAACGAACGGTTTTTGGACATACAAGGCATATCGTCGTTGTCAACGACGATATGCTATAAATATAAGGTGCTGGGAGTGAAAATTATAATGTAAGGGTGCCTCGGATTTCAAAAATATTCATGGGGTGCCCTGAGACAAAAAAGTTTGGGAACCCCTGCGCTAGGGGACAACCCTGTTGAAGACCCCTGGTCTAAAGTTCTCTCTCTCTCTCTCTCTCTCTCTCTCTCTCCCTCTCTCTCTCTTCTCTCTCTCTCTTCTCTCTCTCTCTTTCTCTCTCTCTCTCTCTCTCTCTCTCATCTCTCTCTCTCTCTAGGACCCAGCGTGGGCAGTTTGTTCCACATGGCCGACGACTTGGGCCGCGCCATGGAGTCATTGGTCAGCGTCATGACGGACGAGCAGAGCGCCGAATAGCACGAGGCCCCTGCCCCTTCTGACTCCGCCCCTGCCCCTCCTCTGTCCCCCTCCCCTCCCCCGCCTCTGTACCTACTCGTTGCATGCTTTTTTCTAGTCAAAACAACTGGATCGGACAAAACACCCGTTTACAAAGAGAATATATATATAATGTCTATTTTTGTGAAGGAAGCGCAGTTGCAGCGACGACAGTGAAACAAAACAAAAAAACAACACACACACACACGCACACACACACATTAAAATCAAAAAAGTTCTATAACTTGTAGATTTCAGTAGTTTCTTAAAAAAAAAAGAGAGAGAAAAAGAAATAAGTCCCGGAAGTTGTTTTATTATTAACAGAGCTGATTTTTAAACTTCTATGCAATTGTATAAAAAAAAAAAGCGAGTGAGAGAGAGAGGTTGAAAAAATAAACAAAAGACGTCATGGTGACGACGTAGGGATGGGACAATATGAACATTTCATATCACGATTATTGTGACAAAAGAAATCGAGATTTACGATATTATCGCGATAATCAAAATCTATTATCCTGGGGCGGAACATTTGCCAAAAAATAGCAGATCTACAAGCTCACAACGCTTTGGCGTTGCGATGCGTTGTGAGCTTGTAGATCGGCTATTTCTTGGCAAAGACATTTGATAGAGTTAAAAGTTACCAACTCTAGAGCGTTTAAGTCGTACCGGATATGCAGCTCGGCAAATAAAATGTGAATTGATCCCAGTGCATGACGGAGGACGATATCACGATAAATTAAATCTCCGCGATACGATTATCGTGAGTGGTTTTTTTTTTCATCACGATATACGATGATATCGCTCATCGTCCCAACCCTATGACGACGGTGAAAAAGGTGTGGGCGTTTTGGACGTCGGCCGTGTGTCTGCCATCTGTTTGTGACGGGAGAAAAGAAAAACCCAACAAACGAATACAAAAACAAAAAAAAGATATACACAAAAAAAAAATGCATTTCAGACATTTGTATGGAAAAAGAATGATTGTAAAACCACAAATGGGTGCTTTTTAAAGAGGAAAATATGTCTTTCTATTCACAGAGTATATACTGCTGTCAAAGGCAATGCAGGCATCCTGAATATTTTCAGTGTGTGTTGTGTATGTGTGGATGTGTGGGTGTATGTGTACTGTATGTGTGTGTGTAGGTGCCTAATTTTCACATAACATTACAGCTTTTTTTCCTTATTATTTTGTTGTTGTTGCTTTGGCTGACGAACCTCGGTTTTAATTGAGTTGTCCTTTTATCTATTCGTCCATATGTCCGTCCGACTGTCCGTCCATTCATCCATCCATCCGTACGTACAAGCAGACTGTAGAAGTCAGGGGTCTTCAACAGTGGGTTCCGGGACCCCTGGGGGGGGCGGGCGCCAACGCCGCCAAGTCTTTGTGCAATAGGAGCTCCAACCCTCGCACCATCCCCATTCTGAGGGGAACATAAGGCGATAATAGCTGATCTACAAGCGCAAGGCATTGTCCCTGCTTCGTCTCTCTCTCAGTTAAGGGGGTCCTTGGCCCGCAAAACGTTGAAGACTCCTGGTATAAGTTATACGCCTCCTCAAACAGTTCAAATCGTCTGTGTTCATTTAAATCGCCGCTTTGTGCAAATGGAACCTGTTGGCACTGCAACTTGGTGCTTTCAGACGGAACCAAATGGACCCGTAGTTGCGGGTCTATTTGTTAACTCTGAGTTAAATTGTCACACTGGATTTTTATTTTTATTTTTTTACTGTAAACTTTTAATTTTATTAATATCTTATCAGACTACGGTTTCTGAAGCCTGTGGTCGTGTTCAACACCAGGTGCTTTGTGTTTGTAAGCGGAGGTTAGTTCAGAACTGTCTCGAAGGCCGTAAAGCCAGCGATGTTCAACCTGTGGGCCTGGCATGAGGATGTTGCAAGTGTGTCCCCAAATAATTGGCAACACACAAAAAAATGTTTTATGATAATATAACAGTAATATTATAAAAGTAATGCTACTGATACCGATAAATAAGGAGCACAATTGTTTGGTTGATAACAAGTTACCTACCGTTCTGCATTGGGCTTCGTGACAGTTCACCTCACAGACTAAATTGCCAATCGAACATTCGGCTAACAAATAAAAAAACCTTAAATGTATGGAAAAGTCGGCTTCTGCTTTTTAGCCTCTTCCAAGTCTAAAAACTGTTACGTGTCTGACCCAGGGAACACGTAATAATATACAGTAGAGTACAGGTTCATATCAAGAGTACTGTAAATCGACACGCGAGTTTATCTCCTGTTATTTATTTGAAACCGAGCACTACAGTGTTTAAGAGGCTGCTAGCTGGCTTGAACCTAGAGGTTGTTGTTTGTAGTTTCTTTTTAAAGGACAACTTTAGAACCTCTAACAAGGGTTCATATTTTAGATTGTAATTAAAGAATATAAAAGATGAGTGTTAAAATTATTTCATTTACTTCTTTCTATTGTTTTAAAGATAGTTATTTCAGTGGTTGGGGGCATGCGTACAAGTGGCTAAATATGTCATTTTACACAGAATAAGCCCATTCCCAAGATACAACGCAACCTTTCAATACAACGCAACCTTTCATGGTTGGATATGACTTGTGGGGGCTAGAAGTGTTAATGTAAATAGCAATAAAGAAACTGCTGGCTTATTGTGTCTAAAAAGACATATTTAGCCACTTGTACGCATGCCCCACATTTTAGCACGGTAAATGCGATAAAACAATAGAAGGAAGCAAATGAAAACATTTTAAAACTCTTTTTTTCTTTTCTCTAATTACAATCTAAAATATGAACCCTTGTTGTAAAAAACCAAAGTTGTCCTTTAATTTCTATTTGTATTTAATTTAAATCTATAACCCCGATTTTAAGAGAAACATTTTCTTTTCTTTTCTGACAAAAATCCAGTAAATGCAAGCTCTACCTCATTTGAAATTCTGGAGGTCCCACCATTTATGAGGCGACGGCTACTCTACTGTACGTTATATTCCTTGTTGGTACTCCTGGTTGCATTGCTAATACCGGAGGAGGGGTGTTGAATGCCCTCGTTCGGTCCCTCCATTTTAATGCGCCGAAACCTAATTGATGCTTCGTCCGCGGAGAACAGCAGACCTGCAAGCTCACAGCGCCTTTGTGTCCGCAACGCGCTGTGAGCTTGTAGATCTGCTATTCCCAGCCGCCTTCGGAGCGTCGTGGCATGAACTAGGCTTAGGCATTAGGGGCCCTATTTTCGTCCTTGCCATACCCATTATCCGTAAACTCTTTCGGCATTTTTTGCTATTTTGAAAATATTTTTTTATATTTCAAATAGCTGATCTAGAAGCACACAATGTTTCGATGTTGATCGGGTTATTAAAGTGTCATTAAAGTGTTTTCCAAAATAGTAAAAAAAAAAAGGCAAATAAGTTTAGGGATTAGGGGTAAGGCATGGACGAAAATATAAGGCTCTTCTGTCGGAGACCACCAGTCTGAATGTCCACTCATAATAATAACAACACACTGCAGGGTTAGGTGCTCTGTACCGCGTTTTATATGAATGATTAGATACAAAAAATGATGGTGTCTTGTTTCGTCGCTGTCGGGCGGAAACCGTTGCTTTTCCGAAACGGAAAAGAAGAATCCGTGTTCCAGGGGATCCGTTTTTTAGTGGATTGCTTTTGTTACGTCGTCACAAGCTCTTCAGAAAGTCGTAAACAACTTTCAAACGGTTCACAATTCTTCTAAACATGTAAAAGGCAATGAAAATAGCAAATCTAGCGATCGATTTGAACTACCTTTGCATGGCACAGTCATACAACAAAGTATAACATGGGGCATTCATTTATGAACAATGGAAGATGGAGAAACAAGGTTTCTGCCCCACTGTGACTGTACATAATATATACAGTATAGTGCTGTCGGACAGAAACCTTTATTTTATTTTATTATTATTATTGTAAAGACCCTACTTGATCACACTACAGCGTCACGCGAATGCATCAAATGTAGCTTGAATCGCAGTGCGAAGCAGCGTTTTTTTTTTTTTTTCCCTGCTACTTTTTCAAATTGAATCCTGAAGAATACCAGTTTTGGACATAACAAGGTTTCCTCCCGACAGAGACGATAATGCTACATGAGTCAGCGTGCACTACTGTCATACCTGGGACATACTGTAACTACTACTTGTTTTCTCTTAGAGAGGGATTGTCATAGAGGTGTGTGTGTGTGTGTTTTGACTTATCGTCTTCCATTCAGTTTTCTTTCTTTTTTTTTTTTGTGCAGTGTGAGCTGTCGGTAGCGTGTGACTAAATAGGAGCCAGACATTATTCGAACGTGTAACCACTTTGACGAGGTGGGGGAGACGTTCTTAGTGGAGTGTTCCCGCAGTTTGAGCAGGGAGGGTTTAAGGACTCTATGCACAGAAGCCATTTTGGCTAGAAGTTGGATGGTCTTCTCGCTTCCTTCAGAGGTGTTACCAATAATACTAATGAAGGCTCTGTTCCATTCTGCTCAAACAGAGTCAGGGTGCTGATATTGTGCATGTTGGCTCACTAGAAACACTCTGCTACACCAGTGGGTCTCAAAGTGTGGCCCAGGGATCCTCGTGTTTCCTTGGGGGTTTCAAATGACCCCTTAAAAGGTGTTACTCTGAGAGTGTTCAAATGGAACCAAATGCAGGCGTAAAAGGTTTGAGAACCACTGTGCAACATGAAATGGAACAGAGCCTTCATTAGTATCATTGGTAACACCTTTTGAAGGAAGTGAGAAGACCATCCAACTTCTCTCCAAAATGGCTGCTGTGCATAGGGCCTATTGTTATTATTTTTTTGTGTGTTGATACCATACACTGAATTTTTTTTGATTGACTTTTACTTAACGTTTTTGTTTTGTTTGTTTCATCCGCCCATCGTTGTTATTTTTTTCTTCTCCTTCTCAATAACGCGTCGAACTTTCACAACATATCAGATTCCACCAAATATATGCCTTACTACTGTATTATAAAATGCTTTACTGTGTATCAATAAAGCACGCAGTTATGTTGAATCCTGCTGATTCATGTGTCCTTTGTTGTTCCGGCTGCCGGGATAGGTTTTGTTTAGTTATTTATTTGTATGTTTTTTTTAAGCCATGCTAGCCGCTCCAATACGCGACTTTGGGTGTGTTTATGGGTGTGTTCGTAAATGCGCACTCAACACACATGTTGTCGCTCGTTTATTCGGTGCACTTGGTGCGTTGTCGTTCGGAAATCCAGTGCGTGGCGTGCTGAGTGCATGCACTCACCGACCCTACTCAGAAGATGGGGTTTGGCAGTGTGGTGCGGTGTTTTGATTGGTTGGTTTTCATGGCGGTGTCTCGCACCTCTCTGCGGTGAACAGTGGCGTAGGAAATGATAACAATATGCACTATTGCTGCTTTATTGGTCCTTTGGGCTTTATTGTTGCACACGCATCAACGTGTAAACTAGGTAGGCCAATATTATGAATTTAATTACCTATCAATAGCAACGCTGCGTTAGCAACTGCTGCTTTTAAGAAAGTTTTCAGACTGAAAAAGCACACAGTTGCCTCTTATCTGGTCGTTCGTAAATAGGCCACACTGAATGCACTCTCAACGTCACCGCATTTCCGAACGCACCCTATATGTACGTCCCTCTCTGTGAATGTAAATCGAGGATAAGCGTGTGGCATTTTTCCAATCCTATTTCCTGTTGTGGTTGTATATGGAACATAAGTATTTGGCTCCTTATTTGATGCTTCAAGTAGATCTAATTAATTTACCGAATGTCTGTCTGTCCGTCCGTCTGATATCTGTCTGTGCTCTGGACACGGCCAGTGCCCAAATTTGGAGATGTCCGACCTCACTGATACCGCTGCCATGGTAACAACTGCGGGTTGAAACGGTGACCAAATTTGGAGGCGACCGACATCACTGATACGTCGTGGATCCTCAGCATTACTTCCGAGACTCCTACTACATTCAATCCCTCATATACGGTGCACACCCCAACGCAAGGATAATGATTTGCACATTGGTCAAGCATATATATATACTGTAGTGTATAAATAGGCCTATATACTGTATATAATATAAATAAGTTCAGGAACAGTATGTTCTAGTGTTAAGTGACCACCACTCACTTCACACAGGTGTGATTCCTTTTTGAAGCGGTGAAAGCCGCTTCCAAGGAGTGGCTTTGTGTGTCCCGTACATATCCATATATGGTCATTCCAGTCCAGACTCCAGAGTGAACAGGTTTTATCTGTCCCGTACATCCAGAATATGTGTCCCGTCCGTCCCGGTCTGATGATTGGATGATTAAAATGTCCAATGAGACCATACTTTGAAGCTTCACACAATTCTTTTTTGCCAGACCCATGAAATGGGTAGGCCTACATAAGCAAATGTCGGTCCGGGTTTTCTATATAAAGGGTATATATGATGATGACATGATGATGACATGCCTACAAAAGGCATGATGTCATAAATGATGATGACAGACAGGGGGTCTGGCACAACCAGGTTGACCTGGTCTAGTTTTTTTAAATATGTGTGTCCCGTGCGTCCAGAATTGAGGATTGGTCAAGCTTCACATGACAAGTCGGCCCTCCAGATAAAATCATTCATTCATTCAGGATTCATAAAAATATAGAACTAAAGCACATAGAAAGTATAGATCTAGAACACAGAAGAATGTATAGATCTAGAACACAGAGTTCATAGCTCTAACACATAGAATAAAATCTCACCGCTTCACTTCGAACCGAGGTTCGATTTTTAAACTTTAAATCAGTTTTGGATATGTAAATAAGGTGATTGTTACATGTTAAATGCAATTACAATACAACTGGTATACCGGTAGCCCATTAAGGACTGATAAATACAATATGAATGTTGACTATTTAACTTAGAAAAGATGTGTTGTTGCCTTACCCCTCACACCTACTGTAGCATTTTTATCTTTTTATTGTTTACAATTTTGGAAAAAGATAGCCGATCTACAAGCTCACAACGCAGTGTTGATTTTGACCGCAAATTCTTTTTTGAAGCGGTGAAAGCCGCTTCCAAGGAGTGGCTTTGTCTGTCCCGTACATGTTTTTTTTTGAGGATTCCCATAGATTCCCAAGGAGTGGCTTTGTCTGTCTCGTACATGTCCCTTGCATGCAGAATTGAGGATTGGTCAAGCTTCACATGACATTTTGGCCCTCCAGACAAAATCATTCATTCATTCAGAATTCATAAAAATATAGAACTAAAAGCACATAGAAAGTATAAATCTTCATAGAAAGTATAGATCTAGAACACAGAATGTATAGATCTAGAACACAGATTTCATAGCTCTAGAACACATAGAATAAAAATTCACCGCTTCACTTCGAACCGAGGTTTGATTTTTAGTTTTAGTCAGTCTTTTGAATACATTTCCATTTTGTTTTAGTCACATTTTTGTCATCTGGAATGTTTTAGGTTTAAGTCTAGTTTTAGTCGACTAAATAAAAGATTTTAGTCCACAAAATCTACAGTTGACAAAAAGCCATCAAGGCATTATAACATTTGTTTTAAATGTTTATAAGTATGCAGAGCAACGTATAACAAGGTTTATGAAGTAGCCTAATATAGCTTAATATAACGTATAAGTACCGGTCATGATGCATTATAAGCACAATGAAACTTCACATAATTACCAGGTAACACTTTGAATAAAGGTCGGGGCTGTAATGCATTATAATCACATTTCTAATGCATTATAACCTGCTTCATAACACTTGTTATAAATGTTTTTAACTATGCATAACAACTTATAACAAAGACACTTTATAACTAAGTTGAGGTAGTAAAAAAGCACTGTTCCACTGAGCTTATAATGCAGTATGACCAGCACTTAATGAGATGTTATAAGTTGTCATACATACATGATTATAAACATTTATAACGACTCACACATAGTGGATTTTAAATGTGATTATAATGCATTGACACAACATTTAAGTAAAGTGTTACCGTTCCAGGTAAGGTGTGGCCTGTGGGCGGTGGGAGGTGAAAGTTGAACGTGCAAAGCATTGAAAGCAGCCAGGTAAGCTGCCATTGTTACAGGTAGGGTGTATGTGTGGGGGTGAGGCACATAGATATAAAGAGCTAGATACTCAGTACTCCGTTCATTGGAGTGACCTGTAAAGAGGGGAAGGCGGAAGTCACGCCGCTCAAAGTGACTAATGGCCAATCACAGCGTGTCTTTTCCGGGACTGTTCAATTCAAAGGAGCTTTATTGGCATGAGGAAACAAACGTTTACCCTGCCAAAGCAAGTGCCCCTTTGAAAGCGGGAGTCCCGCCTCTGATTGGCCTACCGAACGTCCCCTTCTGTGACGAACGCGGAAACGTGCTTCAGAATTACGGAAGCTTGCCTTAAAAACAGCCTTCCCTTTATTACAGACGCCCAAGAGCCAGAGGAGCTGTCTATGGTGAAGTGGACCTTGAATGTGCAGGCAGGTCAAAAAGCTAGTGTAGCAGCGCTCCACCTCGACTACACTTGCGGCGTCTGTCTGTGGTGGGAACACAGATACGCCCATATACGGACTGGACGTGTCGACACGGCGCATTGTCCAACGCAATAATGCGGAGAACACAGCCCGATTATAAACACAGGCACAACGCCAACGCAAATCGTCACACCACATGCCCATGTATGGAGACGTCACCATTATTGTTCAAATCATTGTAGTTAGGCAACGGGCCATGACATGGGTGGTGTCCAGTTAATTTGTAAAAACGTGGTCGCACGGGCCATTAGTCAACACAGCTTGCAGCATGGCGTCCACTATCATGAATTCTCCACATTCTGCTAAAGGAAAGGCAGCGGACGGCGGTCTCAAAGCGACGGTCATGACCTTGGAGCCTGACACCGCTGAGGGACTCCACAACTTTGCTGCGCCAGGCACCATGCCCTCCACCAGCCCTATGATGGCCCGGGCGTCAGAGGTCGCGCTTCAGGCTACAGTTCCAGGCCACCCCAACCTCGGCACCGACACAGCTAATCGGAACAGTCCCTTACCGCGTGGACAGCTCGACGGCGTCGCCTCCTCAGACTCCACCGTGGACGTTCTCTATCGGCTCGGTACGACCCAGGACCCTGGCACCAAAGACAGGATTCGCTCACTGCTGCAGTGGCTCCGCGACGTGAGCAGGGGCTCGCGCTCCGCCGAAGGCCGCTCTCCCTCGGCGGGCGGGGCTTCAGCCTCGTGCTGTTTTGGGGAGTATGGAAACCTCGAGTCTTCGCCCCCTCACCTCCATTGTGTTGCGGCCATCTTGTGGCACAGCTATGAGCTGCCTGTCGACTATGACCTCCCTGCGCTGCTGGACAGGGAGCTCTTTGAGCTGCTCTACAACTGGTCCGTGTCTCTGCCCTGCAACGTGGCGATGAAAGCGGCTGTGGACGGCCTGCTGTGTTCCATCTGCCACATCAACCCAGATCATTTCTCCCTGCTCATGTCCTGTATGGGCATTGTGGTGCCCGGCGGCAAGAAGCAGCGCAACGCCAACCGCAATAATCACTCAGAGCATCATGGACCCCTGATCAATTTGTCACAGTCACAGCTGGCTACCCTTGCGGCAGCTTCACAGTCGCCAGGAGGCGTTAAGCAGCTGTTAGACTCCGGCTTCCCCTCCCTGCTGGTGCGGAGCTTGTACCAGTTCTGCTGTGGCCTCCTAGCCAGTGCCAAACTGCCTCTGCCCGCAGTCGCCACCTCCCGGGTTGAGGCACCCAGCCAACCACTTCTGTCGGCAAAGCTGGCCGTTCCAATGCTGTGCTTCCTGACAGAAGTGGGGAATGGTCACGCCCTGAAAGAATGGTTAGAATGGTTAGGAGGGCCGGAGGTCAGCCCGCTGTGGTCAGCCTTGCTCTTCCTGCTGTGCCATTCCAGTGCCAACGCAGCCAGTGCCTGTAAGAGCGGCGCGACGACGGGCCTGGCTAGTGGTCTCACCACTCAGCAGAGGACCGCTCTGGAGAACGCCACGGTGGCCTTCTTCCGGCAGTGCATCTCCTGCCACCCCAACAACCAGCGGCTTATGGCAAAGCTGCTGTGTGAGCTCTACCAACCGCCATCCCAGCAAGGGAATGTGCCCGAGTCTGGACACCTATCTGGCTTCATCCGCCAGCTTTTCTCGCAGCTCATGTTGGATGAGGAGAAAATCACGGTCTCTGTCCAGTCCGCCTGCCCGCTGTATCAGGGATGCAAGGACAAAGACGCCACCAGCCATGTAATTCAGCACCCCATGTATGGAGCAGGCGACGGGTACCGCACCCTCCATCTGCCCATCTCCGCCACACTGGCCGAGGTCCTAGACCAGGTGTCAGACAGAGCAAGCATTACAGCCACGGTGATCAACGAGCAGAGGGGAGAAATGAAAAACACAAAGAAAAGGGGGAGGAAGAACAAGAAAGACAAGGGAAATATGAAAGCCGACCGTTGTTTCCAAGAAGGCTACAGCACTGCCGTGGCCTCCGGCTCAACGTCCCAGTCTAAACATGTCCTATCCACACCTCGGCCGGGACAAGTCATGAAGAAGCAGTCAGTTGGTCAGATGACCTCTTCGCCTGGTGTTTTCTGCCTCTACCACAAACTCCTTCCAGGTCATCCCCTCCCAGTGGATCTGACGCTGGCCCAGCTGCTGACCGTCCTGTACAGCCGCAAGCTGCCCCCGGTTTACCGTTCCATTGACCTGACGGTCAAGCTGGAGCCGGTCGGCAAGGGCCCAGACGAGTCTCTGCTGCAGGCCGGTCCCATCGAGTCACCGATGCAGGTGTTTGCCAGCGTGGGTGAAAACATAATACCGTTCCACCTGCTGCGGGCACTGTTCAGCAGCACTCCCTTGGCCACAGGAGACGACGCGGAGCTGCGAGGTAAGGCCCTCGAGGCCGGTGCCGTCCATCTCATCCTGTCCCGCCTCTCGGCCGTCAGCCACCACTCGCTTCTCTTCCCGAGCGCGAGGGCCAGCGGCCCGGATTCCCGGGTGCTTCCCACTGCCGGGAAGCAAAAGCTGTACTGGGCCAAGGGAACAGGCTTCAATTCCGGGTCCACGGCCTCCGTTTGGAACATGGAGCAGGCTCTGACCAAGCAGCGCCTGGAAGAGGAGCATGTCAGCTGCCTATTGCGGGTGCTGGCCAGCTACATCAACCCGGCAGGATCTGAGGGTGGCCATGGGGGCCAGGGTAAGTGGCGGCGCAGACTGGCCCTCGAGGCTGGGTGAGGTGCTCAGCCGGTCCTGCCTCGTCCCGGTCATGACCTCCTACCTCCGCAACGACTCCGTGATGGACATGGCACTCCACGTGCCCCTGTATCGGGCACTGCTGGAGCTACTGCGGGCCATCTCTACCTGCGCAGCCCTGGTACCTCTACTGCTGCCCCTGTCTGGGGAGGAGTGCTCCGGGGGACAGACCTCCATGAGCATGCTGCTGGCCACGATGAGGAACTGCTTTAACATGTACACCAACCGCCTCCATTCCAGCAAACGAACAGACACGCTGAGATTCGCATCTTGTGGCACGCACCAGGGCAAGAGCAGAGGTGCGGGGAAGGCGGATAGTCCAGACGCGGAGCCTGACGACTTGACACTGCTGGTGTCGGACATCCACAGAACAGCCGAGATGGTCTGCGCTGTTACCACCAACCAGGATATGAAGCAGGTGGAGTGCTCAAAGCAGGCGCCCAAATCCCTGTCGGTCCTACGCTCCTCAGAGAGGTACGTTGCTGCCACGAAGAAGCTCCAGTTCGACGTTGTTGAAATGATCTCTGAGGGCGATGATGGGAAGTTGGTCTTCCACGTCAACTACCATTACAAGCCTCAAGTGACCGATACCAATGCCAGTTATGCCAATAGCGCTGCTCGTGCCCGCCGCCTGGCACAGGAGGCCGTCACTCTCTCCACCTCTCTGCCCCTCTCCTCCTCCTCCAGCGTGTTTGTCCGATGCGACGTGGAACGGTTGGACATCATGAAGGTTCTCATCACAGGCCCACCCGACTCTCCGTACGCCAACGGCTGCTTTGAGTTTGACGTGCACTTCCCCCAGGATTATCCCAACTCCCCTCCACTGGTCACCCTGCAGACCACCGGGGGACAAACCGTGCGCTTCAACCCTAACCTCTACAACAACGGATATGTGTGTTTGAGTATCCTCAACACTTGGTCGGGGAGACCAGAAGAGAGGTGGAACCCGCGGACATCCACCCTCCTACAGGTGCTGGTGTCTTTGCAGTCTCTGATCCTGGTGCCCGAGCCGTACTTCAACGAGCCGGGTTACGAGGGCACGCGCGGCACCCCCAACGGCACCGCAAACTCACGCCAGTACAACGCCAACATCCGGCAGGCCACCGTCAAGTTGGCCATGCTGGAGCAGATGCGCAATCCCTCCCCGTGTTTCAAAGAGGTGATACACAGGCACTTTTACCTGAAACAGGCAGAGATCGTGGCACAGTGTGAGGAGTGGATCGCAGACGGCGGCACCGCTGCGCTCAAGAGCCACACAGTCCAACTACGGGACAGACTTCGTACGCTGCGCTGCCCCGACGGTCTGAGCTCCAGTGAGGGGTTCTCAGAGACGAGACCACACCCAGTGTGAAGTGAGTGGTGCTTTTTTATGAGTTTGTTTCATTAAGCGCCCAGTGTATAATATCTACATACAAACAGACAAAGCCAAATGCTCAAAAACTGCACAAAAATTAATGAATCTCTGATAAAAAAAAATCGACATATTGTCATCCAAATATGAGTTCAGTGGATCTGAGGTTATGAATTCATAAAAAAAAAAAATGATGACAAGTATTCGGTGACTGAATACTTTTAGCAGATTAGCCGCTGACAGCGGCCCCTGCCTTTGGTGTGGTGGAGATAATGACTAACTTGTGTCTCTACCCACTCATCTAAGACTGCCCTTATGTGTGCCAGACAACTTATGGCCATAATAGGGCATAGCAGTGGGTGTGGTTTACTGGTGCCACTAAGAAATCGTCCATAAATTTGTCCTATAGACTTTTACAACAAATATTTATATAAATTATTTTAATTAGAGTCAAGCCATCCAGGATCCTGGTGAATCATGGCCATAAAACCTTTGATTCTGTGAAAATAAAAAATAAATAAAAAGAATAACAGCTAAACAAAGAGTATTTACTAAATGTACTATATATATCATATAATTAAATATTCAAATGTTTCTTTTCACAGAATCAAAAAGGTTCATGGTATGATTCACCAGTATCGTGGATGGCTTGATTCTAGGCTTAAAATAATTGAAATACTGTAAATGTTTTTGTAAAAATCTATGGGGAAAAATGAATGTTAGATTTTGTCAGTGGTCCCAGTAAACCACTCCAGATCAGAAAAGGAAAATAAACAGGCCAATCAATAACTTTTTTTTCACCCCCTTATCGACGTTGTGGAGCTTGTCGATTGGCTATTTTCAGCAAAGGCTTTCCCCACAATAGTAGAAAACAGAAAAGACACTAGTATAGAGTCCTGGTGCAGTGGTGCACTCCGCTCAACCATACAGGGTTTAAGTGGTTGAGGAGTTCTGTGTTGGACTGCTCAGGCCTGGCCTGGCACCAGCAGTGTATCCAAGAGGGGGCGAACATAACGCCAAATATTCAAAGTAAAAAGAACAAACAAAGGAAAACATTTGCAGCTACACTGGAACACTGTGCCCAGTGTCAGAAAGAAATATAGATGAGTGCAAATACTATCCACAGAGGGACACAAAACTATTGATTTTATTAACAACAAAACAAACTAAACAAAATCAAAGCACCTAATACACGGACGTCTGATATTTTCGTTAAGCGGTTCAATGCTTAACCATTATTTTATGCTTTAGCTATAAAAAAAGATATATATTAAAAAAAATGCAATTCTTTGAATATGTTTACCCGATTTTGTCTTCTAAATCCTTCTTCTAAACCAGTGTTTTCAAAAAAAAAAAAAGTCTGTAGAAATCTACAGTATTGACTTGATTATGCGTAGTTCAGTGTGGTATCAAGCACCGAAAATAGCCGACCTCACCGACCTCCAAGCGGTGCGAGCTTGGAGGTCTGCTATTTTCAATATTTTAACCAAAAGGCCCTTTTAGAAATGTCAGCCCCTGCCTCTCTAACATTCTCTGCACGTCCCTGATGGGGACTACGAATGGAAATGAGGATTCTTGCTACACTTTACACTGCATTTTGTATGTAATGTTCATCAATATGCACTGTTCTGTCCAAATAAACCCATACGCAAATGACGGGGGATTTCTCTGATTGGGGGGAAATAAAACACCTTGTAAAAATGAAACCAAATGGACCCGTAAGGTGTTAAATTATTGTTAAACATCTGCATTACTTAATTGCGGATGTCTACACAATTACAGAATGTAGATGATATTTTGACCAATGTTTGCCTGTTACGTATCTCTCCTATGGTAGGCCTACCACCAGGGGCGTCACACCACATTCTGGGCCCTGGGTACAAGGATTCACTGTGGACCCCCATGAATGTTAACTATTGAAAAATAGCAGATATACAAGCTCACAGCGCGGCACCGAGTGCCGCGCTGCGAGCTTGTAAATCTGCTATTTTTGAAAAATTGTGAAAATGTGTGCAAGAAACAGTGCGACGATTCGTAAGGATCAAAGCGAGTTCAGGAGGCGGTCCCAAGGGAGCGCGCGCGGAGGGGGGTGGGTCACTAGGTCCTGCCCCCCCCCTTACCCATAGTTCTTAGGGAAGTCAGATGGTGGGACTCAGTCTTGTTGCATAGCACTGCCCCGCCACCACCCCAGCGCCACCTTCAGGTTCTGCCTTAGATCCCCCTCGGGGGGTATCGGGCCAGGGCTCGCTGTAATTAGATTATGCCCTCGATGCTCATGGTAACATGAGGATCGTGGGTTCAGCGAGCCATGGCCCGAGGCAGAACCCCATGCCAAACCATGCTAACTTAGGCTATAGATTCTATGCTGTCTTATAGTAGAGCTAAGGTAGGCTGCCAATACTATGCGCTTAGATATAGGCTTAGATTCTATGCTGTCTCTATAGTAGGGTGCTCAATATGCCATGCTGTGTGATGCTTGCTTTCTGCTTCATTCTGGTCAATAAAGTATATCTTAACCCAAGTGATCGTCTCCTGAACTATGTTTCCATGTCAGTGATGCTCAAACTTTTTCATGTCAAGGACCCCCAAAATGATATGAATTTGGCCACGGACCCGCATCTCAAAATATTTAGTTCCAGGGACCCCCCCGGAAGCAAAATTTGAGTTACAAATGTTCGCTTAAAAAATACATATTCAAAGATTTGCACACATTTTCACGACTTTTGAAAAATAGCAGATCTACAAGCTCGCAGCGCGGCACTCGGTGCCGCGCTGTGAGCTTGTATATCTGCTATTTTTCAATAGATAAAGTTACTAGGGCCCCTCCACCTTGGGCCCCGGTAACTCAGTCCCACTTTCCTACCCCTTGTGACGCCCCTGCCTACCACTACCACAACTCCATGGCCAAAATCGTATCCAGTGATAACATATTCTAATTCCTACGTCTGAATGTGGCTAAATATCATCAAATGGTGGTCTGTGGCTCAAATGCTGAATATATACTGTAATGTCCCTTATATGAAAACGTTAGAAAACACTGGCTGCTAATAGAGCAGTGGTCTTCCATGTTTTTCAAGCCATCAAGCAGGGACCCCCCACTACATAATGTATTGGCTTCATGTTAAATGTGTGTTTTCAGACATGTAACCACTTTACTTTGTAAACCTCTTGTAAAAGGCTTTGGGCTGAGTTGGACATGGCAGTGATAACTAAGTTTGTGTGTGTGTGTGTGTGTGTGTGTGTGTGTGTGTGTGTGTGTGTGTGTGTGTGTGTGTGTGTGTGTGTGTGTGTGTGTGTGTGTGTGTGTGTGTGTGTGTGTGTGTGTGTGTGTGTGTGTGCGTGTGCGTGTGCGCACGCGCGTACACACTCGTTCGCTCGCTCGCTCGCGCGTCCTGGGCATGACGTTAAACTGCTCCGTTGTAACGAAACCATCGTCAATGTAGTAGGTGCAGTGGATGCATCAATTTCTGTGGACTATGTAGCTTGCATACAAGAAGGCACTATTCACTGTTGGAATCTACAGTATACCAACAGCCCATGCTACCTGATGGCCTCTCCCTCCGGGAAGAGAGGCAATAGACCCTGCTGCCTTCCAGTGGTATGTCCGTCCGCTGTCGTATTAGCAAGGGGTGGACTTCCAGCTCCAGACCCACAAGAACAAAGAGCACTTTAACACCAAGCAGCAGTACAAGAATAAGAACCTTGTTTCCTCTGGTGATCCAGCCTATAGGACAGGGTTCCCCAATAGGCGGCCCGCGGGCCATTTGCGGCCCGCGGGGGGATACTGTCTGGCCCACACCAACCCCAGTAATAATGGTGGTATAAGAGCAGCAACAACACTAGTATATTGTCCGTGTCGGGTGGAAATCTCGTATCTCCAAATTTGTACGTTCTTTCGCAAATCATACAAGGCCGTCGCACAAAAGTAGTGAAAACAGCAGATCTACAAGCACAACGCCTCGCACCGCGAGGCGTTGTGTGCTTGTAGATCGGCTGTTTTCACTAGTTTAAATCATTTTTAAAATGATAAATTCAAAACGAATGGTTTTGGACATACAAGATTTTCACCCGACAACGACGAAAACTGTCACTGGAGTAGCGGGAATGCCACCATCGCCCCCCTGCAATGTTGTGGCCCTCGGCTTGGTACCCTAGACACAATTCGGCCCTTGGGGAAAACTAATTGGAGAACCCTGCTATAGGACATACCCACGGACTGGTTGTTGGAAGGTTTCGACAACTTGGGATGCCCCGAAAGGCTGGCAAAGTATTGTGCCGTCTCTGCTGCCATTATACCTTATGGTGGAGCCACCGCCACTTGGAGTGCTGAGTGACATGTGTGTCGTATGATGAGGACATATCCATGAGTTTGTGAATGTAGCCTTTACTGCACAATTGGAGTTGACCAGGACACTGCCAGTACAACACTCTCTATAGATAGACTAAGCCACAGAAGACAAGTTGCTGCCTGCCGCTACGGTCCTGTACAAAATGGACCCCCCCACCGCACTTCCCCAGGGACCTCCAGGATATTATGCTCCCTCCACCAAAGGTCAGACGGCAAACCACCCGTCTTTGCACAGCCACGTCAGAACATGCTCTCAGCCTCCCAGGTTCCAATACACAATAATCAAATGGTACATGGTACTGTACCACAGAATATCTGTGTTAATGTTGACACAAAACTTCAATCAATTTCAAACTCAACAAGCAGGCTATTTTTCTTTGAAACTAAAATGACAAATGTGTTTCAATATGAATATCAACATCAGCCTCAACAGTTACTTTTCTTAAAAAATGACAAATTAATCCGTTTTGAACAAGCACATAAAGCACTTGATATAATATAGAAAAACATTGTGTCTGTAGCCTACCACAGATGTATTCATCTTAAATTCAATATCAATATCAAACAAATTACTTTTGTTTGAAATGAAATTAAACATTGGGTCCTACTATGACATGAATATAACTGAACTAACTGTCCTGACTAGAAAGTAGTGTTCTGTTCCTCAAGAAACAGTTTGGGCTCCCTATGAATGTTAATAGTATTACGTATTGATAGTGTAAAAGGTGCAAACATTTTGTTAAATGTATTATTAAAAGAGTTGAAGTATTAGAAGTGTAAAAGTATTGGTGTATGGTGCCCACTTCCCTGTTACCATTAAAAGCACACAGATAAAGGATTAGGCTACTATCTGAAGATATTGCTTCATGATACCACTAGAGGGCGGTATAACATTGAATAACTTTACCCCCAATCAACAGCACAATTCACTAGCTTCAAACTAAACATAACTACACAATTAAATTACCTATTTTACTCATCTACTCTACTCTAAGCTCCACTCAGCAGAGCTGAACAGGTAACCTTTTACTAATTGTGGTCGATATAAAATATAAATGTAAATGAAGGGGCCTAGCTATTAGCCCGTTTGGAACCTCTGCTAGCTGCTAACTCCCAGGTGAGGTCTAGGGGGCCAACATGACAGTAAAAGCAACACACAGGAAAGAACGTGGCCTAAAGTCAACTGACAAGTTTGACCAGCTTGTCAGAAACTAGGCCTTCTCCTGAATGTTCCCTGAAACTGAAACATCTTATCTTTGAATACCGCCGTCAGATAATTACTAACAGGTGCTGTTGTGTGCTCACCTTGCAAGAATCCATCACAACAATAGACAGGTCTGGTCACATACCGTAACCAGTGGTGGAAAACCAATCTACAAAGACACAACATGCCATGCTGCTGCAACACATTGTGAGCTCAGATCTGCCTTTATTGCATAATGAGTACTTTCTACTTTTGGTATTTTAAGTACATTTTGATACTTTTCTACTTGTACTCAAGTACATTTTGAATTCTGGACTTTTACTTGTAACAGAGTAGGCTGTACATTGCAGTATTGATACTTTTACTCACGTACATTTTCTTGGCCTCTTAAAAAAAAGAGCAGGTGGGCCGACCTTTACTTTTTCGATATGATGTACGGAAAAATATGTACACAACTGAATTATGGACATTACAGAGGCTTCCAAATATGAACACAAGCTATTTACATTTGTAACCAAGCTGTATAATAGCATACTTAAGACGTTAAAAGGAATTCCTCTTCCAGACTGTGATCAAAATGTAAACGCCACTTCTAAAATTGTGGTCACTTTTACTATCCTCATCAACAATATCCACATCTGGTGTATTAGCTGTGACATCTGAAAAGGCATCATTTTCATTATTGCGCATGAACATGGCAGTTGAAACACAAGAGTGCTTATAGATTTTGGCATAAGTAGGTCAACAATTCTGTTGTGTGTAGCAACGTACCTTCCCTTATATACTGTACATAGCAGCCATTCAGAATATGTGACAGAGTTTCAGCGACCGGATTGTGGTCATGGTGCAGACAATGAGGAGGACACAGACCACAGAGAACGATTGAGTCTGGTTGGAAGGACCTGTAATCTGGCTTTGACTGTAAAGGTGACAATATCCTCATCAACTGCATAAACTTTGAATATTGTATGAGAGACATTGTGACTGCAGCAGGAAGGCGAGTTAGTTTTCCTTGTAGTTTTAAACCAGTGCAGTGTTGTTGTTCTTGCTGTTGTAATTACAAGGTACATCTATGCTTTGGCTGGTGATAAAAGATGGTCTGAATCAATAACAGAAGCCCTTACTGAGATCAAACAGTTGGTAATAATGGCCTCAGAAACTGCTACAGTGTCCGAGGCAGGTCGTACGATACTCCAGTTCTCACACAGAGGTCATTGAGGTCAATCTGACGACACCCCAAACACAGTAGCATGTGCTCATTTTAAGGCTGGGCTTTTTTTTAACCCAAGGAAACTTGGCTCGCCCTCTCTTGCCACGCGTGCGCGCGCGCACACACACACACACACGCACACACACGCACACACGCGCACACACGCACACAGGCCTTTGGTGTAGTTGTTGCGACGGTCAGGTCGCACTTACTATCAAAACCTCCACCTCCTGTCTGTCAGTTCGTCAGTCAGTCTGTCACGTCACGTCACACTTTTGCCCTGCTCATATTCTCCGCAACCGTTGCCCCGATCCATGCCAAATTTTGCACACACACTCCTTGCCTGCCAAACCACAACCTCCACCCAATCACCCCATCAATTCTCACATGCCCCTCTTCTAGCGCCACGATGAGGCCGATTCTTGAAAAACACATTTTTGGACTAATATTTTTGCCCTAAAATCACGCAAATCGGTACACAGTATGTCTGTCTACACTCATCTCATCAACATGGATCTGTCCCATTTAGCGAAACCTTCAGGCCGATTTTTTAAAACACATTTTTGGACACTACTCCTACAGATCTGGCTCTAAAATCACGCAAATCGCTACACAGTATGTCTACACTCATGTCATCAACATGGATCTATCCCATATAGCGCCACCATCAGCCCGATTTTTTCAAACACATTTTTGGACACTGCTCCTACAATTTTTGCCCTAAAATCACGCAAATCGGTACACAGTATGTCTACACTCATCTCATCAACATGGATCTGTCCCATTTACCGCCACCTTCAGGCCGCTTCAAATTTTGCCCTAAAATCACACAAATCGGTACACACTTGCTCTACACTCATGTCAGCACCATGGATATTAGACTTAGACTTAAGTAAGTTATGCCGGTGTTTAACAAAACTTGATAGCATTAAATGAAACCATTTGGTTTCATTTTATGCTCTCAAGAGTTGAAGATCTATAAGGTTCCATTAGTTTTTTTTTTAGTTTTTTTATTATAAATGCATTATTGACCCAACCTCAAAATAGTCTTAAAGTTTTGTTTTTCACAAATGCAATTATAGGATCATTTACATGAACTACTTGAACTGTATCATCCCTATTCTGAGGAGTGTTACTTGAGGACAGGAGAAGATCAAGTTCTACCAGTTGAAATAATTTGTGTGTTTGTCAGGGTAATAGTTGTGGTTTCCATTAGGGTGAACAGGTATTCTATCTTGATGAGACAGTCTCAGAACGTGCGTAGGTGTGATGTAAGGCTTGCCAACAATGGAAGGGTGCAGTTGACATGCGAGAACGTGCATGATGAGTGATTAGATACATGAAGGGCATGACAGGATTTAAAGGAATGCAGTTTTACATCTACTTGGATGCAAGGGCTCCTGAGTCCTAACTCTGACAGTGGTGGAAGTATACTCTTATTAAGTTGCTTAAAACTTGCAATGCCACAAAATAGAAACACTCTGTTAAAAGTAAAATTCCTGTATTCATCATTTCATTTGAGTAGAAGTACAGGCGTTTCACGCGCACACACACACACACACACACACACACACACACACACTCACACACACACACACACACACACACACTCACACTCACACTCACACTCACACTCACACTCACACACACACACACACACACAAACTGTGCCTGCATGCTCTCTTGGCTGGTTCATTGTCTCCACCAGCCGAAGGCATGGGGGAGAGTATGTTTTCCCGTCCGTCCGTCCGTCCGTGCGTCTGTCCGTCCGTTACCAGCTAATCTCCGGCACCGTTGGCCCGGTCGCTACCAAATATGCACACACACTCCCTGGATACCAATTCAGAACCTCTGCCCCACATTTTTCACATGGGCCTGTTCTAGCGCCACCAGGAGGCTGTTTTTTGCTAAACTAACTATTGCCAGTACTACTACAGATTTTGTCCAAAAATCACGCAAATCGATAGACAGTGTCTCTACAGTCATGTGATCGACATGGATCTGCCCGATTTTCTATATTCCATCCTGATTGGCTAAAACTGGCTTCCAAAGTTAGCAGGATTGGTCAGTTTTGAATAAAATGCCTGAAATCATGGACAGCTGAACGCAGTGTGCGATTTTGGTGAAATTGTGCATGCACATTCCCAATAGGCAGAGGAATAAATGCCACTTAAATATTTTCAAATCAGCCTCATGGTGGCGCTATAACTGGCCAATTTGTGTTTTTACCTTTAACTCCAATGATCAGTGTACAACTTTAAATGTGCACTTCCTAGAGGCCAAGGAAAAACCTTTGCCCTGCTTTTTTCATATCTGCCTTTTATAGCACCACCAGGAGGCCGACTTATGTAAAACACATTTTTTCCTATTATTCCTTGAGATTTTCTCTAAAAATCATGCAAATCACTACACATTATCTCTATAGTCATGAGATCAAGACAGATCTGTCCGATATTTCATGTTCCATCCTAATGGGCTAACACAGGCTTCCAAAGTTTGCAGGATTGGTTCATTTTGATCAAAATCACTTAAATCATGAACGCAGCTTGTGATTACAGAGAAATTCTGCACGCACATTCCCACTATGTCAAGGAACAAATGCCACTCTTTTTACATTGACCTGTTATAGTGCCACCAGCAGGTCAACTTTTTCCAAACACATTTTTGGAACAAAACGCCTCAAGTCATGCATGCAGGGCCACATTACTGTTAAAGGCCAAAGAAGATGTGGCACCCTTTTCACATTTAGCGCCACCAGGACCTACCTGACCTGGTGGAGACCTGTGCTCGGAAGAGCACTGCTTCTAGTTGTATTGTTGTTTACCCCCTCCCGGGTTTCGGTGTTTGTTGAACTGTATGTTTTCAGTGTATGCTTGTGTTAACCTGGTTTATGTTCAGTCAAGTCTTCGTAACTTCCTTCTTGGTTCAATGGTTTCTGCATTTACTTTGAAATTCAGTTCTACATATGGTTCCAAAACACACCCGGGGTCCTGACAATTGCACCTTGGTTCAATTAATTATGAAAATATCATCATCATCATCATCATGTGATGATGGGCTAGCAGTGGTTTTCAAAGTGCGGTCCAGGGACCCCCAAGGTTCCTAGAGGTGGTTGTGTGTTACAAAATGAATTAATAGGCCACATATAGGCCATAGGCATCAAACTCAGTTTAACCTCTAACCCCCATACACATACAGTTTTTATTTTAATAGCCAAACTACATGCTCACATTATTTGTGGAGACTTGTAGATCTGCTATACTGTATGTCCACAGTCATATACAGTACTTGCCTCCTTCGCTGTCCTATCAAGGGACAAGGGCATTCTCCTCTCTGATACCAAGGTTATCATGCAGCAAATTATAGAAAATGAAATAACAGACAATAAAAGATTTACAAAAACGTATAATTAAAGTCTTGTCAACCTAGAAGTTTCCATAGACAGGAATATGTGTGTGCGTGTGTGCGCACGTGTGTGCGTGCATGCATGCGTGCGACGTGCGTGTGTGCTGTATAATATTATATTTTTATTATCCAACTTAACAAAGAATATACTTTTGCGATGTTACAGTTAGCTTTATCTCTTTGATACTTTTGTACTTTTACTCAAGTACATTTTGAATTCCGGACTTTTACTTTTAACATAGTAGGCTGTACATTGCAGTATTGATACTTTTACTAAACTACATTCTCTTGGCCTCTAAAATTTTAAACACCTGAGAACAGCTGGGCCGACTTTTACTTTTTGGATATGATGTACGGAAAAACATATGTACACAACTGATTTATGGACATTACAGAGGCTTCCAGATAGCCTATGAACACAAGCAGTTTACATTTGTAACCAAGTTATATAATAGCATCCTTAAGACGTTAAAAGGAATGCCTCTTCCAGACTGTGATCAAAATGTAAACGCCACTTCTAAAATTGTGGTCACTTTTACTATCCTCATCAACAATATCCACATCTGGTGTATTAGCTGTGACATCTGAAAAGGCATCATTTTCATTATTGCACATGAACATTCAGTTGAAACACAAGAGTGCTTATAGATTTTGGCATAAGTAGGTCAACAATGCTGTTGTGTGTAGCAACGTACATTCCCTTAGTATACTGTACATAGCAGCCATTCAGAATATGTGAGAGTTTCAGTGACTGGATTGTGGTCATGGTGCAGACAATGAGGAGGACACAGACCACAGAGAAAGATTGAGTCTGGTTGGAAGGACCTGTAATCTGGCTTTGACTGTAAAGGTGACAATATCCTCATCAACTGCATAAACTTTGAATATTGTATGAGAGACATTGTGACTGCAGCAGGAAGGCGAGTTAGTTTTCCTTGTAGTTTTAAACCAGTGCAGTGTTGTTGTTTTTGCTGTTGTAACATTACAAGGTACATCTGTGCTTTGGCTGGTGATAAAAGATGGTCTGAATCAATGACAGAAGCCCTTACTGAGATCAAACAGTTGGTAATAATGGCCTCAGAAACTGCTACAGTGTCCGAGGCAGGTCGTACGATATTCCAGTTCTCACACAGAGGTCATTGAGGTCAATCTGACGACACCCCAAACACAGTAGCATGACTGTGCTCATTAAGGCTGGGCTTTTTTTTAACCCAAGGAAACTTGGCTCGCCCTCTCTTGCCACGCGTGCACGCACGCATACACACACACACACACGCACACACGCACACAGGCCTTTGGTGTAGTTGTTGCGACGGTCAGGTCGCACTTACTATCAAAACCTCCACCGCCTGTCTGTCAGTCCGTCAGTCAGTCTGTCACGTCACGTCACACTTTTGCCCTGCTCATATCTCCTCCGCAACCGTTGCCCCGATCCATGCCAAATTTTGCACATACACTCCTTGCCTGCCAAACCACAACCTCCACCCAATCACCCCATCAATTCTCACATGCCCCTCTTCTAGCGCCACGATGAGGCCGATTCTTGAAAAACACATTTTTGGACTAAAATTTTTGCCCTAAAATCACGCAAATCGGTACACAGTATGTCTGTCTACACTCATCTCATCAACATGGATCTGTCCCATTTAGCGAAACCTTCAGGCCGATTTTTTAAAACACATTTTTGGACACTACTCCTACAGATCTGGCCCTAAAATCACGCAAATCGCTACACAGTATGTCTACACTCATGTCATCAACATGGATCTGTCCCATATAGCGCCACCATCAGCCCGATTTTTTCAAACACATTTTTGGACACTGCTCCTACAATTTTTGCCCTAAAATCACACAAATCGGTACACAGTATGTCTACACTCATCTCATCAACATGGATCTGTCCCATTTACCACCACCTTCAGGCCGCTTCAAATTTTGCCCTAAAATCACACAAATCGGTACACACTTGCTCTACACTCATGTCAGCACCATGGATCTGTCCCATTTAGCGCATCTACTTGGATGCAATGGCTCCTGAGTCCTAACTCTGACAGTGGTGGAAGTATACTCTTATTAAGTTCCTTAAAAGTTGCAATGCCACAAAATAGAAATACTCTGTTACAAGTAAAATTCTGTATTCAACATTTCATTTGAGTAGAAGTACAGACGTTTTAAAATCTAAATAGACTCGCACGCACGCGCACACACACGCACGCGCACGCACACACACACACACACACACACACACACACACACACACACACACACACAGACTGTGCCTGCATGCTCTCTGGGATGGTTCATTGTATCGTTGTTTACTCCCTCCCGGGTTTCGGTGTGTGTTGAAGTGTTGTGTATGTTTTCAGTGTATATGTTATGTTCAGTAAAGTCTTCGTAACTTCCTTCTTGGTTCAACGGTTTCTGCATTTACTTTGAAATGCAGTTCTATAAGGTTCCAAAACACACCTGGGGTCCTGACAATTGTACCTTGGTTCAATTAATTATGAAAATATCATCATCATGTTCATCATCATCATGTGAGATGATGGGCTAGTAGTGGTTTTCAAAGTGCGGTCCAGGGACCCCCAAGGTTCCTAGAGGTGGTTGTGTGTTACGACATGAGTTAATAGGCCACATATAGGCCATAAGCATCAAAATCTGTTTAACCTCTAACGCCCATACACATACAGTTTTTATTCTAATAGCCAAACTACATGCTCACATATGTGTGGAAACTTGTAGATCTGCTATACAGTATGTCACAGTCATATACAGTACTTGCCTCCTTCACTGTCCTATCAAGGGACAAGGGCATTCTCCTCTCTGATACCAAGGTTATCATGCAGCAAATTATAGAAAATGAAATAACAGACAATAAAAGATTTACAAAAACGTATAATTAAAGTCTTGTCAACCTAGAAGTTTCCATAGACAGGAGTATGTGCGTGCGTGCGTGCGTGTGTGCGTGCATTCATGCGTGCGACGTGCGTGTGTGCTGTATAAGATTATATTTTTATTATCCAACTTAACAAAGAATATACTTTTGTGATGTTACAGTTAGCTTTATCACTTTGATACTTTTGTACTTTTACTCAAGTACATTTTGAATTCTGGACTTTTACTTTTAACAGAGTAGGCTATTCATTGCCGTATTGATACTTTTACTAAAGTACATTTTCTTGGCCTCTAAAAGTTTTAACATCTGAGAGCAGGTGGGCCGACCTTTACTTTTTGGATATGATGTACGGAAAAGAATATGTACACAACTGATTTATGGACATTACAGAGGCTTCCAGATAGCCTATGAACACAAGCAGTTTACATTTGTAACCAAGCTGTATAATAGCATCCTTAAGACGTTAAAAGGAATGCCTCTTCCAGATTGTGATCAAATGTAAACGCCACTTCTAAAATCGTGGTCACTTTTATTATCCTCATCAACAATATCCACATCTGGTGTATTAGCTGTGACATCTGAAAAGGCATCATTTTCATTATTGCACATGACCATGGCAGTTGAAACACAAGAGTGCTTATAGATTTTGGCATAAGTAGGTCAACAATTCTGTTGTGTGTAGCAACGTACATTCCCTTACTGTACATAGCGGCCAAGAATATGTGACAGAGTTTCAATGACTGGATTGTGGTCATGAGGAGGACACAGACCACAGAGAAAGATTGAGTCTGGTTGGAAGGACCTGTAATCTGGCTTTGACTGTAAAGGTGACTATATCCTCATCAACTGCATACTTTTTGAATATTGTATGAGAGACAGTGTGACAGCAGCAGGAAGGCAAGCTAGCTTTCCTTGTAGTCCTTAGGCTAAGACTCGACATTAGACATATCAGTACCACCTGGGGTGGCAAATTCTAGTTGTGATTTTTTTTATTCCTATACATCTATTATGTTTTGATATGATAGACCTTGCAGACAGGTAGCTTAAGTGGTGTTATCGGCATCCCCCTTTGAAAATTTGCATTTTAGACACAGGTACATATATTTCTATTAGCTCATGTATGTTTGGTATCATTTTTAAGGGGATATGTATGATAAGTAGAGTGGTCACTGGAGCTCTTCAAACCTTTAATAAATAAATAAAAATAACTATTTCCGCCTAAACCATATATTTTCTTTTAGTTCTGTGCCATCAAGAAACATCAGAGACACAAAACACAACAACTAGAATACAGACGTGACCATAAGGATTCAGGAAATGTATAATTTACCCACAGTATTTCATTCTGAGGTGGTAATTGTCAGCCTTAACTTAAACATGCACTTAGGCATGCCTGAGAACATCCCAAAAATCCAGGAAAATATATTTACCATAAAGGCCTCATTTTCAAGATGGCACCCAGGATGGCTGCTAGGAGCTTAAAATGGCTATATCTCAATTTTTATGCTCATCAGGTGCAATTAGGGTTTCAGTGTCTTGCTCAAGGACACTTCGATACCAACTCCGGGGGAACCCGGGTTCAAACTAGAAATGTTCCATTTCCCAAGCTGCCACTCTACCTCCTGAGCCACTGCCGCCCAATGATGTGTTAGTATACTCTAAGACAGTGGTTGTCAAACATAATTTCAATAACCTCCATAACTCTGAGAGGGTACAATGTAACCACATTATGTTTCGATTAGGTTCTATTTGCACACTTCCAGAGTTACACACATAGAAGGGTCCATTTAAATCCCCTCTGTAGACCCCACTTTGAGAACCAGTGCTCTTAATAAGAAAGTTGATCATTTGGGGCAGATGTTCAGGTGTTACAATGCTAACCTTCTGGGGAATATGTGGACTTTCCACTCCAGAGGGCATGGATGAATTCAAATCCACAACCTCTGTGGTGTTGGGCAGGGACTTTACCACTGTGCCAGCAAAACACCTCTGGGGATGTCTTATAAATGGTTGCTGTCATACAGTATACTTCAAAACTGCCATCTACTTTGGACAAGACTACTTTCCATAAGCTTGTAAACGGAGACCCTGTTCTCCATCCATAAGGCAATGGATGGCCGTAGCTGAGAGACCAGCTGGGACACTGAAGGTCCCATGTCCGATTACTGGCCCCGGCTATGTGGTGTGAATGAGCAAGGGTGTAGCTGGAAACAGATTTTCCCAGTGGAGTTAACCAGGTCTCCTCTTTGTGCCAACACATTCACTGTCCCAAACCAGACTGGTGATTGATCACCGTTGGTGCCAAAGTAATGGCTCATATATTCAAACAACCATGCAATATAACTCCTTCTGTACCTCTGGGAGTGTGGAAATTGAACCTAATGGACACATAAGGGGGTTACATTTGTACCCTCTCAGAGTTATAGAGGTTCTTGAAACTACACATTTTGAGAACCACTAGTTTAGAGCACTAGAATATCGCCCGCCTTTGGCGGGCGAATCCTAGAGTTCGCACGCTTTGCGTGCTCACATGCACACACGCACAACTGCTCCAAGCCATGTTGCCCACAAAAAGCATTGTTTCTTCATGTATTTTGAGTGTTTTTGAGAACCACTAGTTTAGAGCACTAGAATATCGCCCGCCTTTGGCGGGCGAATCCTAGAGTTCGCACGCTTTGCGTGCTCACATGCACACACGCACAACTGCTCCAAGCCATGTTGCCCACAAAAAGCATTGTTTCTTCATGTATTTTGAGTGTGTGTGTGTGTGTGTGTGTGTGTGTGTGTGTGTGTGTGTGTGTGTGTGTGTGTGTGTGTGTGTGTGTGTGTGTGTGTGTGTGTGTGTGTGTGTGTGTGTGTGTGTGTGTGCCCCCTGTGCAGCTGACCCCTCTCTCTCTCTCTCCCCTTCCCTCTTGTAACCTGAGACTCTCTCTCTCTCTCTCTCTCTCTCTCTCTCTCTCTTGCTCTCTAGCGAATGAGCGGACGGCATAGGGTTGTGGGCGGTTTTATTCCGTGAGTTCTACCGACATACATCTGATCTCGGACATACATCTGATCTAGCTATGAGTTGAGGTGGATGTGAAGTGGGCGTGAATGGGCTTGGAAGTGGGATGCGGCTCTTAAAGGATTGTAGAATAGGATACTATCAGACAGGGCAGGAATTTCAGGGAGGCCAAGAAGGTCGTTGCACCTCAGTTTGGCCTTGTGTCTCTTTCTTGTCATTAGTGTCTTTTGTCTACATTTTTAAAACCAATCCAGTATCTTTGCTTGGTGCAGGGCTGAGCATGGATCAAATTGTAAATAGCACAATTTATTTATTTCACAGCAGATATTCTACATATAAAATGTAAAATCATCCTTATTCAATTACTTCTTTCAATGGACCAAATCTTGTTTTATTTGTTGGCCTTCCTTCCCTGGCATTTGGCCTTTGTGCCCTCAAAAAATGGACAACGCCAAAGGCCAAGTGTCCTTGCCCTAAGATGACGAAATTCCAGGCCTGCTATCTAATCATGGGGCGGCAGGCTCAGGAGGTAAAACGGTAGCTTGGGAAACGGAAGGCTCCTAGTTCAAACCAGGGCTCCCCCAGAGTTGATGTTGAAGTGTCCTTGAGATATATAAGATATATATTATTCTATTTAATTCTATAAATGGAATAATTGAGATATAGCTATTTTAAGCTCCCGGCATGGGTGCCATCTTGAAAATGATGCCTTTATGGTAATTATATCTTCCTGGATTTTTGGGATGTTCTCAAGCATGCCTAAAGGTACCAGAATCAATTGTAAAACCTTTTGTATCAATGTTTAGGGAGGTTTAGTGGTATTCTTTCATATAGGCATAGGCCTATTGACCTGTCTTTTTCTAATAAAAAGTGCTTGATTAAGTTAAGGCTGAAAATTACCACCTCAGAATGAAATACTGTGGGTAAATTATACATTTCCTGAGTCCTTGGGGTCATGTATTCTAGTTGTTGTGTTTTGCGTCTCTGATGTTTCTTGATGCCACAGAACTAAAAGAAAATATATGGTTTAGGCGGAAATTGTGGGAAAATTTGAGTTATTCAAGTTTTGAAGCGCTCCAGTGACCGCTGTAGCCTACTTATCATACATATTCACAAAAGGGCTTGAATTAAAGCTCAAAGTGTCCCCTTAAAAATAATACCAAAAATATAATATAAAACCTTGCAATATGTCCTGAACATGAGCCAATACCAAGATATGCATGAATGAAAGTCCGCCTATAGAGGAAAATAACAAAATGGCAAAAAATATCAAAAGCTACTCCTATGGAAGGTCTATTATTTGAATTTACTTATATTGACCCTAAAACAATTTAGTATAGGTAAGGTTTTGCCACTTCAGCGGTACCGATATTTCCTCTAGCCCAAGGACTATTGTAGTTGTAAACCAGTGCAGGGTTGTTGTTTTTGCTATTGTTGCGACCGTAGGTCGCATTTACTACCAAAACCTCCACCGGCTGTCCGTGCGTCAGTCAGTCACACGTCACACTTTTGCCCTGCTCATATCTCCACAACCGTTGCCCCCATCCATGCCAAATGTTGCACACACACTCCTTACCTGCCAAACTACAACGTCCAAGGACCCCCGGAGCTCCAGAGACCCCCAGGTCCCTGGGGGACCCCCAGGTGTAAAAAAAAGCCCTCCGTGAGTCACACGTCCCACGTCACACTTTTGCCCTGCTCATATCTCCACAACCGTTGCCCCCATCCATGCCACATTTTGCACACACACTCCTTACCTTCCAAACTACAACCTCCAAGGACCCCCTAACCCTAACCCTAACCCTAACCCTAACCCCCAGGTCCCTGGGGGACCCCCAAGTGTAAAAAATGACCAAATGTGCAAAAATGACCAAATGACCACCCCAACGGGGCTGCTCACGGGGAATTCCCGGGGACCACCCACTCCTGGTGCTCCAGAACGGATGCAAAAGTGGTGACGCCCCCAGTGGAGGACCCCCTCCACTGCAGCTCACATAAAATGCCGTAACTCGGGCTAGGAGCGTCCGGGAGAGCCGGGGCCGGTACCTATTTGTTTGCCAAGCCAACGCGGACACCCCACCCCTCATTTCTCACATGGCCCTCTTCTAGCGCCACCATGAGGCAGATTCTTGCAAAACACATTTTTGGACACTGCTCCTACAATTTTTGCCCTAAAATCACGCAAATCACTACACAGTATGTCTACACTCATGTCATCAACATGGATCAGGAAGATTTTGGAAAAACACATTTTTGCCCTATTTGTGGAGATAAGCGACCGTAGGTCGCTTATCTCCCGATTAGGGAGTCTTACTGGTAACATTACAAGGTACCTCTGTGCATTCACTGGTGATACTGTAAGGCCGGCTTTACACTGCCACTAAAATCTAGCCTGAATCAGATCTGAGTCACATCAAAAGTGGAATCCGATTTTTTTTAAATAGTCTAAATCCAGACAGGTCACATTCATGTCACATGAAATCCGATTTTGAAAAACGACATCCAGAGGTAGTTTCAAATCCGATCCATATCGGATCTGAGGACATCTGACTCAGGCCGGCTTTACACTGCAGTCAAATCCAGCCCAAATCCGATTTGGTTCTCAGATCTGATCTTTTGGCCCGACTTTTCACACTGCATTTGCAAGTGACCAGATCTGATGTGCGTTCTGACTGATTTTAACAGCGGCAGCCCAAAGCTACCCTGCGTCTACATATCTACTTTGGTTACCGTGGTAACAACGTCGGTGTCATGACGTTACGTTATGCTCAGGAAATGCGGCATAACAGACAAGCGACAACAACAAAAACAAACACGTTACAATATTGTTTTTCTCTCTTCTTTTCTTTACTCTTGTGTTTCGCTCTTCTCTCTGGTTTTATCTATTTAGCTCACGTGTTTTCTCTCTCCTCTCTTGTTTTTCTCATGTGCTCAGCGCACTGTAATATGCGCTCATTGCGCTGTAATCATTAAAGTGATGTGTCGTTCATGAGTGATTCGTTCATAAGAATCAAATCATTAGCATGACTCGTGAACGATTCGTTCAAATCTCTGAAATGGGTCGTTCACACTATCGTTCACACCCCCGCCTCTCCCCCTAATAGCCCCGGCCGGCAGAGAGGACGCGACGGCGGGCTGTACTCGCGACGTAAAACGCTCCCGTGATTGTGTTTTTCACAGGACGATCGCGCTATGAACGAATCATTTGGACGAATCTTTTGAACGGATCATTACCGTGAACGTGAACGAAATGATCCGTTCACTGAAATGAACGGGATTGCCCATCATAACGCACTCTGTAATGACGTCGGTGCTCAGCGCTCGGGTCACGCAGCAAGTGACGTTTGGTCAGTTCGATGTGACTTGCATGTGACTTGCATATAACTCTATGGGGGTGGATGTGGTTGCTGCTTTCAGACTGAGTCAGATGTCCTCAGATCCGGATGAGGATGGGATTTGAAACCACCTCTGGATGTGGTTTTTCAAAATCGGATTTCATGTGACCTGCATGTGACCTGTCTGGATTTAGACTATTTAAAAAAAAACGGATTCCACTTTTGATGTGACTCAGATCTGATTCAGGCTAGATTTCAGTGGCAGTGTAAAGCCGGCCTATCAGTCTGAAAGCAGCAACCACATCCACCCCATTGAGTTATGCAGGTCACATGCAAGCCACATCAAACTGGCCAAGCGTCACGCCCGAGCGCGGAGCGCCGACGTCATTACAGAGCGCGATTATTTACTATTTGATTACAGCGCATATCACAGCACGCTGAGCACATGAGAAAAACAAGGGAGGAGAGAGAAAACACGTGAGCTAAATAGATACAACCAGAGAGAAGAGCGAAACACAAGAGTGAAGAAAAGGAGAGAAAAAGTTTTTGTTGTCGCTTGTCTGTTATGTCGCATTTCCTGAACATGTGATCAACTAGCGTCAACGTTGTGACTGACGTCATTACGCCGACGTCGTTACCACGGTAACCAAAGCAGATAATGGCCAAATTCCAATCTCCCCCCTAAACCCTGTTGACTGTTAACTCACAGACTTAGGTGACGTCAACATGGTAAGGGCTTGAGGGTACACCCCACTAGTGGTGAGCAAAGGAACTTCTGTGGACTCAGCTAGAGGGTACAGCTCCAAAGGGAACAGAACAGCACTTTAGATCAGTGGTTCTCAACCTGTGGGTTGGGACCCCCTGGGGGTCCGCAAATTATTTTGAGGGGTCCCCAGATGATTATTAATGTGTGACATTGTTTTCTCAACAGTAAAAAAGCCAACATGAAGTTTATAGAGGGTATCTGCACATTTCTAATCTAATTAAAGTGTCAAAAACATTGTCCAAATATATCAGAGGCAGAAATTGTGGAAATAGCAGATCTACATGCTCACAACACCTCGCAATGTTAGGCACTGTGAGCATGTAGATCTGCTATTTTCCCATATTATACAAAGCCCCCTGACCAGTTCAAATATGATTCTTTTGGGGGTTGTTGCCTGAAAAGGTTAAGAAAGAACCACTGCTAGATGAGTGTTTTATTCATGACACTTTACATCACATTTAAAAATCTTTACTGTCCTTATTTACAGTAATTGCTTTAAAGTATGTGATTGTTGATTATTATTATAATAGGCTAGATACATTCATCTATTCATTTTAATTTCTGTTTATGTGTTGTAATGTTATTCGTTTTAAATTGTATTTCCATATTCTGCATTTGCATATGTCTTATCATGTGCACCCTTATTTTTAACTAAATAGGTCTATATAGGCTATCTTCCAACCTGTCTCCCTTTGAGAACAGTGAGAAAGCACTGCCGCTTGTTGACGTTCTAACCGTGATTCGTGACTCATCTCCACATTTAAATGATTGACATTTGGTGGATCCAGCTGATTCCCCTAGTAACGCTATGAACTGTGGGTAATTCCTTTGCCAAAGGCTGCAAATGTACGGACTTAAGGAAAGTCAACAAAAAGGGGCGTTCCCGCACCCTCACAGACTTACCGATTTTACATTGGAACAACGTGAACGCGCACGCTGACTTTGGCTAAGTCAGTGAGTCAGCAAGTCAACGGTTTGGAATTTGGCCAATATGTAGACGCAGGACAGCTTTATCGTGCTTTATCACTGTATCGTGGTGGTTTTTGGATACACGCACATGAGACACCGCTGAGCGAGCTAAAGTGAGCGAGTCGACATTTATAATGTCTTATGATGCCCTCATATGACATTATAAAACCTGTTATGAATGTTTACTTTATAATCATGTATGTACTTATAACAATGTTTATAATGTTTTATAAGTGCTACTCATACTGCATTATCAGTGAAACGGCACATTATACCAACTTTAACGTAGTCAATTCTAACGTTTGATACGAATGTTGTGAAGCATTATAAGTGCATTATAAATGTTATTATAATGCATTATTACCCGGCTTGTTTGGAAGCTTGATTCTGATTGGTCGAGCGCTGAAATCAACGGCTCAGAGCAGCTGCAGCATTCAGGCTGCACTGCGTGGATTTAGCGCCGTATCCAACATGGCAGCCATGTAAACAAACACACAGCGTCATTTACAACCAAACGTCGCTCTGAAGAATGTTTTAAAAAACATTTGAGGCGAGAAATAGACGACGCAGTAACGGAAAATGGATTCTATTTGATCAGCACTTCCTTGTTTTCCAAGGCGACCGTGTTGCACTCGGGGGGACGCACTTTCAGCCGTCTGTAAACAAGGAAATACTTTGTTTTGATTTTAGTTTTGAGTCAAATTATTAATTTTATGTATTAGCCGGGTAATAAGTGCTTTGGGCTGATAATTCCCCTCGGCTCCGCCTCGGGGAATTATTAGCCCGTCGTGTCCATATAAGCCATAATGACCGCGCAGCAAAACCTTATCGCATACTTATAGACCCGAAGTGTTAACTGGTAGTTATAATGTGCTGTTCTGCTGAGTTTATAATGCATTATGACCAGCAGTAAATTATATTAGGTACAGCTGTATATGTTGTTTTACTTCATAAACTTTGTTATAAGTTGTCATGCATGATCATTATTATATTATAACAAGCGTTATAATTAGTCTAGTAGCCAGCCCATAGAGCCCCATTGTGAACCCGGACATTTTGAGTACCCTAAAGTTTTATGTTAGAAATGTTGAGTATGGGTCCCCAGCATGTAGAAACTGCCGGATGCTAACTTGCATATGTTGAGCAATTTTCATAATTAGCATAATTAGCTTTAATTAGCATAATCACCTATAATAATGGATAATATGTCAAAAACTGATTGGCTGATTTGAACAATATTGGAGTGGTTTTGGGCGTTATTGAGGATGCTGAATCCATTTCTGACATTTTCTAAATTCAAAATGGCTGTTTTAAACAGGAAATGGCCATATACCAACTTAAATTGGGATGATTTTGATACTTTTTTGTTGATTTTCCAAATGATGAAGTGACTATTTTTGCTAGGCTATTGTGGCAGTCATTGTTCTAATCATTTTGTGTGGATTGTCTATATTTGGCTTTTGAAATGCAGATAATGTATAAGCATATAAATAACCACATTTATAATTGAATTCATAATCAAAATCAACAAAAAAGTATCAAAATCATCCCAATTGAAGTTGGTATATGGCCATTTACGGTTTAAAGCGGCCAATTTGAATTTAGAAAATGTCAGAAATGGATTCAGCATCTTCAATAACCCCCAAAACCACTCCAATATTGTTCAAATCATCCTATCAGTTTTTGACATATTATCAATATAGGTGATTATGCTAATTAAAGCTTATTATGCAAATTATGCAAATTGCTCAACATATACAAGTTAGCATCCGGCAGTTTCTACATGCTGGGGACCCATACTCAACATTTCTAACATAAAACTTTAGGGTACTCAAAATGTCCGGGTTCACATTTTGGCTACTAGACTAAATGCCTTATGAGGGCATTATAATGCAATATAACGTGCCCTCCAGACGATACGAAGTTGCAGTGGGGGCTGCCGCTAGGATCAGCGGTGGCCGCGCCGCAGTGAGACACAAACACATTCGCTCAGTGAGTTAACGCAACGCGGTATTTCACAAAGATGAACGCATACACGAACGAGCACGCTCGCGGGAATTTTCACGGGACTGCGCCCGCTAGCCTCGCCACCTCTAAACTTCGCTGCGTGGACGAAATAGTCGCCCGCCTCTCTTGAATTACTAGGAGACGGTGACCGCGTATCGTCTGGAGGGCACTTAAATGTGATGATAAAGCATCAATAAAAACCTCAATATAAAGTCTTGCTGTATTGTTTTTTGCAATTGCATTTTTCATTCATGCAATACTGAACAGAGAGAAAGAAACTATGTCACCATATTGACAACCCAAACCAGAGGAACATGTTGGAGGATACATTCACAGTGTGTTGTGTGCTTGCACTTTAAACATTTACACATCTGTCATCAATCAGCATTTGACAGAATATAATTAAAATGAGAGCTTGTTAGAGAGAGTGTGTGTGTGTGTGTGTGTGTGTGTGTGTGTGTGTGTGTGTGTGTGTGTGTGTGTGTGTGTGTGTGTGTGTGTGTGTGTGTGTGTGTGTGTGTGTGTGTGTGTGTGTGTGTGTGTGTGTGTGTGTGTGTGTGTGTGTGTGGCTGGGATTTGTGCTTCTCGGTGTGCTTTGAGAGAGAGGGGGACAGGTCTTATCTTGTTCAGAATGTTTAAAATGCTCCACACACACACACACACACACACACACACACACACACACACACACACACACACACACACACACACACACACACACACACACACACACACACACACACACACACACACACACACACACAGAGAAGGCACCAGAGAATGATCCACAGTATGCTGGGACGCTTTCCTGAATTAAACCGGTGTTTAACAATAATCTAACTCTTGAGAGCGTAAAATGAACATCATACACTCTCAAGAGTTAAAGATCTATAAGGGTCCATAACATCAGTTTACGGTAACAAAAGCATTAGTCTGGAATTCTCCTTTTAAGGTAAAAGAATCATTAAAAAAGGTATGTTGTATGAAGGTGAAGCAGGGTCGAACTACTACTGCAAACATTCAGCAAAGCCTTTCCCAGAGACAAATGAATAACTGGTTTTAAAGGCATTTTAAAGTCCAGGAGGCACACTTTCATTTTGGCTCACTGTCTTGTTTGCTGTAACAATTATCTGAGCGCACTGAAATGGTGCTTAATGTAATCAGACTTGTTTTCAGTCCAGGATTGTTTCAAAATTAAACCTTCTTTCCAACAAAGTGTAAATATTTCAGGACACATTTTATGGGAGCTTTAGTTTTAAATTAATCTCTGAATTCTGCAACTGGACAGACTAAGCAATTTACTATATTCAATATTTTACAGCAGCTTCTCTTCATTCCACCAACTATTACAACTACATCACACCCCATTCTCCTTGACAAAGGTTTTTTTTATCTCTGCACCATGAAGACCTGAATGCACCATGTGACCAGTGTTTTAATTACAAAATTCATAATCTCATGTGACACTGACACATGCAGTTCCAACCCTACAATCTCGGGAGCGTGTCACTATTTCTACATACAATCTGTTCGACACCGAAACCTAACCCAAACCCTAGCCTCCGTGGGGTGAGTAGCTAACCTGGCGACGCTCCGTTGTCGAAATGTTGAGTTGCCGAAATAGCAAGATTTCCCCGCCAATCTGCACTGAGCTACTGCAAAATGGTAAATGTTTCATTGCGACCGAAGTTCGCCATTAATGAAAACCGGAACATCTTGTCTGTCCTTCTGTAACGCCTCAATTTTGCTGACATTGTGACATCACGTGACATAACACCAACAAAGATCAAACCCTGGATAATCATCTGTGAATATATGGAGCTGATCTCTACATCGGATTCCCAGATGATGCCCTGTTAGGGCAACCACACTAATAGAATCCCTTTTATCCCCATAAAAGGGGACAAGGACTGAGAGACAGATATGGGCATTCCCAGATGATGCCCTGTTAGGGTACCCCCTTATGCCCATATATGGAGATTCCTGATGTCATCAACCCCCAGCCCTAACTGGCACAATTAAGGCCCTGCCTGGCCTTACTAATTAGAATGCATTTAATTAGTAGAGCGAGAGCGAGAGAGAGAGAGAAATAAGAAAAGTGTCAATGTTCAGTCTTATTTGAGTTCTAATTGAAATATGTAACACTGAGGAAATGTGGCAACAGATGTGTAACCACTACTTCTCGCAGTCTGTCCTCAAGCAAAGAACATAAGGTTCCTTTTTGCTTGACCACTGGAGATGAACAAAAACGTACTGTAATGGCATCTGGAAGGGAACCATAGATTAACTCAAGAATAGAGATAATGATAACACACTTTATTTATATCACACCTGTCTTAGCAAAGTTACAAAGTGCTTGCATGCTCTGATAAAAAGCAAAGCAAAATACACATACATACTGAGAGAGTTTGTGCAGTAGAGACAAAGAGAGAGATAGGCCTACTTTGTCTTGCCACAGACACGTTTTTCTGATGTGTACGAACATGTTGGGGTGTGTGTGTGTGTGTGTGTGTGTGTGTGTGTGTGTGTGTGTGTGTGTGTGTGTGTGTGTGTGTGTGTGTGTGTGTGTGTGTGTGTGTGTGTGTGTGTGTGTGGCATTTCAAACATTCTGAACAAGTTTTGACCTGTCCCCCTCTCTGTTAAAGCACACCTAGAAGCACAAATCCCAGCAACACACACGTCACATGTCTCCTGGTTGTATCTACAGTACACAGTATGATATTTATGCCAAACCAATTCACTGATGCAATGATGTCAAACATTGATTAATCTAGTTTGTTTTATTTGATTTAAAACATGCTATGGCCGGGGTAAATAAATGTCATCCCCCCGTTGGTGGGTGCATGTCGTCCCCCCTTGGACTGGGAGGTCAGGGTTCGATCCCTGTCTGGGTCATACCAATGACTAAATGAGACCCAATGTCCCAATGCTTGTTTAGTGATGCGCTGAAGCGGGGATTGAACCCGGGACTCCCACTCGCCAGTCCAACACACAACCAGTCGTGCTAATAGGGCTGAGCCCGACTAGCAGGGCTGTTGTCGCTGACGCATGGCTGGTACTAACTTTGGGAGTCCCGGGTTCAATCCCCGCTTCCGCGCATCACTGCAATCTGGCGTTGTCGGCAGGATGAGGAGCGTGGTATCCCTGCGTGAGGGACAGGTCCACGTTGTGTGCGGCGGTCCGCGGCGCCAAGTGTGAAAGATCGGGGGGTGATTGTAGCCCCCACAGTTGGTACCAGCCATGAACCACCAGCGACCACAGCCCTGGTAATCGGGCTCAGCCCTATTATCACGACTGTTTGTGCATTGGACTGGCAAGTGGGAAGCCCGGGTTCAATCCCCGCTTCCGCGCATCACTACAATCGGCACTGAGCATCAAGGGTTGGATTGGGGGTATGTCCCTGCAACATACTGGTGCCATGTCCACGGCATGTACTTGAATATCAAGCTGCTTCATGTTACAGCAACAGGAATTTCAGCTATCGCAGGGGTTAAAGTTCTCTGTCCTGGGGACTGATTTGAGTCTTGAGGATTCCATTTATGAGATGAGTGCAGATCCGCAAAAAATTTAAATACAAACTAGAAAAGAAAACTTTGAAGGAATTTTGTGTAACCTTGTGTAGTGGTTGGTGTTAGCATTAACATTTTCAGCATTAACATTAACAACAACATTAGCATTAGTATTTTTGACATTAGCATTTTTAGCATTAGCTTTAACATTTTAGCATTAGCATTTTTACATTAGCATTAGCATTTTTAGCATTAGCTAGCATTTTAGCATTTCTAAAATTTGCATTTTTAGCATTAGCTAGCATTTGCATTTTTACCATTAGCATTTTTAGCATTAACTTTTTTGCATTGGCTTATTAGCATTAGCATTTTTAACATTAGCATGGGTTAGCATTAGCATTTTTAGCATTAACTTTTTTGCATTGGCTTATTAGCATTAGCATTTTTAACATTAGCATGGGTTAGCATTAGCATTTTTAGCGTCAGCATTTGTTAGCATTAGCATGTGTTAGCATTAGCATTTGTTTGCATTAGCATTTTCAGCTTGGCATTAGCAAAAGTAGCGGTCAGCATTAGCAGTTAGCCGTTGTGACTGTGGGACCACCCACCGAGTTTGAGACCATTAACATGTTGGGAAGTGGAGTTATGGATGTTTAAAGCCCAGCCAATAGGAAGGCAGGGTGGCTTTAAGGGTTCCCAGAAGTTTTTCTCTTTTTCGCCACAGCGGGGCTTAAACAGTTACAGATCATTCCAAAAACTGCAAACTTGAGTTATACCTGTTTAAAGCTCAGTCAATAGGAAGATAGGGGTGGGGCTTAAAGGGGGCGGGGATAAAGTAATAAGTCCCCATTGGCAGTTTAAGTCCAGACGCCAAGTTTCAAGACGGTACCATGCTATGAAGTGGAGTTATGGCTGTTTAAAGCCCAGCCAATAGGAATACAGAGGGGGGCGGGGCTTAATTAATTACAGCTCCTCCCTATTGGCCGTTTAAATCATGTTGCTAGGCAAAATTATGCCAGAGTAATGTAGCGCCAAAGTTTTTTTTTTTTTTTTTTTTTTTAAATTCAAAGTCAATGGTTGTTTTTGGGCATCGTTTTTTGAGAATTACGTCGCCATGGTAACGCGGATCGGAAAGAATAGTAATAGCACCCCATTCCAGGCTGAGCCCAACAGGTTCTCACCCCTAAAGCGTCATACAACCGATGCGTTGTGAAGTACTGTACTGCGTCGGACGATAGACGCTTTGGGATTGCCTACTGTTTCACGGGTTGGACGCATTGGGTGGTCTAAGAAGAAAGAAAAAAAAAATTAGTTCCCGACGTGGGATTCGATACCGCTTTGAGGGGTTCACTGGTTTACCAGCCACCCGTCGCTACCGCTCACGCCACTATAAACGATGGAGCAGTGCCGTCTCAGGCGCCAATGAACCCCGTGAGACACCGCCGAGGGAGCGGTAGCGACCGAGTCGCCGTGGCGAACGGTGTGAACGGCGCATGAGCCGACTCAGCCGCGTTACCGAATTATGTGCCGTTATGGACAGAATAGTACATTTTGACCAGGGGACTGCTTCCGCGTCCGAATACGGCTCAAAGAAGGGACTACGTTATCATCCACGTTTTGTCAAAGATAAAAGCACAAAAAAAAGAAATTTCTCAGTCGTCTGGTTAGCTCAGTCGGTAGAGCATGGTGACACAAATCCAGAGACCGGGGTTACGGCCGTCATCGTAAAATATTCCGGTATACACATGTCGGCGCATGCGTACTAAGACACTACGTTCTCGTCCTAAAACTCTCCGTTCGCGTCCGACCGTTCCCAAAGCGTCGCACGGGTGAAGCAGAAAGCGAGTTAGGACGGGTGAAGCAGAGGGGGTGAGAATGGGTTGCTGAGCCGCACGTTTTGATGTATATATTGCGGGGGTGGCATAAATTGTGCGGCAGTTATTACGTGCCGAAATTTCCCCCATTCAAAGTCAATGGGGTGTTTGGCCGTCGTTTTTTGCGAATTACGTCGCCATGGTAACACGGATCGGAAAGAAAAGTAATAGCACACCACTTACTGACTTAAGTATGGCGGATTACAATAAGTGTTTTGCCATTGCATGGCAGGCACACTTAATAAGGGGGAGGTGTAGCGATGGCCGCGGCGTGAATGACTAAGTTGTCACAACGCGATCTCCAAACTAAAAAGCAGATAATTTCAAGATATGAGTAGGCTATTTGAATTGGCCAATTGTTAAAAGTTAACAGTACCTTGACTGACAAGTAAAAAAAAAAAGTCTTTAATAAAGACATTGGTTTAAGAAAGCAGCTGTCTGGATCTGTAGTATGACTGTCACTGTACCTTTTCAAAATCATATTGGTGCAAAACCTTTACACAATCCACATATTGAGTAAAAGGCCTATTTCTTTTATATATTGTATATATATTTTTATATATCCGTATCGGTGATGGGCCCCCCTCTCTTCTATCGGATCGTATCGGTTCACAAAAAAGTCAATCGGTCGGACACTACACATGATGGGTGCAGCAGGTGTAGCAGTTATATTAAATATACTGAATGCATTCCACCAAATTCCCTTACATTGTTATTTGTCACTTTTATTTTGATTTGATAGATCATTTTGGGAGCCTACGTATTTTATTTTGAAGTCCTCACTTCTTCTACATGTGTGTGCTCTCTGCCACCCTCCTTCCTCAGTTTTACACTGACAGAGGTGAGTTTGTTTTTCGTTTTGTGCTCTCTCGGGATTTTGTTTCTAAAGTTGTTTTAAGAGAATGTAACCGATGTAAACTGTTAAAAACTAGATCATAATGTATATCTATGTGTTGATGTGTAATCACTTTGCAAGAGTTTGGGTGTTTTGGCAAACTTTTTGTCTGTTTAACTGTTAACTGTTTTGCAGTACTTGTGAGGACTCACAGCAGCAGCATGCAGCATGTTTAATGGTCGTCTGTCCTTCATCACAGACTGGGGTGCTGCAGACGACATGTAGGTCTATTAATGCTGGTGCATTATTTATTTGTTTGTTTATTACGTTCATTTATTATGTTCCTGTTGCTCCCCTTATTTTGGTCAATTGTGTTTTGTACTGTATTTATTTTATTGTTTTATTTACTTGTCTATTAATATGTTCTTTTCCAGCCAATGGTAGGCTACACCTATAGTCTCTAAAATAACTGATCTAACAAGCTCAGCTTGTAGATCTGCTATGTTTGCTGAATTTTACCCCCAGAAAATTAATGCTTTCGTTCAAGGGGTTAAAGGAGGCATCCAGACCAAAACACATACAGGGTTAAATCTCCCCTTCCCCCTTTATACCTGCTTTAGTCGATTTTTGTCATAGCTGCCCATTGTTGCTAGATTTCGGCTGCACCTGTTGCTAGATTTCGTGGGCCCTCTCATAACTAACACAGTGGATTGTCCTCAGGCGAGTGCGGTTATTTCTTTAGCTTCAAAGTTAGTATTTTTTTATTGGAATGTGTTTACACAACGTCCTGAGGCCAACCAAACCACTGTTTTGACCTCAAACGCACCCTTACTTGTCAAACAGCTTCTGCTCTGCACCAATAGAAAAATACTAACTTTGAAGCTAAAAAAAATAACCGCACTCGAGGACAATCCACTGTGTTAGTTATGAGAGGGCCCACAAAATCTAGCAACAGGGGCAGCCGAAATCTAGCAAGGCAGCTATGAAAAAAAATCGACTAAAGCAGGTATGAAGGTGTAAGATAAAAGGCAGATTTAACCCTATATGTGTTTTGGTCTGGATGCCTCCTTTAAACGCCAAGTAAACAAGTTATTTTCAGTCTGTCCTAAAGGAAACAATTATTATCCCCAGTGTTTCTTGTGACATACTGCATCTTTCCCTAAACATAATTTGGTTTCCTGTGTCCTTGCATTCATGGGTCAGTAGATGGCGTTCTGGTCTCTGAATGAACCTGTGTTGCCATGTCTGCTTATAATAAGCTATTTGTGTCTTTAAAAATAGTGTAGTTGCTTATTGGGCTTACTTTCTAATATATGTTAAACCAGTTCCCAAATATTTTCATATCAAGGACCCCAGATTAACATATTTGTCCACAGTCGTAGACCCCCATCTGAAAATATGTGGTGCCAGGGACCTCCACACAGATTTGTGTTGTTAAAATGTTTCAAAAATATATATATGTAAATAGCAAATATACAATGTGTCGCAATGTGACACATTGTGAGCTTGCTGATCTGCTATTTTCAAATGAATGCAAAGTAGCTTTTCATAGACCTGGCCACTTGTTTATTTGGTAAAATCTGGCAACAGACAATTCCCTGTCACTTCCTTTCTTGGGAGGAAGTGAAAAGATGTTTTTGAACTCTCTAGCGCCCTCTGTAAAAGGCAATGGCACCCTCTGGGGCCAGGAATAAGGTGAATAGAGCATGCAGTAGGCGTGGTTTACTGGTTCCACTAAAGAATTTCCTGTTCATTTCCTCATAGACTTTCATGAAAATATTTATAATAATTATGTTAAGCCTAGAACCAAGCCATCCAGAATGACAGTGAATCATGAACAAGAAACCTTTGTTTCTATGAAAAGAAAATTTAGAAAATCGCTAAACAAAGGGTATTTATTAAATGTAGTATATCAAATAATTAAATATAAAAATATGTTTTTATATAGGATCAAAGGTTTTATGGTTGTGATTCACTGGAATCCTGGATGTCTTGGTTCTAGGCTTACCATAATTGTTATATTTTTGTAAAAGTCTAAGGACACACTAACATGGTGATTTTTAGTGGAGCCCGGAAACCACTTCCACTGCGATGCTCTATAGAGACACACGGGCGCCTACAAATTCACGCCCACAAGTGAGACAGCGGCCCCACTTCGGGTAAGGGACAACAGTGTTCTGCAGATGTCAATGCGATCCTTATGAGAGGCATTGTAAAATACCGTAATTTCACTGGTTGAATACTGAGGTTGTAGGGATTTTATTTGTGTTCTAAATAATGTGTCACAGTTGTTTGATATGTCAGTTTTTAAGTGATATAACTCTCATCACAATATACAACCCACAACAACTATAACATACTTCATCCGTGAGTCAAAAGTGCTAGCATTGGAAATCTTAAATTTAAGTGGTCGCATGGTAAAAACGTCACAGACAAATCCCTTAATTTTTGAATACGCAGATACGCTTCTCTCTCATGTATATTAGGCTATTGTTTTTGGGAAATCATCGCATCTTGCTTCTTCCATCTGGCGTCTTGCAAGACTTCTTGATTAATACTAACCTGGAGAATTCACTCTAGTAGTTGAAAATGTTGGGATCTTCAAAGTCGGCCCTCATAAACGCACAGCAGTAAAGACAGTGATGTCACTGAAAAGCGACAGGTTCTTTGTCTGCTGTCTCCCCTCTGTTCTGTTAACATTATGGGTAACCCATTCAAGTGTCAAATTAAATGTGACATTTATCTAGGAAACAAGAGGAAATGTTGGCAGAGTCAGTACATAAATTTGGAAACATATTTGAATTTAAATCAATATTGTCTTCATTAATTTCATGTAGGATTATTTTAAAAGTAGGCTAACTGTGAAGGTTAAAAAACAAAGCTTCTTTGCTTTGTCTGGATTTGAATAAATCACGGTCCACATGTAATGTTTGATGATCACTATGATGACGATGAGAATGAGTAGCCTATTTAAGTGGTAGAATGGTGACTGAAATGACTGCCTCCGATGTGTTTTGTACATGTGTTAGATAGTAGGCCTAACAGGACAATGTGATTGTGAAGTGGCTCATGTGTTATGACCATTCATACACCTACACCGTGGCAGGCCCGGTGCCAGGAGACAGTAGGCTATTTAAGCTTAGTACGGCGACGGCAGATGACAACGCCAACCGGAAATGATCAGTGCTCGATAGATCAACCTGCCGCCGTAGCAGCCGGCTGTACTACGCCAGAAGGTCCCTTTCCACGTTGCGCCTACAACGCCTGCTGTATTATTAGTCGCCTTTGTTTTCGACTATTTGCAACTCGGTAAACCGTTTTCACTGATACGTGGGGGAGTGGCAAGGTGGTCCATGTGAGCTGGCGACTCCCCTCTTGCCCCCCTGCACCGTGGTAGTTTTGTTCTTGTAGCAGGGCTCCACTGGGGCCATATGGAGCATTGTGTTGTGTTCTGTCAGCGTCCGCCTCAGGGAAGTGAGGCATTGTTCCCTTTAAATGTAAAAATAGCCTACTGCCAGTATTGCTGGTTTAATCATGGCTGTGTCCAGGGGTGTCGCACCAAATTCTGGGCCCTGGGTACAAGGATTCACTGCAGGCCCCCCATGAATGTTCTTCATGGGGGAGGGGTTTAACCCATTTAGACTGGGAACACATTATGGGAGAGTGTTTTCTGCTGGTGTTTCAGTCCGAGTGTATCAAAGGGTGCGTTCGGAAATGCGCACCGGTTCTGGTTAGGGTTAGGGTTAGGGTTAGTTTTAGGCGTAGTTTTACTGAGGTTAGGGTTAGGGTTAGGGTTGGGATTAGGCATAGTTTTACTGAGGTTTAGGATTAGGGTTAGGTTTAGGCACTACACTGAGCACACACCCGGTGCGCATTTCCAAATGCACCATTTGATACACTCGGACTGAAACACCAGCAGAAAACACTCTCCCAACGCATTATTTCGCATTATTTTGTGCTTTAACTATTGAAAAATAGCAGATATACAAGCTCTCAAGCACTCGGTGCCGCGCTGCGAGCTTGTAGATCTGCTATGTTTTTTAAATGGTGAAAATTTTTACAAGTCTTTGAATTTTTCAAATACTTCTGTGTTTCTAATTCTATGTCAGTGGTGCTCAAACCTTTTCATGTGAAGGACCCCCAAAATGATATGTATTTGGCCACGGACCCCCATCTCAAAATATTTTAAGTTCCAGGGACGTCCCAGAGGCAAAATTTTAGTTGCAATTGTTCGCTTAAAAAATACATATATTCAAAGATTTGCACACATTTTCACAACTTTTCAAAAATAGCAGATCTACAAGCTTGCAGCGCTTAAAAAATGTAGTGAATGATGCATGAGCTGATGAGTGTGTACTTGCATTAAGTCCAAGCACACACTGGGGCCAGAAAGTGTCCTTGTAAATGTAATGTGGAAGTACCAAAGTTAAAATAATCGCTTTTGTCAAAGATATAGGCCACCAAAGTTGCAAACCTTCTCAAAAATAGCAGATCTACAAGCCCAGGACACATTGCACTGGAGATTGTCTATTCTCAAATGGCCAAAATTTAAAACAGGATTTAAATGTTTAATGGATGTTTTTGTATGCTATTAACTCTTATACTGCTTTGGACGTTCCTGTTCGCCCCAATTCTAGAGAGTGGGGACGGCCAATACGGCCGTTCGTTCGTTTGATGTTTTTTATGGATTATGATAAAAGACGTCCTTGCGCAACTTTTCAATGTATAATTGGTCGTCGGGTCGTTTTGAGGACAGCCGGAAACCGCGTCATAAAAAAAAAGTAAACAGACTGTCCTGGCTCCAGTGGCGTCAGTTCAGAACAAGCTAAGGTATGGCAACATGACTGGTGTCACCAGGCATGTTGCCATACCTTAGCAACAGGCACGATGAAAAGTACATTTTTATTATTTCCCCCTGGAGCCAAGGTATGGCAGCTGCATACCCCTGCCATACCCAATTGACGCCCCTGCCTGGCTCCGCCTGCTAGCCTTGAGGGATTATATTGTTTTTTTTGTTAGTAGAGAGAGAGAGAGAGAGAGAGAGAGACACGTTGGTAAAAGCGATCATTTTGTCGGAAATCAGTTGTTTTATCGTATTAGTAGTATAGTAATTGTAGTAGGTAGTAGTATTTAGCAGTACTAGAATATTGAGATGTATTAGGCCAAGTACTAGGCCCTGCTCAGTATCAATCCGCCGAAGCAAAGCGACCATCCCCCACCACCCCACGGCCGGGGTCGCAGACAGCAGCAGATCCACGGAAGGAAAGTTTCGACAACAAACTTTAGGATTACAACCTACCCGCGTTGGTGACCCAGCAGCGCCCACGAATGGTGGTGGTGGTCGTGATGATGATGATGAAGAAGAAGAGAAAAAGATTCCTGTAGTGTAGCCGTTGGCTTTGAAGAGAAACATATTCCATTTCTTGGCGCCGTTGGTCGCGAAGAACCGGGTCAAAAAGTGGATCTAGAGCCTCCTGATATCCCGATATGGACTCGGAGACCCCCGCCGTACCTGACACTCCTGAGAGTGAGACCCCCGTGCTGGATGGATCCCTATAACACTACATCTTCGGCGCAGCAGAGAGCCCGCCGTGACCGCCGCCACCCATTCAACAGCCAGACGTACAGAGGCAGAGACTCACTGGACGATGGCCATGATTCTACTGTCCAAAGTGGTAAGACTTAAATCCAGTGCATCTGCATGTATGTATACTGTATGTGATAACATCGCTTCAGGCGTTCTTTCCACCGCATCCGTGATGAAGCCTGCAGGCTCAAGCCTCAAGCCGAGGCTTGTCAATCAGACCATGGTCTGAGTGATCTCTATTGCGAATAAACCAGTGGGATCCGGTCTAGAGCCCGCCTACTGCATCCGGCTATTTACACGTACACATACATGCAAGAAATGTTTCCGTATCCGGACCGGATCAGCAATTTGATCCTAGCATAGAGTTAGGATCCAAGTGCATGCGTTTGTTTTTGTCGCTATACAGGACACACGTGGAGTTCCTATCACGCGCGTGCACGTACTGCGTGTAGTGTACGGTGCACTGCACAGCTACTAGGATTTTTTAATTGATGGGAATTTAGGATTTATTGGCTTAGTTTGTGTGTGCGTGCGTACGATGCGTGTGTGTGTGTGAGAGAGGGAGAGGTTTCTTTTTACGTGTGGTGCACGTGGGGCACGTGCACGTACTATGCACGTACGGTGGGCGCCCCGCACCCACCTCGCTATGTCGTCGTCATCATCATCATCATCATCATCAGTAGCTGATGTAACATCATCATGATGTAACATCAGTAACACCGCTGATGATGATGATGTAGCCTTTCAATTCAATTCTATTCAAAGGAGCTTTATTGGCATGAGAAAACAGTTTACATTGCCAAAGCAAGTGTTATAAATAAAAACAGTTGAAAATGGGGAAGATAGCCTATATACAGTTGGAGGGAGTACAGCTTTGTGTAAACGGAGCTATGTTGCATTGTGCCATTATATATATACATACAGGGTATAAAGGGCATTTCACTGTGACAGTAAATGCATGGTAACTATTTACTATATCTGCATTTTATGTATTACATATGAACTTATTGTAAGTCATTTGCTAAATGTCAAAATTGTAAATTGATTTGTTTACATATAAACTTTTTGATATTTTCCTGGCTATAATTTTAGATGATGAGTCGACGATGATGAGCCTACTTCTTCATTGCCACATCATAGTCGTCCAAGGACAAGGATAGGTAAAGAACAAAACACTTTTTTCTGTAAATCAGACTTAGCACCAGGCACATGCTCACATAGATATCAAAGGGGGCTTGAGCCCCTGACTTTTATCCATCTGTAAAAAGTGCCCTCTCCAGACCATGAATGCTGTTTTTACTATATATATTTTTATATATATTTGTGTGGTAAGCAGGGAAGTGCATAGAATGTTAGAGAGGCAGGGGTTGAAATTTCTAAAACGGCCTTCTGATGAAAATAGTAGGCTCCTCCACGCATTCTGCTGTGACGCGTTGTGAGCTTGGAGGTGTACTACTTTTCATGTATTTTATAGTAATTATGTATTTGTATAATTTACAGATCGACCATGGGCTTGTGTACGTGGTAGGGGTGCAGAGTTCAGCAGACCCGGCGGAGCCCTTCCGGAGGAGCCTGGCTGGAGTGAAACAGAATGGAGCCCCACACACACACACATACACACACACACACACACACGCACACGCACACGCACGTGCACGCGCGCACACACACACACACACACTCTGTAGACATGTAGTGGTTGAGGCCTGTGTAAGGACGGGTAGGCCCCAACCTTTTTCCATTTGCAGTATTACAATTGAGTTCTAGTGTCTAAAATGTTGTGTTATATTTTATTTTTTTATTTTCATCAATCATTTGTACTGTACTTCAACCTAAAAAGTGTGAGATAAAGAAAACCCTGAAAGCTGAAGCAGGATTCAGGCTGAAAAGCTCATGTCACTGTCAATGTTCTGCACTGCGCTTACTGCTCTTACACACTAAAAGTGTGTAAAAAAAAAAAACACTTGTTTTTATTTTTTTGAATTTGTTTGTAAACAACCACTGATCATACGTGTGATGTTACTGAAGCCAGCAATAAAAGGCTAAAGAGAGATTTCTGCCTGAAAATGTCTCCTTCACAAATATGCATTTTTCTCAGCTTTATGTTCTCAAAGAGCTGTTTTTTAGGCCATATTCTGCAGCCTCTAGCTAATGAATAGAACATGATAAAAACACGAAATCTTTTTCTGTTGCAAAGTAGACATTCTATTCTTCGTTGCCATATAATTGTTGTCTTTATAGTCAAAGCCAATTTTCTCCAGTAGGCCTTCAAAGATGAGCGACAATTCTCAAATTTAGCTGGCAGTGGATGGAGCTTTTTGTTAAATTCTGTGGCAGTAAAAGAGTTAATGATCAAATACGCATAAACTAAAGGTGTCAAATAATTGTATTGGAGTAAAACGTTGTTGGCTAGGATAGGTTCACTAGGCAAAAAACAAGGTTTGCGGTTGTGTAGACTAAATTAAATCTCTCCATAAACTCCATCTCCTGCTCAGCAGACACCCAAAATGTACCAACATTAGTATTTGTGAGCCCCCTGCTGGGGCTGCTGTCAGAAATCACACCTCAGAGATCCCATAATTTCTCCCCTGTGGGAGGGAATAGATCCCCCCCTCTATTACTGAATAGTTTCAGCTCAGTAGCAAGTCAGTAATTGAGAGGGGGATTATTTTCGGTGGCTCCCCCACCGAAAATGTTTGTGTTTTTGTTTTTTGTTTTCTCTTTGTTTCTTCTTTTTGGATCCGGCCAGATACGGGCATCTTTGAATGACACCTTCTCCCTGTGATTTGGCTGCCCTTAGTGGGTGTGGCCCTTGCTTATGCCAGGAACCGGCCCTGGGTTTCAGAACTGTCCACAGCCTTCCTCAGAGACAGAGTGGAAAGACAAAAAGGGTGCCATGCTATCTTACAATGAGCATTAGAACCAATAACAGTATATGAAGATAGTTTGGAAATGGTTGAACAGGTCCTTTAATTACAGTAAAGTTGTCGGGAGGGTTAAACTTGGCCATCTTCACCGCTTGACTTCTGACACCATGACCGATATAATAACTCACTCGTGGCAACGTATACTTTAACTACAGAGGTTGTTTATTAACGCTCCTCATAACACATGTTGCATCTGCTGTTGTGTATAGCAACCAACTAATGCTTCCGCTGCGTGCACCGCTCAGTAGAGTCTCTTAAAGAGACACACACACTTGTACTGCAATGTTCATTCACATGACAGATACATTTATTAAAACGACTAGCACCACTCAATGTGGCCACATTAAGCTGTAGCTGCATGAATCCATAAATATTGTGCCTTCTCTGAAAAAAGTACAGGAGCAGGTGGAACATAAGGAAGCGATGGCGGTGACACAATGCAACACTCCTGGTGGAATTTAGCAAAATGTTTTCCAAAAATGTTCAACTAGCAGTCAATCAGTAATAGTGAAAATAGCAGATCTGCAAGCTCGCAACACCTCACATTGTGAGTTGTGATCTGTTATTTTCACTATATTTGAATAAGGCTTTTATTTAATGACTGTTTGAACGGTTTTGAAATATAAATATGAAGTGCTTCAGGACCAAAGAGGCACCATGTTACACAACCCCCTTCAACAACAATCCATATTTCTACTTTAAAAAATAACTTTGTTTGATCTTTCACTATTTGTATCTTTCTTATTCAATGTAGAACATGTGCACCATCTATTGGACATATTGTAGAACTACACCACCTGACCTACTACAATAAACATCATGCCAATGGAAACAGTGAGTGACTGTTTATGGCTTTTTATCCTGTATATATTATATCTATTTATTTCCCCTTTATATTATGTCTAAGAGATCAATTGAGTAAATGTAAATGTGTATCAATGGGTGACAGAGTGAAGACACGTGATCCTGAACACAATGGAGCAACTTCAACTTCCTGTTAAGTCAGATGAGGACTGTCCAGGTAACAATGGCATTTGAAAAGAAAGAATACATTACCCTATCTTATGTTTTAAAGAAAATAAGCCTAGTGACACTACTGACTGCTGTGACACATTATTATAAGAAAGAGTTTGATTTTCTTTCAGGAACAGTTAAATGAATTATTCAAAAATGCTGTATAGCTACATAAGTTACATGGATTCATATGAATGTGTGTGTCCCTTGTTCAATGTCTGTATGTGTATTTTATCAGCCCAGAGGTTGTTTTAAATCCTCCTCTGATTTTACAAAGTGCATTAATTTGTGTTAGTCATGTAAAACTGAAGTTATTGCATTTACTTGTTGTCTCTGAAAGTTTGTAACATTTGATGGGATAATTTTTACACTCAGCAAATGTTATTAACGCTGATGATTGTATTGTGCAGGTCCTTCAGTGTTACCTGCAGTTCCTCCAACTCAAGTCAACGCCCAGAGTGGAGGCATAGTGATGTATCCTAACATCTCTGGTCACATTGGTGGTTCTGTCAACATCAACATCAATGTCAGCTCCTCATCAGACGGAGACAGAGGTACATATTTTAGTCTGCTCCACAAGAGGAACAATGTAGGCTAATGTGATATTTTCTACTGTAAAGATATGAATGTCATATTGGCATAATGCCATAATGAAGAAAGTCCCATTTCATGATTGTCATGTCCACTCACTGAGTCCACTTCATTATCGTCTTCTCCATATGCAGGATCTGCACAGCCATCCGAAGTCTCAGCTAAGAAGCCTGCCGAGATCAGTAAGAAAGTCTTAATTTACATCATTATCACAATATCACAAAGTGATGACAACACGTGATACATTTGAACAACCCTACAATAAACACTGGGAGTATAGTAGATTGTCACTTGTTATTGCTTAGGGATATTATCCTATAGTCTTCTTGATGGGGGGGGGGGGGGGGGGCAATCTAAATTTGATCAGTTATGATATTATTAGCACTAGCCTTATGAGATGAACAGTCGGCAAAAATACCCAATCTAGGAGCTCACACCGCACAGCATCACCACCGTGATGCGTTGTGAGTTTCTATCTATTTTCAGCAAAGCTATATTTAGTTTAGCCCTTTGGAATCAGGTCAACTAAATTTCAAAGCCACATGAATATGGTCAACTAAGTAGAGTTTAAGCGGTTAACTTGAGAATCACCAACCAGGGACATGCTGGGCCCCTGATTCAGCCCGGGAAAAAGAGTTGGAGAGTCCCTCATTGCGCGCTATAGAGAGAGATCTCTCTCTATAGCGCTGCTGCTACTCAAAGATTTCAGATCATGACAAGTGACAAGCCAGTGGGCCAATTACTATACATGAGTTATATTTCGTTGTTGTCGGGTGGAAACCTTGTATGTCCAAAACCGTTTGTTTTGTATTTATCATTTTAAAAATGATTTAAACTAGTGAAAACAGCCGATCTACAAGCACACAACGCCTCAAACCGCGAGGCGTTGTATGATGAAAAATGCATACATTTGAAACTTGGAGATACAAGGTTTCTGCCCGACAGTGACGATTTACTTTGTTGGCCGCCCAGCCCCCAAAATGGAACGAAGGCCGACATTTTATTTTGGACCGGCCGGTAATGAACCGACTGTTCGGGAGTTGTCCCGCTTTTCCCAATGGCCAGCACGTCCCTGTCACCAACCCTTATCATTTGTGTTCCATAATTACCATAACATGCCCTTAATGATGTCCTTTTTTCTTTTGTCCTTTAGAAATTCCTGCTGCTGTGTATCAACAACGATTCAAGTCTAAACTGAGGGAGAAGTTTCAGGTTTTGTATACAAAAAAAGGGAAACAAACATTTCTGAATGACATTTTCTCAGACATCTATGTCACAAAGGGTGGGTGTGGCGAGGTCAATAAAGAACATGAGGTCAGACAGATTGCACCAGCATCCATGCAACCAGCAGAACCAGACAAGATCATCAGCATGGGGGACATGTTCAAAACATTACCTGGAGAAAAGGGCCCAATCAGAACAGTGATGACGAAAGGAGTGGCTGGCATTGGTAAAACAGTCTTAGCAAATAAGCGTGCTCTGGACTGGGCAGAAGACAAAGCCGACCAGAATGTCCAATTCATGTTTCCATTCACTTTCCGAGAGCTGAATAGGAAGAAGGACGAGGTTTTCAGCTTGATGGAGCTTCTTCATCAGTACTTTGGTGAAACCAAGATGGAAGAAATCTGTGGCCCCGACGGGTCCGGAGTTATGATCACCCTTGATGGGTTGGATGAAAGTCGGCTTCCTTTAAGCTTCAAGGACAATGAGATCTTGACCGATGTCACAAAGCCGGCCTCCATGGATGTGTTGGTGACAAACCTCATCATGGGGAACCTGCTACCCTCTGCTCAACTCTGGATAACCACTCGACCTGCAGCAGCCGATCAGAAGATAACTGATTATGTTCACAGGATGACAGAGGTCAAAGGCTTCACCGATGCTCAAAAAGAAGAGTATTTCATGAAGAGATTCAGTGATAAGAATGTGGCCAAAACAATCTTGTCACAAATCAAGGAATCCCTAAGCCTCTACATCTTGTGCCACATCCCAGTCTTCTGCTCTATCATTGCTACTGTTCTGGAGAATGCGTTAAGAAAAGGAGAACAGTATGAGAAAGGGGCAACACCTAACACCCTGGCTGCGATGTTTATCCACTTCACAGTGGATCAATCCAAAAAGAAAGATGAAAAGTATACCAACAGCAACCAGAACAGCGATATCATTCTGTCTCTGGGAAAAATGGCCTTTGACCAGCTAGAAAATGGCAACCTGATCTTCACAAAAGAAGACCTGAAAAAGTATGGCATTGATATCAGAGATGCTGCTGTGTGCTCAGGGATTTTCACAAATATCGTGAAAGAGGAGTATGGGCTATACGAGGACCAGACGTTCTGCTTTGTCCATCTGAGTGTTCAAGAGTTTCTGGCTGCTCTTTATGCCTATGTTTCATTCATCAACAAAGGTGACAACGTACTGTCAACCTCCAAGTTGCCAAAGCTATTCAGAGACAAGGAAGAGCACTTCTACCAGAGTGCTGTAGACAAGTCCTTAAAGAGTCCCAATGGCCACCTGGACTTGTTCCTGCGTTTTTTGCTGGGCCTCTCATTGGAGACCAATCAGACTCTCTTACAACGACTGCTTGATGTGAAGACTGGAGATAGGTCCAAGGCCAATAAGAAGACCATTGAGTACATCAAGAAGATGATCAGGAAGAATCCCTCCCAAGAGAGAAGCATCAATCTATTCCACTGTCTAAACGAGCTGAATGACCATTCTCTAGTGGAGGAGATCCAACAGTCCATGAGTTCAGGAAGTCTCTCCACAGACAAGCTCTCTCCTGCGCAGTGGTCAGCTCTAGTCTTCATCTTGCTGTCATCAGAAAAGGAACTGGACGTATTTGACCTGAAGAAATACTCTGCCTCAGAGAAGTGTCTTCTGAGGCTGTTGCCAGTTGTCAAAGCCTCCAAGACAGCCCTGTGAGTGGACTGATAATAACTGATTAGATTCAAGATTATGTTTATTATTATTTATTTTTTAATAAAAAATCATAAATCCTTTTTTTCAGACTGAGTGGCTGTAACCTTTCAGGGAGATGTTGTAAGGAGTTATCGTCAGTTCTCAGCTCCAGCTTCCGTTTGAGAGAAATTGACCTCAGTAACAACGATCTACAAGATAGCGGAGTGGATCTGCTCTCTGCTGGACTGGCTAGTAAAGACTGTATACTGGAAACTCTCAGGTCAGTAAGCAGGTGCACTGATAGTAACTAGTTAGATTCAATATCATGTGATCAAATATTATGATCACGTGTGTGTGCTGAGATTGAATGTTGGTAGTATTAGACTGCAGGGCACAGACACAATTTGCACAATACACAACACACTGCAATACACAGAAAACACAACACAGTACAATATACCACACCACACAACAGGAAATAGGTCTAATGTAAAAAAAGAAGACCATTGAGTGCTACACTACAAGCAAATACACAGCCATCATAGTAAACATGTCAGTGTAGAGAAGGCAATGTTTATGTACTCAAGGTGAAATAAATTAAAGATTAAAGGTGTATATTGTTACATTTCATAATATGAGTGGTTTTGGTTCCTGCCAATTCCTCATTATTTCAGCAGCAATAATAACACTAAAAGAAGATAATTAAGACTCATAACTGTAGTAAAGACAAAGGCAAATAAAATGAAATAAAGTAACATGTACATTCATCATGACACACTGAGGTACTTCTTCTGTGTGCATGGGTCTTACTTTAAATATTATATGCATATTTGTGTCCGAGGCTGGAGGAACCGTCCTAATGTCGGCAATTTTAAAAGTCAGAAAACGCGAAAACAAGAGTGATTTAGTTTTGTCTTTGTTTTTCGTTTTTTTTTATATAAACACAGTTTGAATATATTAGAGGGTTTTCATTCCATAAGATATCTTTGTTAAGGTCGCTAAATGGCAACATTAGTGTAGCAAAGTTGCCTTGCTTTGGGAGAGTTTTACTGCTGTTTTAGGAGGCGGAGAACAGAGCTCTTTAGATTTGCATAGCGATTTCACGGGAGCGCGATTGGTCTAAGGAATGCATTGTCTCGTATTTCAGCACGCCCATACAGCGTGCTATCTGCTTGTAAACAGTCTACACTGTAACTAACTTTATCTCGCTAATGTTAACGGTTTGCTGAAGACAGTATTCTGGAAGGATGTATTTTTTTTTATGTACAGCCGAAAGGGTGCGCAGCCGTTCCTGCCTCGTAAGGGCTCATTGGTGACATAGCGTCAAGCGTCTCCTCCTCCTCCTCACGGTTTATTAATTGTCTTTAAGCATTAAATAAATAAACTGCTGAGAGACTCTGAACTCACTTACTCAGCGTTTACATTACAAATCATAGTAGGCTTCTGCTTAACACAGTAGCCTACAACCAAAAAAAGAAGAAAAAGAAAAGAAAAGCTGCCTTCTCTGTCCTGCGGGAAAAAACACAGATCTTCTCGTAATGGACAGCGTATCTCACATCTCAGCCTCTCGTCTGTGGTAAAAAATAAAACCCCACCGCTCACGAACGCTTCTTACCCTTTGTGAACATTCTGTCCAAAAAGTAAAGGTCCTATACACCTCTCTCAACTGTTTACCTTTCAAGCGTGGAAGAAAATCCAATCAGCGTGTTGAAATAAAGAGTTTATATCGCTCATTTTGTCAGCCGGTGCATTATTTTCCCCACTAGTATTCGTTGTGTCTATACCACGTGACCAGGGTAGGTAGCGTGTCTAAAAACAAAGGACCGGCTGACAAAATTAGCGATATAAACTTTATTTCAACAAGCTGCTTCGATTTTCTTCCACGCTTATGAAGTAAACAGATGAGAGACCGGCATAGGACCTTTACTTTTTGGATATAATGTTCACAAAAGGCAAGAAGCGTTCGAGAACGGCGGGGCTTTATGTTTTACTACAGACGAGTGGCCGACCTGCGAGATACGCTATAGCGTTAGCGCTGGCTGTTTATTATGAGAAGCTGCAGCCCATGAACGGACACGTTTCTCCGTTCTGTGTCCGAGCTAGAGTGCCCTAAAAAGTGTGTTTTGCAAGCCCGCCCGCCGCTTCCCACGTTCTTACTACAAAACGGGCTGCAAAAGTGCTCTGTGTTGCTAATGCTCCCAAGAAATAAAACGTGTAAATCAATTGATCCAAACTGTAGAAGACCGTGCTTCTGCTTTAGCTGTCTGCTTTATAGTCCAGTAATTTTAGGCCAAAATTAGGCTAAACCTAAAACAAATTGCAATAGTAGCAAACTCAACTGATTTTGTATCCTCAATATGTCCTTGGTGAGAGAAAAAAAGTCCCAAGGAAAACGACCTACCTACCTTCACTTACTATAGTACTATTGCAATTTGTTTTAGGTTTTTTCATATAATGACTGGACTATTAGCTGTGTACAGCAGATGCTCCGCACGCTTCGTAGCCGATGTTAAAGAGTACACTGTAAACACTTTCTTTTGTAATAGACTTACACTGTTAAAACCTTTTCTTTTGTAATACACTATTTTAGTGAAAAATAAAAACTACAAAAAGGAGAAAATGACAGGATGAGCATATAAGGAGGGGAGGAGGTAGAAAAGACCACTGGCCACTATTTGTGACATGGCTGCAAGCACTATAGCACAATATATTACCACAGGTCTACTACTAAATAGTAGTTTTAAATAATTGTAGTGGAATAAAAGTACATTTGAAGTTGACAGCTATACCACTGTGGGTGTGGTTTGACTTGGGGGGAGTGATTTAGGGGTGTAGGTAAGTACCTATTGTCCCTCCCATTGTCACACCCACTTCTGGCTACCTAGAGGTGTCAAAAATGTTCCTTGCATTCAAATGGCATTTTAAGCACTTTGGGTTTTATGGTGCAACAAGTTTAAAATGTCCATAACTTCTTCAAATATGCTCCAATTTCAACAAATGATACATCATATGAAAGCTTAGATTCTGTACTTGGATAATCTGTACAAAAAAGAAAAATGACCAATGCAGACATAAGGAACAAAGTACCAGACCTAGTCACATTTGTACAGTATGTGACAGTATTGGATGTGAGGGGGCTAGAAGTGTTACTGTAAATAGTAATAAAGAAACTGCTGGCTTATTGTGTCTAAGAAGACATATTTAGCTACTTGTACGCAAATGAAAACATTTTAAGGCTCACCTTTTCTTTTCTCTAATTACAATCTAAAATATGAACCCTTTTCTAAAAAAAACTAAGTTGTCCTTCAACTGGTCAGATTCAAGATTGTTATTTTATTTTAATAGAACATAAAATACAATTATCATTCTTTTTCTTTCTCCAGGCTGAGTGGCTGTAACCTTTCAGAGAGATGTTGTAAGGAGTTATCGTCAGTTCTCAGCTCCAGCTTGAGTTTGAGAGAGATTGACCTCAGTAACAACGATCTACAGGATAGTGGCGTGGATCTGCTTTCTACTGGACTGGCGAGTAAGCACTGTATACTGGAAACTCTCAGGTCAGTAAGTATCATGTGATCATATTTTATGCTCACATATTTGTGCTGAGATTGAATGTTGGGAGTATTAGACTGCCGGGCAAAATCTGCACAATACACAACACACTGCAATACACAAAATACACAACACACAATACACAGCCATCATAGGAACATGTCAGTGTAGAGGAGGCAATGTTTATGTACTCCAGATGAAATAATTCAAAGATTAAAGATAAATGTGTACATCTCATAGTACGAGTGGTTTTGGTTCTTGCCACTTCCTCATTATTATAGCAGAAATAATAACACTAACAAAGATATTTAAGAATTTTAACTGTATTAAAGTCAAAGGTAAAGAAAAATAAAGTGCACATTCATCATAACCCACTCTGAGGTAATTAAATATTCTGTGTGCATGGGTGTGTGTGCTTTTATCACAGCTCACAGTCAAAGGTCACACACAGCATGGCCTTGCGACAGGTAGAACAAGTCAACAGGCATTTAACTACTGCACTACTCTCTCTCTCTCTCTCTCTCTCTGTGTGTGTGTGTGTGTGTGTGTGTGTGTGTGTGTGTGTGTGTGTGTGTGTGTGTGTGTGTGTGTGTGTGTGTGTGTGTGTGTGTGTGTGTGTGTGTGTGTGTGTGTGTGTGTGTGTGTGTGTATAGTTTGTCAGGCTGTGGGGTCACAGAAAAAGGCTGTTCTTCCCTCGACTCAGCTCTGACCTCCAACCCCTCCCATTTGAAAGCGTTGACCATCAGCTACAACCATCCAGGAGAGCGAGGAGCGGCGCTACTGTCTGCTAGACAGAAGGATCCTCACTGCAGCCTTGAGACGCTTAGGTATGGAGGCACTTGATTCCACTCAGTGTCAATATGCTCTAGTAGGTTTACAGTACACTATAACTGTGATCGTGTACAGTATAGTATTGTTTAATGTTTAATAGAGTGAAATCCTTATCATATTGTTTTATTGTCAAAGGGAAAATACAGGCCTGACTATATTTCTCCCTCTCCCACAGTGTTCACCATGCTGGAGAGTGTAGGCTGACACCAGGTTTGAGGAAGTGGACATTAAGTAAGTGTGTATTCTGTTTTATTCATTGAATCGAAACAGCACATATCCAGCAATTACATCCAGTCAGAGGTTTCAGTTAATTGTAGGAAAGTAGTAGGAATGGTAGCATAGGGTTGTAGGACGTAGGATAGGATATCATATTATTTATACTTTGTAAACTGGTGCTGTATTGTATCTTGTTCTCCCATCAGATGACAGTCATTCATTGAAGATATTCAATATCTCGATTACTGAAAAATCCCCCATCATTCAATACCAAATGTTGATATCTAAAGATTGAATGTTATGAGCATGCAGTAAAAAATTGAGAAGCAACACATTCTGCCGTCATACAGCACAGTAGCGCAATAGGCTTGAGGGTGAAACACAGCTTCACAGTAAAAGTAAAAATGGGTTATAGGTTCCAAGTGGTTCCATTTGTACACTCTCAGATCAGTAGTGTTACACTGAATTGTGGTATTTGCTTTTAAAAATAACAAGTATTCAAAAGTACAAATTACAAAGTACAATTTCTTTTTAACATCAACGCATTTCTGTAGTGAATAAAACTTAAACCAGTCCAGACTGATATCCAGGCAGCGTATGATGAATCTCCATGCTTAAGATAAGTATAAGTATATAAGTCTGTTCCCCTGCCTGTCCGTTCGCCTGGAGTTTTACATTACATCTCTCAATATGAATGGGTAATTCCTGGGCAAAAGTCGGGCGAAAGTTGTGCGAGCACCTGGCGAAATATCTGTCTTGCTTTTGGCGAGCGGGTTGTATTCTATGAGAGTAGGGACCCTATTTTTGTCCATGCCTTACCCCTTATCCGTAAACTCTTTTGCCATTTTTTACTATTTTGAGAAAAGAAAAAAAAAAAAAAAATTAAAATAGTTGATCTACAAGCTCACAATGTGTTGGTGTAGATCAGCTATTTGAAGTATTTAAAAATGTTTCAAATATAGTAAAAAAAAAAAAAGGCAAAGACGTTTAGGGATAAGGGGTAAGGCATGGACTGGAAATCTTCAAAATTGTATTCAAAAAATGTAAAAAATGTCACAGATGCTTCTCGGTTTCATAGGCTTTCCGGGCCTTAATGGGTTAATGGGCAACTGAGCACTGAGATGAAATGGAATGTGCTCAATCTGCTTTGATTTGTATTAGTTGAATGTGTCCATTAAAACCAGTAAAGCATCTGTCATTTTATTTTTAAGCCTTATAATAGCACATTGGTTCTCAAAGTGGGGTCCAGGGACCTCCAGGGGTCCTTGGGGGAGTACCAGGGGGTCCCATGAAAGATAAGTCAATGTAGCGTCACAATCAATTCAACCATGTTTTATACTTAAAAAATAGCAGATACTACTTAAAAAATAGCAGATATACAAGCTCACAGCGTGGCACCAAGTGACGCACTATGAGCTTGTAGATCTGCTATTTCTGAAATGTGTTCAAATCTTTGAATATATAATATACATATATTTAAGCAATAAATAAAATTCTTTGCTACTGGAATACGTGGTCACATTCATAATGCCACTGCTATGCTCCATAGCATTGCTTCCCAAACTGGAGGACCACAGTAATTATTTTGGGGGGTCCACAGATGATTGATTCAATAGTGCTTAAGTGGTGAATGTGTGTTTTGTAATAATAAAAAGGTAATCAAATTTTACAAAGTAACTAGAAGGCCTAACTAAAGTTTTGAAATAATTGCTATGCAGTAAATTACAATATTTTCCCCTGAGACATAGTGGAGTAAAAGCAAAATAATAATAACATTATATTTATTTATTTGTCTATTTATTTATTTATTTATTTGTTACTAAAACAGTGATTGTTCTTTGGTTAAATATTTAAATCTGCTATTTACAAATACTGCTGTAAATTAACAGAGGTCAAAGGCTTCACTGATGCTCAGAAGGAGTGTACAATACTGCTGTGGTTAATTAATGTTTTTAATTATTAATGTAAATGCAAATAACTAGTAACTAACGTTATTTAACATTTAAAATAAAAATAAAAACGTATTAAGTAAAATGGGAGTAGGCCTACCTAAGTAAAGTACATGTACCTCCATATTATACATACAGTACTTGTGTAAATGTATTTAGTTACTTTCCACCACTGCATGAGATAGGGTCCATTTGGTTACACTTGTACCCTCTCAAGGTCAAATGTGACATGCTTATTTCTCATCTAACTCTTAATGTGGTGATGTGTCATTCATACAGGTTGGTTTTATTCATGGTGAAAACTCAAATTTGTTTCTGAAAATGTTTTTGTTTATTTCTGCATTATATTCATGTTCTGTGTGGATGAACTCATGACATAAACATCAGTTTTAATTTATCTAAATTAAATACCCAAAATCCACACACAGACATTCAGAGTTATGAATGAGTTAGGGTCCATTGGTTCCAGGTTAGGTTTGGGTTACAACAACGACGACGAGGTGGTTAGGAGATAGGATCAATTTGGTTTAATTTGTACCCTCTGACAGTTAAAAATAGGAGATTCAGAATTATGAATGGGTTATGTTCCATTTGTACCGACTGAGATTTATAACCCGTATAATAATATGCAGGGGTGTCCCACCACATTCTGGGCCCTGGGTACAAGGATTCACTGCGGGCCCCCCATGAATGTACTTCATAAGGGGAGGGGGTTTAACCCATTTAGACTGGGAACGCATTATTACGCATTATTTTGTGCTTTAACTATTGAAAAATAGCAGATATAAAAGCTCAAAGCGGGGCACCGAGTTCCGCTCTGCAAGCTTTTAGATCTGCCTTTTTTGAAAAATCTTTGTGCAAGTCTTTGAATATTTAAAATCCTTCTAAGGTTTGTTGAAAACCTACGTTTCTATTTGAGTGGTGCTCAAACTTTTTCATGTGAAGGACCCCCAAAATGATATGTATTTGGCCACGGACCCCCATCTCAAAACAATTAGTTCCAGAGACCCCCAGAAGCAAAATTTAAGTTACAAATTATCGCTTAAAAACACATACCGGTATATTCAAAGATGTGCATTTTTCTACAACTTTTCAAAAATAGCAGATCTACAAGCTCGCAGCGCGGCACTCAGTGAGGCGCTGTGAGCTTGTAAATCTATTTTTCAATAGCTAAAGTATAAAATAATTAAGGCCCCCCCCACCTTGGGCCCTCCCCCTTTGTGACGCCCCTGATAATATGGGTTACAGCCATAGAGTATAGAGATAGCCCCACCCCCAGCTATTCATTTCAATGCAAGTTGCTCAGTGGCGTTTTGAAGCATGCAGAAGTATCTAATCCAGGTGCATTGTGGGGGAAATCGGCACATCTAGATGTGCCAAAATGTGTTACGTCGAGACGTAATTACGTCACGAACGTCACTCGGCGTCCATTGAACCCTATTGTAGACCCCTGCGGCACGCTCTTATGCGCGTGCATGTAGTTCCCCCCAGCCTGCTGTTCCAGCTTTGGCTAGTAGAGGCCAGCTGCTTCAATATTTACAACAACCAATCAAATAATTAAATAATAATAAAAAGTGTTTGGGGGCGGGACATAACCATTTACCTCTATGGACATCGCCCCAAAACCTCGCTCAATAGAGAATCTGCAGGCAAAAAGGAGGGGTGGACAACGTCTCATTGAAACAAATGTGTTTTAATGAGATTTCGTTGTTCGAGTCGCGTCGAGCCGCTCGTGTCACGGGCAGGGCGGATGAGCTGTTCGGGTCCATTTTGTTACATTTCCCACTCAGATGTATAAATGGGTTGGTCCATTTGGTTCCATTTGCACCCTCTTGGGGTCCATTTGGTTCAATTTGTACCCTCTTGTAGTTACAAACGGGTTAGGGTCCATAATTGGGTTCAATTTGTACCCTCTGGTAGTTACAAACGGGTTTAGGTCCATTCGGTTAAATGTGTACCCTCTCAGAGTCATGAATTGGTTAGGATCATTTTGGTCTCATTTAAGATGAGGGTCCATTTGGTTCAAATTGTACCCTGTGTCACTTACAAATGGGTGAGGGTCCATTTGATTCAATTTGTACCTATTTAGAGTTACAAATGGGTTTGCATCATTTGGTTACTTTTGTACACATTTGGTTCAATTTGTACCCATTTAGAGTTACAAATGGGTTTGCATCATTTGGTTACTTTTGTACACTCAAGTAAATGGGTTAGTGTGCATTTGGTAAAATGTGTACCCCCCCAGTTATGGGTTAGGGCCCATTTGGTTCCATTTTACCCTCTCAGCGTTAAAAATGGGTTAGCATAATATTCATAGGCTACTTTTTAGAGTTAAATTAACACTGAGGATTATACGGTGTGACATGTACTGTAATATGGAAAATGATGACAATATACAGAAGGTAGTTCTACATTTTCTGGGTGAAAACATAAAAAAAACAAAATAAAATATAGCAGATCTACAAGCTCACAGAGCATCACGGTATGGCGATCTGTGAGCTTGTAGATCGGCTATTTTTGAACAGCTTAAAGTGAACGTTTGGTCACTTTATCATCTAATCAGGCTCTTTTATGAACACCCTGGACAGTTTTTAATTTACTATATTCAGTATTTACATATTTGATGTAAATGTTGCAGGCTCAGGGCCTCTCCACATACACACCCATTGTAACTTCAAACTCCATTTTAACCATGATAGATTCATTGAAACCCATTTTTTTTCTGGTGACTCATACTACCCTCCTAATACGTGAGCAGACCGTGTTTTCTCAATAACCTTTTCATTTATTTTTAATAATTTGTTGGGAAAATGAGAAAAATTAAATACAAAACTAAATTATTACAGTACAGTCAGCTTTGTGTTATGTATCTCATGTATCCTGTGGAGGACAGTCTTCCTGTTTGTGAGAAAAATTAAATACAAAACAAAAAACAGAATTATTATTAATAATAACATCTGTACGTCATTATTACGTTGTATTCGTTTGTAAACTGTTGTTGTGTTGCATCTCGTTCTCTCATCAGGTGCGTGTGAACTCACACTGGATCCAAACACGGCATGCAGCAGGCTCTCTCTGTCTGACAGCAACAGGAAGGTGACATGTGTGGATGAGGATCAGAAGTATCCTCATCACCCAGACAGATTTACATTCTGTGCACAGGTGATGTGTAGAGAGAGTCTGATTGGACGATCTTACTGGGAGGTGGAGTGGAGTGGTAGTTATGTTAAGATAGCAGTGTCATACAGATCAATCAAAAGACAGGGTAGTGGTGATGACTGTGGCTTTGGATGGAATAACAAGTCCTGGTGTCTGGATTGTTATGGTGATGATAACAGTTACAGAGTGTGGCACAATAACAAGTACACTGACCTCCCTGTCAGTCCCTCTGGCTCCAACAGAGTAGGAGTGTATTTGGACTGTCCTGCCGGCACTCTGTCCTTCTACAGAGTAGTGTTGTTTGACTCACTGACACACATACACACCGTCCAGTCCAGGTTCACTGAACCACTCTACGCTGGGTTCTGGTGCTTCCTTGGAGCCTCAGTGTCTCTGTGTCAGAGAGAGGAGCAGCAGCAGGAGGAGGAGGGTTAGGTTAGGGTTACCATGACAACGATGATGAGGTGGTTAGGAGTTAGGGTTACAAAACCCTCTGACAAAATGGTTAGGGTCAATTTGGTTTAATTTGCACCCTCTGACAAATGGGTTAGGATCAATTTGGTTTCAATGTGTACCCTCTTACAAATGCGTTAGGGTCCATTTGGTTTAATTTGCACCCTCTGACATTTACAAATAGGTTAGGATGAATTTGGTTTAATTTATGCACTCTGACAAATGTGTTAGGGTCCATTTGGTTTAATCTGCACCCTCTGACATTTACAAATAGGTTAGGATGAATTTGGTTTAATTTGTACCCTCTGACAAATGCGTTAGGGTCCATTTGGTTTAATTTGCAACCTCTGACAGATGGGTTAGGGTCAATTTGGTTTCATTTGCACCCTCTGACAAATGGGTTTGGGAGAACTTGATTTAATGTGCACCCTCTGACATTTACAAATAGGTTAGGATAAATTTGGTTTAATTTGTACCCTCTGACAGTATGCTTTGTAATAATTTTATCTGTGAAGTAACTACCGTATAGGGGTGTCGCACCAAGGATTCACTGCGGGCCCCCCATGAATGTTCTTCATAGGGGGTTTAACCCATTTAGACTATGCGTTATTTTGTGCTTTAACTATTGAAAAATAGCAGATATACAAGCTCATAGCACGGCACCGAGTTCCGCGCTGCGAGTTTGTAGATCTGCTATTTTTTTTTTAAATCATGAAAGTTTGTGCTAGTATTTCAATATTTCAAATCCTTCTAAGGTTTTTTGAAAAACCCTACGTTTCTATATCAGTGGTGCTCAAACCTTTTCATGCGAAGGACCCCCAAAATGATATGTATTTATTTGGCCACGGACCTCCGTCTCAAAATATTTAGTTCCAGGGACCCCCCAGAATCAAACTTTGAGTTAAAAATGTTCGTTTAAAAAATACACATATTCAAAGATTTACACACATTTTCACGATGTTTAAAAAAATAGCAGATCTACAAGCTCGCAGCGCAGCATTTGGTGCCGCACTGTGAGCTTGTAGATCTGCTATTTTTCAATAGCTAAGGTATGAAATAATTACAGGCCCCTCCACCTTTGGCCCTAGTAACTCAGTTAGGTTAGGGTCAATTTAATTTAATGTGTACCCTCTGACAGTTACAAATAGATTAGGAATAGGGTAAATTTGGCTTAATTTGCAAATGGATTTGGTTCAATTTGTACCCTCTGACATTTACAAATTGGTTAGTTTCAATTTGGTTTAATTTGTACCCTTTGACAGTATGTTTTGTAATAATTTTATCTGTGAAGTAACTACCGTATAGGGGCGTCGCACCAAGGATTCATTGTGGGCCCCCCATGAATGTTCTTCATAGGGGGTTTAACCCACACATTATTACACATTATTTTGTGCTTTAACTATTGAAAAATAGCAGATATACAAGCTCACAGCGCGGCACCGAGTTCCGCGCTGCGAGTTTGTAGATCTGCTATCTTTTTTTAACCATGAGAGTTTGTGCTAGTATTTGAATATTTCAAATACGTAGGTTTTTTTTTTAAAAACCCTACGTTTCTACAGTATATCAGTGGTGCTCAAACTTTTTCATGTGAAGGACCCCCAAAATGATATGTATTTGTCCACGGACCCCCATCTCAAAATATTTAGTTCCAGGGACCCCCCAGAAGCAAAATTTGAGTTACAAATTTTCACTTAAAAAATACATATATTCAAAGATTTGCACACATTTTCACAACGTTTCAAAAAATAGCAGATCTACAAGCTCGCAGCGCTGCATTCGGTGCCATGCTCTGAGGTTCTGTATCTGCTATTTTTCAATAGCTAAAGTATAAAATAATTAAGGCTCCTCCACCTTGGGCCCTAGTAACAGTTAGGTTAGGGTCAATTTGGTTTGCAGGCCCCCCATGAATGTTCTTCATAGGGGGTTTAACCCACGCATTATTACACATTATTTTGTGATTTAACTATTGAAAAATAACAGATATACAAGCTCACAGCACGGCACCGAGTTCCGCGCTGCGAGTTTTTTATATCTGCTAATTCTTTTTTAAATCATTAAAATTTGTCCGAGTATTTAAATATTTCAAATCCTTCTAAGGTTTTTTGAAAAAACCCTACATTTCTATATCAGTGGTGCTCAAACTTTTTCATTTGAAGGACCCCCAAAATGATATGTATTTATTTGGCCACGGACCCCCGTCTCAAAATATTTAGTTCCAGGGACCCCCCAGAATCAAACTTTGAGTTAAAAATGTTCGTTTAAAAAAATACATGTATTCAAAGATTTGCACACATTTCACAATGTTTAAAAAAATAGCAGATCTACAAGCTTGCAGCATAGCATTTGGTGCCGCGCTGTGAGCTTGTAGATCTGCTATTTTTCAATAGCTAAGGTATGAAATAATTACAGGCCCCTCCACCTTTGGCCCAAGTAACTCAGTTAGGTCAGGATCAATTTAGTTTAATGTGTACCCTCTGACAGTTACAAATAGGTTAGGATCAATTTGGTTTAATTTGCACCCTCTGACAAATGGGTTAGTTTCAATTTGGTTTAATTTGTACCCTTTGACAGTATGTTTTGTAATAATTTTATCTGTGAAGTAACTACCGTATAGGGGCGTCACACCAAATTCCGGGCCCAGGGTACAAGGATTCACTGCGGGCCCCCCATGAATGTTCTTCATAGTGGGTTTAACCCACGCATTATTACACATTATTTTGTGCTTTAACTATTGAAAAATAGCAGATATACAAGCTCACAGCGCGGCACCGAGTTCCGCGCTGCGAGTTTGTAGATCTGCTATCTTTTTTTAACCATGAAAGTTTGTGCTAGTATTTGAATATTTCAAATCCTTCTAAGGTTTTTTGAAAAACCCTACGTTTCTATGTCAGTGGTGCTCAAACATTTTCATGTGAAGGACCCCCAAAATGATATGTATTCATTTGGCCACGGACCCCCGTCTCAAAATATTTAGTTCCAGGGACCCCCCAGAATCAAACTTTGAGTTAAAAATGTTCGTTTAAAAAATACATATATTGAAAGATTTGCACACATTTCACAATGTTTAAAAGAATAGCAGATCTACAAGCTTGCAGCGCAGCATTTGGTGCCGCGCTGTGAGCTTGTAGATCTGCTATTTTTCAATAGCTAAAGTATAAAATAATTAAGGCTCCTCCACCTTGGGCCCTAGTAACAGTTAGGTTAGGGTCAATTTGGTTTGCAGGCCCCCCATGAATGTTCTTCATAGGGGGTTTAACCCACGCATTATTACACAATATTTTGTGCTTTAACTATTGAAAAATAGCAGATATACAAGCTCACAGCGTGGCGCCGAGTTCCGCGCTGCGAGCTTGTAGATCTGCTATTTTTTTTATCATGAAAGTTTGTGCAAGTATTTGAATATTTCAAATCCTTCTAAGGTTTTTTGAAAAAAAAAACTATGTTTCTATGTCAGTGGTGCTCAAACCTTTTCATGCGAAGGACCCCCAAAATGATACGTATTTGGCCACGGACAGTCGGACACCCATCTCAAAATAATTAGTTCCAGGGACCCCCCAGAAGCAAAATTTGAGTTACAAATGTTCACTTAAAAAATACATACATTCAAAGATTTGCACACATTTTCACGTTTCAAAAAATAGCAGATCTACAAGCTCGCAGCGCGGCATTCGGTTCATATGGCGTTTAACCCCTTTAGACTGTGAACGCATTATTACGCATTATTTTGTGCTTTAACTATTGAAAAATAGCAGATATACAAGCTCACAGCGCGGCACCGAGTTCCGCGCTGCGAGTTTGTAGATCTGCTATCTTTTTTTAACCATGAAAGTTTGTGCTAGTATTTGAATATTTCAAATCCTTCTAAGGTTTTTTGAAAAACACTACGTTTCTATGTCAGTGGTGCTCAAACATTTTCATGTGAAGGACCCCCAAAATTATATGTATTTATTTGGCCACGGACCCCCATCTAAAAATATTTAGATCCAGAGACCCCCCAGAATCAAACTTTGAGTTAAAAATGTTCGTTTAAAAAATACATATATTCAAAGATTTGCACACATTTCACAATGTTTAAAAAAATAGCAGATCTACAAGCTTGCAGCGCAGCATTTGGTGCCGCGCTGTGAGCTTGTAGATCTGCTATTTTTCAATAGCTAAAGTATAAAATAATTAAGGCTCCTCCACCGTGGGCCCTAGTAACAGTTAGGTTAGGGTCAATTTGGTTTGCAGGCCCCCCATGAATGTTCTTCATAGGGGGTTTAACCCACGCATTATTACACATTATTTTGTGCTTTAACTATTGAAAAATAGCAGATATACAAGCTCACAGCACGGCACCGAGTTCCGCGCTGCGAGTTTGTATATCTGCGAATTCTTTTTTAAATCATGAAAATTTGTCCATGTATTTAAATATTTCAAATCCTTCTAAGGTTTTTTGAAAAACCTTATGCTTTGTAATAATTTTATCTGTGAAGTAACTACCGTATAGGGGCGTCACACCAAATTCTGGGCACTGGGTACAAGGATTCACTGCGGGCCCCCCATGAATGTTCTTCATATGGCGTTTAACCCCTTTAGACTGTGAACGCATTATTACGCATTATTTTGGGCTTTAACTATTGAAAAATAGCAGATATACAAGCTCACAGCGCGGCACCGAGTTCCGCGCTGCGAGTTTGTAGATCTGCTATTTTTTTTTTAATCATGAAAGTTTGTGCTAGTATTTGAATATTTCAAATCCTTCTAAGGTTTTTTGAAAAACCCTACGTTTCTATGTCAGTGGTGCTCAAACTTTTTCATGTGAAGGACCCCCAAAATGATATGTATTTATTTGGCCACGGACCCCCATCTCAAAATATTTAGTTCCAGGGACCCCAAATTTGAGTTACAAATGTTCGCTTAAAAAATACATATATTCAAAGATTTGCACACATTTTCACGACGTTTCCAAAAATAGCAGATCTACAAGCTTGCAGCGCGGCACTCGGTGCCGCGCTGTGAGCTTGTATATCTGCTATTTTTCAATAGCTTAAGTATAAAATAATTACAGGATCCTCCACCTTTGGCCCCCCATGAATGTTCTTCATAGGGGGTTTAACCCATTTAGATTGGGAACGCATTATTATGCATTATTTAATGCTTTAAATATTGAAAAATAGCAGATAAGCGCTTTGGTATTTTTGACCCGATTCTTTTTTTAAAAACCTATGTTTCTGTCAGTGGTTCTCAAACTTTTGAAGGACCCCCAAAATGATTGGCCACGGAACCCCATGTAAAATATATCGTTCAAGGGACCCCCCAGAAGCAAAATTTGAGTTGCAAAAAAATGCATATATTCAAAGACTTGCACACATTTTCACGACATTTAAAAAATAGCAGATCTACAAGCTTGCAGCGCGGCACTCGGTGCCACGCTGTGAGCTTGTAGATCTGCTATTTTTCAATAGCTAAAGTATAAAATAATGAAGGCCCCTCCACCTTGGGCCCTAGTAACTCAGTCCCACTCCCCCCCTTTTGACGCCCCTGGGCTGGAGCCAGACTATATGAGCCAGACTGTATAGAGCTTGTAAATGATGGTTGATATGTTGTTCAGAGCTACAACTATGTGATGTTTGCTGTTTGTTTCACATGTTCACATAAGAATCAAGCATGCATAGAGTCAATAAGACATGTATTATGCCATGCTGTTGCTTTTTAAACTCTGTCATTTATAAACTACATGATGTTCTATATAAAGATGCTCTGATTTTCTTCATTCATGTGTGAGTCTTGGTTTTGGACGTATTTTTCCTTGAAGTGTCAAGGACAATAGAAAATGTCATGAGTAAATAGTGTCTATATAATATGTATAGTTGAGTTGGACAAGAATAGCATGACTGCTAAAGATGTATGTACATTGTTATCAACTTTTATGACAATAAACTTCCAACTGTCATTCTCTTTGAAAAGCGCATCTGTTTGTTATTCATACTTTTAATATAATTAATTATATAATCAATATCCTTTGTCTAGAATGAATTGCAGAGTTTGTGCTGATTATGTCTGTTGATTTAAAAACTTAAAGCATTTGGTTCTCAAAGTGGGGTCTGGGGACCCCCAGGTGTCCTTTTAATTATTAGTTAACATAGTGTCACAATCATTTTAACCACTTTAAGCACATTTTATATTTGGCTATTCAAAATGGCAGATATACAAGCTCATAGCGCGCCACTTTGTGCTGTGCCTATACTGTAGATCCTCTATTTTTTTGCTAAGGAACATCTCTTAGACTTGCCAGCTATGACAATAATTATAGTATTATGTTTAACTATTATAAATGTAAAGGTACTGCAGGGTAAGTGATATTTGTTGGTGAAAACAAAACCACACTTGACAGTATTTTGTTAGAAGGTTAAAGCACTATACAGTATGTTCTGATATTAATCAGCATTATAGAGGGTTTGTTAAATAACAGGGGTCTCCCGATTTCTCCAATACTTTAGCAAACACAAACAGAAAAATATTTTCCAATCATAAAAGAGTTCATGCGACTTCAACCTTCTACTGTTCCCGTTTCAATGTTTCATTTCTAGGTGTCATCACTTCCAATTTCACCAGTTCTCTATCCTGATTGGATAAAAGTGGTTTCCCAACCTGAAAATCATCATAATTGGTTATCATGTCAACCACTTTAACCATATTTTATGCTTTGGCTAATGAATAATATAGAGCTACAAGATATGTAGATAAAAATACATACATTCAAAGATTTGCACACATTTTCACGTTTCAAAAAATAGCAGATCTACAAGCTCGCAGCGCGGCATTCGGTTCATATGGCGTTTAACCCCTTTAGACTGTGAACGCATTATTACGCATTATTTTGTGCTTTAACTATTGAAAAATAGCAGATATACAAGCTCACAGCGCGGCACCGAGTTCCGCGCTGCGAGTTTGTAGATCTGCTATCTTTTTTTAACCATGAAAGTTTGTGCTAGTATTTGAATATTTCAAATCCTTCTAAGGTTTTTTGAAAAACACTACGTTTCTATGTCAGTGGTGCTCAAACATTTTCATGTGAAGGACCCCCAAAATTATATGTATTTATTTGGCCACGGACCCCCATCTAAAAATATTTAGATCCAGAGACCCCCCAGAATCAAACTTTGAGTTAAAAATGTTCGTTTAAAAAATACATATATTCAAAGATTTGCACACATTTCACAATGTTTAAAAAAATAGCAGATCTACAAGCTTGCAGCGCAGCATTTGGTGCCGCGCTGTGAGCTTGTAGATCTGCTATTTTTCAATAGCTAAAGTATAAAATAATTAAGGCTCCTCCACCGTGGGCCCTAGTAACAGTTAGGTTAGGGTCAATTTGGTTTGCAGGCCCCCCATGAATGTTCTTCATAGGGGGTTTAACCCACGCATTATTACACATTATTTTGTGCTTTAACTATTGAAAAATAGCAGATATACAAGCTCACAGCACGGCACCGAGTTCCGCGCTGCGAGTTTGTATATCTGCGAATTCTTTTTTAAATCATGAAAATTTGTCCATGTATTTAAATATTTCAAATCCTTCTAAGGTTTTTTGAAAAACCTTATGCTTTGTAATAATTTTATCTGTGAAGTAACTACCGTATAGGGGCGTCACACCAAATTCTGGGCACTGGGTACAAGGATTCACTGCGGGCCCCCCATGAATGTTCTTCATATGGCGTTTAACCCCTTTAGACTGTGAACGCATTATTACGCATTATTTTGGGCTTTAACTATTGAAAAATAGCAGATATACAAGCTCACAGCGCGGCACCAAGTTCCGCGCTGCGAGTTTGTAGATCTGCTATTTTTTTTTAATCATGAAAGTTTGTGCTAGTATTTGAATATTTCAAATCCTTCTAAGGTTTTTTGAAAAACCCTACGTTTCTATGTCAGTGGTGCTCAAACTTTTTCATGTGAAGGACCCCCAAAATGATATGTATTTATTTGGCCACGGACCCCCATCTCAAAATATTTAGTTCCAGGGACCCCCTAGAAGCAAAATTTGAGTTACAAATGTTCGCTTAAAAAATACATATATTGAAAGATTTGCACACATTTTCACGACGTTTCCAAAAATAGCAGATCTACAAGCTTGCAGCGCGGCACTCGGTGCCGTGCTGTGAGCTTGTATATCTGCTATTTTTCAATAGCTTAAGTATAAAATAATTACAGGATCCTCCACCTTTGGCCACCCATGAATGTTCTTCATAGGGGGTTTAACCCATTTAGATTGGGAACGCATTATTATGCATTATTTAATGCTTTAAATATTGAAAAATAGCAGATAAGCTCTTTGGTATTTTTGACCCGATTCTTTTTTTAAAAACCTATGTTTCTGTCAGTGGTTCTCAAACTTTTGAAGGACCCCCAAAATGATTGGCCACGGAACCCCATGTAAAATATATCGTTCAAGGGACCCCCCAGAAGCAAAATTTGAGTTGCAAAAAAATGCACTTGCACACATTTTCACGACATTTAAAAAATAGCAGATCTACAAGCTTGCAGCGCGGCACTCGGTGCCATGCTGTGAGCTTGTAGATCTGCTATTTTTCAATAGCTAAAGTATAAAATAATGAAGGCCCCTCCACCTTGGGCCCTAGTAACTCAGTCCCACTCCCCCCCTTTTGACGCCCCTGGGCTGGAGCCAGACTATATGAGCCAGACTGTATAGAGCTTGTAAATGATGGTTGATATGTTGTTCAGAGCTACAACTATGTGATGTTTGCTGTTTGTTTCACATGTTCACATAAGAATCAAGCATGCATAGAGTCAATAAGACATGTATTATGCCATGCTGTTGCTTTTTAAACTCTGTCATTTATAAACTACATGATGTTCTATATAAAGATGCTCTGATTTTCTTCATTCATGTGTGAGTCTTGGTTTTGGACGTATTTTTCCTTGAAGTGTCAAGGACAGTAGAAAATGACATGAGTAAATATTGTCTATATTTGTATAGTTGAGTTGGACAAGAATATCATGACTGCTAAAGATGTATGTACTTTGTTATCAACTTTTATGACAATAAACTTCCAACTGTCATTCTCTTTGAAAAGCGCATCTGTTTGTTATTCATACTTTTAATATAATTAATTATATAATCAATATCCTTTGTCTAGAATGAATTGCAGAGTTTGTGCTGATTATGTCTGTTGATTTAAAAACTTAAAGCATTTGGTTCTCAAAGTGGGGTCTGGGGACCCCCAGGTGTCCTTTTAATTATTAGTTAACATAGTGTCACAATCATTTTAACCACTTTAAGCACATTTTATATTTGGCTATTCAAAATGGCAGATATACAAGCTCATAGCGCGCCACTTTGTGCTGTGCCTATACTGTAGATCCTCTATTTTTTTGCTAAGGAACATCTCTTAGACTTGCCAGCTATGACAATAATTATAGTATTATGTTTAACTATTATAAATGTAAAGGTACTGCAGGGTAAGTGATATTTGTTGGTGAAAACAAAACCACACTTGACAGTATTTTGTTAGAAGGTTAAAGCACTATACAGTATGTTCTGATATTAATCAGCATTATAGAGGGTTTGTTAAATAACAGGGTTCTCCCGATTTCTCCAATACTTTAGCAAACACAAACAGAAAAATATTTTCCAATCATAAAAGAGTTCATGCGACTTCAACCTTCTACTGTTCCCGTTTCAATTTTCCATTTCTAGGTGTCATCACTTCCAATTTCACCAGTTCTCTATCCTGATTGGATAAAAGTGGTTTCCCAACCTGAAAATCATCATAATTGGTTATCATGTCAACCACTTTAACCATATTTTATGCTTTGGCTAATGAATAATATAGAGCCACAAGATATGAAAATAGATCTTTAACTAAAACATAAAAATAAAACGTTTATAGCACGTTTTAATGATTAACCACTTCTATAGTTGTATTATTCTAATTATCAGCCTACAATAAGACAGAAGGTTTCCACTGTTTGGCCCTGCAGGTCAGATCCAGTGTGAATGATCACACCAGCCTTGGAAGACGAGTCTATGATCATGTGGCCTGTTATTGCGTTTTGTTATCACTAGAGGGCAATATAACATTGAGTAAATAGTTACACTCAAAGCAAAACAGAACATCACTAGCTTCATATTAAACGTCTTGGTCTCATCATATATTTTAGGACGACTTGCAAGTCGACTCGAGTCAGTAAAAAGTTGAGTTGAAGTCGACTTGTTTGATGACATCACACAAGACCCCCCAATTATTTTATAAAGTTTAAGTGTATAGAGGGTATCTTCACATTTCTAAAGTGCCCATTTAAGGACTTTTTAATACCTCTAAAATGACATTGTCCAAATTGTCAAATATAGAGGCAGAAATTGTGAAAATAGCCGATCTACATGCTCACAACGCCTCACATTGTTGTGAGCATGTAGATCTGCTATTTTCACAATAGAACCATGTTATACCAAATTTAATGTAGCACTGTAATATTGGATCATTCCGTCCTTGACAATAAGCAATCCTACTGTTTGAATTCTGTACAGACACACACACATGGAGCAAAAACAATGATAGAAAAAAAATACAAAAGATTTTTTTTTCAACCCCCGACTTTCTCTGGTGGGAGTCGACTTGTGTAATGAAGTCGACTTGTCGCCTTTTTCGTTAAATCCCTACTACATATATCACAAATCATATTTTCTGCTGTTAGAGCACGACAGATCAGTGATATTGTCATTATTTAGGTCAATAATTTAAAAGATGATTCATTCAGGGCATGAAGGGACAATGTATGACCTAGGCTAGGCCTAAGGCTTAGCAACATGCAGGATCTGTGGCTTAAAGGGATATTTCACTTTCTAAAGGAACTGACCTCCCTCTACATTTATACTGTTCCACTTCCACTTTGGTCTGCTCATGTCTATTAGGTGTCATCACTTCCAATTTCACCTGTTAAATCTGTATCCTGACTGAGTTCTCTATTCTGATTGGATAACATTGGTATCCCGACCTCAAAATGAGGGGATCCCCAGTATAACTGGCTAATATAGCATCACAATCATTTTAACCACTTGCATATTTTATGCTTTGGCTATTCAAAAAATAGCAGATCTACAAGATATGCTATTATTGAAAAATCTTGAAACATTTTGAAGATCTTCTTTATATAAAAAATAAACTAAACATTTTTAACAAAGGTCTTTGCATATGGCGGTCCCTGGCAAAAAAAATACTTTGAGATATTGTCGTTGTCCAAGTTTCAAATTTGTATGTTCTTTCGCAAAGTAAAGCCCTGCTTCATCGCACAAGGCCGTCGCACAAAAGTAGCGAAAACAGCAGATCTACAAGCACACAACACCTTGCGGTGCGAGGCGTTGTTTGCTTGTAGATCGGCTGTTTTCATCAGTTTAAATCATTTATAAAATGGAAAATGCAAAACGAACGGTTTTGGACATACAAGGTTTTCACCCGACAACGACGATATGTTACAGTGTTTTTGAAAAACCAGTAAGATTGGAAAAGGAGCGCTTGTTTTAGTTCACCTTATGGGCAGTCCCTAGAAGAAGCTCAAGTCTCAGACAGTGGTAGAGCGTTTCACTGCATTGGTCCCACGCTAAACCTAACCCTAACACTAACCTCAGTAAAACTATGTCTAATCCTAAACCTAACCCTAACCCTAACCTCAGTAAAACTATGCCTAAACCTAACCTTAATCCTAACCCAAATCTCAGTCAAATTATTCCTAGTTCCCCAAAGGAGGCACCGCCTGCTCCACCTTGTGCCTAAAATCGAGTGCTCCGATTCTCAATCTTACTGATTCTGAAAAACAAAACACTGTGACATATAGCCTATTCAGGCCGGGAACACATTTTGCTGTAGCAACATATTTGTTTTGTAGGCTAATTTCCGATTTAGCCCTATTCTATAGGTTAGGCCTAAATGGGTTAAATGGAGGCGACTGCAGGCATAGGTGGACTACATATCCCCTCACTGACAGTTGATTTGTCATCAGGGAGTGTTGTTTGACTATAGAAAATGCTATGTCGCCATCTAGTGGTCTTTGGTGGAATTGCACAACTTCACAAACAAGGAAGTCCAAACATTTCCAGCACATGGCTCATCCAATTTGAGGTAAGTTGCATGCAAATAAAAATACATTCTAGCTTTGAATGTCTCAGCTGCTAATATATCAAAATAGATGTGACCTTGAGTATTATTCTGATATGAGCCAACTTCATTATGATGCATATAACACATCAGGGAATGAATGAATGAAGGAATGAATTGTATTGTATTGAGGTGCAATATTGTAGAAATTTAAATTGCTGTGCCTATACTTCAAATGTTTTGAAGAATATAATTAAGTTTCCTTGTATGATTGTAAATCTGATGTTTGGCTCATTGATCAATAATGAATGACAGCTGTAAAGTCCCCCCACCCCGCAAACCCCCTCAAACAACACAATAATCATTACAATAACAAATGCAGACATTGAGATATGGACTATGTACAACTGCATGTGCAGAGCAACTGTGCAGCATTGAATTGTTTGCAAAGCAATAAAAATAGCCTGCCAAATGCAATGGCAGCCCTTTATTTTCATACAGAACCCTAAATGGTTATGGTTGGCATTGGTACTGGTTATGGTGGCATTGGTACTGGTTATGGTACAAATTGCAACACTAGATTTTATTTTAATCTGATGAATCTAGGGTTGCAATACCTCCCATAGGCAGCCAATGCATCAAAACAGTTTTTTGCTATCTGATTGTATTAAACAGCGTCAAACTCACCAATATTGGGGCTGTATGGAAATCTCGGAGTATCCTCTTTCTATCTGCAAAGTGTTTGTTTCATAAAAATACACCGTAGACATGTTAGGAGCTACTTTCTATCAAGAAATTGGCTTCAGGTGATTATTTTTTTCTAAGTGCTGGAGCTTGGAAGCGCTTGTGGGAAGTCACTGGCGTCAAAGGGTTAAACGTTTTCTTAAACATTTTCACGTCAAGGACCACCAATTAACATTTATTAGCCCCCAGACCACCATTTAAAAAGATGTTTATGGCTCTAGCAGTGATTTTCTACCATTTTAATATCAAGGACCCCCAGTTTGACATGCATTAGGCTATGGACGCCCATTGAATGGCCATTCTATCTCTGATACGCCAATTTATTGTAAAATCAATGTTAATTTAACTCAAGAGTGTCAAAATTGAACCAAATGGACCCTGACGGTTTATTTGGTTCCATGTGTATACTCTCTGAGTTACAGGCCCATAAGGGTCCAAATTGTGTTTCCTAACTATCATTTAGCAGAGAACCCCCTGGAACTCCCTTAAGGACCCCTAGGGGTCCTCGGACCCCACTTTGAGAACCAACGCCATAGGCTACTAAGTCATATTCCGCTTAATGTTGTATTTCGTTTTTCTCATGATGAGGTAGGTATAGGTAGACTGTACTGCTCCAATTATAACAAGACACATACTGTATACTGTACTGTATGTCACCTTTCTGCCTGGTCACACCCTTTAAAAACACCTTGAAGCTGATAAATATTATGTCAAATATAAGTTTCAACGTTGTGAGCCTGTAGATCAGCTACTTTCACCATTGTTGCCTCTTTCTTATATTATTTGACAATTTGGCCAATGTTTGACCAGTTTTTATAGTTTGTCCTTAAATTGTCACCTTGCTTCATCTAGTGCAGGGGTTTTCAAAGTGGGTGACGGGGCACCCTGGGGTGCCGTGACGGCAGTCCAGTGGTGCCGCGAGATCATTTGATAATATTTGGAATCTATTTGGACACTTGAAAAAATATTTAGTATCATTTTAAACTTGAAGTACAAAGTTATTTTCAGTCAGTTCTAACCAAAATGGCTGTTATCTCAACATTTTACTCACAACATAATCACTAAAATATCGTCGCTGTCGGGCAGAAACCTCGTATCTCCAAGTTTCAAATGTGTACGTCTTTTGGTAAAGCAAAGCCCTGCTAGACTGTCGCACAAAACTAGTGAAAACAGCCGATCTACAAGCACTGTGTGCTTGTAGATCTGCTGTTTTCACTATTTTAGTACATTTTATAGATGATAAATACAAAACAAACGGTTTTGGACATACAAGGTTTCCACCCGACAACGACGATATGCTATAAATATAAGGTGCTGGGAGTGAAAATTATAATGTAGGGGTGCCTCGGATTAAAACAATATATACGGGGTGCCCTGAGACAAAAAGGTTTGGGAACAACTGATCTAGTGTAGACACCAGTGTTCTAAACCAAGCACAATCTCACCTGGCACAGTTCCACTGAGCCACTACAAATGAATTCTTAGTGATCATAAAATAAAAACATACACATTAGCCCAGTGTTTCTCAACACTAGGGGTACGGAGAGGTACATTTATTGTCATGTTTTAGGGGTACGGAGAGGTACATTTATTGTTATGTTTAATGCCAAATTGAACAGATTTTTGTTTACACATTTATACATATATTTTTTAATTATACATTTTTAGGGACATGTCATGTGGTCTACCTGCACAGCCTATGTGATCTACTGGTAGATCACGAGCTACCTTTTGGGAACCCCTGCTGTATAGCTTAAAACCAAATAATGTAATAATTTTACTGTTACTGAATAGAAAAGAGAATACTTGCTTTTATTTTCAACATAATGATGTCAGTATTTTCTAGACAAGATGTTGTGTTTCGACTTAAAGGGGGAAGTTGGATTCAGCAATCAGGAAAAGAGGGTACTGAAGCCCAACAAGTTTTAGCCTACAGTATACTGTATGTAGAGTAAAGATCTCAGTCAGAATGAATCAAGGATCAATATCTAATCAAGACAATTGAATTAAGTCTTGAACTTTTCAAAGAATAATCACAGTTCAATGTGCTTTATATAAAAATAATGATCAGTTATGACAGTGAGTAGGATTGGGATCCGGAACCGGCTCTGACATTGAGGAACCGGAACCGTTTCCCGGACCACTTTTTGAGCGGTGCTCCTGGAACGTGGCTTTGTCCGTTTGTCAAATGTTTTTGGACACCCAGGGTCACATTGGCCAAGCTTCACAGGACGCTTAATGAGATTAAAGGTGGTTGCACACTGCTGCGTTTTTCGGGCCGAATATCTGAGTGAATTTCGGAGCACGCAAATAAAAAAATCAACCTCACGTTATGTCAGTCACATTTGCACACTGCCGCCCGTTTCGTGCACCACTCGGTCCCTTGCTCTCTCTATCTCTCTCTCTCTCCTTGCCCTGAAACGAAAAACGCAGCAGTGTGCAACCAGCTTAACTCATAAATAGCACCGCTCACTTCACACTACAGTAGGTGTGATTTTTATCACACTGTCAGAGTTGGTGGACTTCATGTCCGCTATACAATTACAATACCGCTGGTTCTCAAACCTTTTAATGTCAAGGACAGGTCGCAGCCGCTCGTGGTGGAACACAGTGTCCATGTGACGGAAGGAAATACAGATGAATGCAAATACAATCCACAGAGGGACACCGACAACAAAACAAAGACTGCTTCAAAGCACCATAAATGCAGACATTGATAAATCGCTCTGATTGCTTAATGCTGCTTAATAAATTGTGTGTTTATTAAACACTTTAATATAGATTACGCCTATTATTGTTATTATTTAATTAATAGGAACCGCTAAGGAATCTGACCATTAAGAGGGAATCGTTAAGGGGCCACATGCGGCCCCCACCTTCACTTAATGCGGCCCCCAGGTCAATACTGGAATACTGATATATTATTGATTACAGCTGTTATAATTCCAAACATGACCTGCTTTTATTCCGTCAGTCTATATTAGTAGCTTAATGACTAGTATTCTGTAGTGGTATTAAAATGTATTTTTTGATGTCCAATGTATTTGTATTTAGGTTCATGAAGTTAACATGAGTATATAACTAAATATAACTAAATGCATGATTCCAATTCAAAAGAGGCCAAAATAGCCGATCTACAAGCTCAAAACGCATCGCAGCGCGATGCGTTTTGAGCTTGTAGATCTGCTATTTTTGCTTGTTTTGTATGAGATATGACAAAGTAGGACGTAGCAATATGCAATGTGGCCCTCTGGAGTGAAGGTGGAAATATAGTGGCCCTCACCATCATCAAAGTTGCCCACCCCTGCTATAGGATCACTGTGAGTATAGCAGAAAGTCAGATGTCGCCACATTTCCGTGAGATTTTTCATAGATTAAAAACAACATACTGTACATTGTTTTTAAGAAGTAGTGGAAATAGCCAATCTACAAGCTCAGAACGTATCACACCGCGATGCGCTGTGAGCTTGTAGATTGGCTATTCTCACTAGTTTGGTTCTTGGGGAGACATCAAATTTCTCTTTTACGTCTTTGGGGAACCCCTGCCACCAGTGGCGTCAGTTCAGAAAAAGCTAAGGTATGGCAACATGACTGGTAAGACACTAGTCATGTTGCCATACCTTAGCAACAGGCATGATACATTTATTTTAAGAAGTACATTTTATTTTCCCCCCGTTTCTACGGTTTCTTGAGCTGGATATGGCAGCCTGGAACGGTTGTTCAAGTGCAGCTAAACTTGGCAGGTTAGTAAACGTACCATAATTAACCTTAATGCATTGCACCTGTGCAGCTGACCTGCGGAACCTGGGAATATACCATTCTGTCAAGAAGGGGGGAATACAATTATAATACCTCGTTAAAGTGACCATTTTGTAAAATTTTGCATTTGTAGTTATTTTACTGTAATTTAACAACATAATAACCAGAACGGATAGACAAAGAGACATTTAATGGATTTATATTTAAAAGTAACTTTTATTTTCCCCCCTGGACCCAGGGTATGGCAGCTGCATACCCCTGCCATACCCAATTGACGCCCCTGTTTATTATGTTCAGAAAACACAGACTGAAGAATGATGACATGTGACAAAGATGACACTTGGCCTCATTCACCAACGGAGCATAATGCACAAATATGTGGTTAAACCCTCTCTCATGTACACAGAACAATTACCCCCAGAGGAGTGGCTTCAGTTCAGAAAAAGCTAAGGTATGGCAACATGACTGGTGTCTTGCACGCGTGCGAAGGCGCGCGTGCAAGACACCAGTCATGTTGCCATACCTTAGCAACAGGAATGATACATTTATTTTAAGAAGTACATTCTATTTTTTTCTCCCGTTTCTACTGTTTCTTGGGCTGGATATGGCAGACTGAAATGGTTGTTCAAGTGCAGCTAAACTTGGCATGTTAGTAAAGGTGCCACAAATAACAATAATGCATTGCACCTGCAGCTGAATTGCGGAACCTGGGAATATACCATTTTGTCAAGATGGGGAGAATACAAGTGTGGAGAATATAATTATAATACCTTGTTAAAGTGTCCATTTTGTTAAATTTTGCATTTGTAGTTATTTTACTGTAATTTAACAACATAATAACCAGAACAGATAGACCAAGAGACATTCATGGATTTATATTTAAAAGTAACTTTTATTTTCCCCCCTGGACCCAGGGTATGGCAGCTGCATACCCCTGCCATACCCAATTGACGCCCCTGTTTATTATGTTCAGAAAACACAGACTGAAGAATGATGACATGTGACAAAGATGACACTTGGCCTCATTCACCAACGGAGCTTAATGCACAAATATGTGGTTAAACCCTCTCTCATGTACACAGAACAATTACCCCCAGAGGAGTGGCTTCAGTTCAGAAAAAGCTAAGGTATGGCAACATGACTGGTGTCTTGCACGTGTGCGCAGGCGCGCGTGCAAGACACCAGTCATGTTGCCATACCTTAGCAACAGGAATGATACATTTATTTTAAGAAGTACATTCTATTTTTTCTCCCGTTTCTACGGTTTCTTGGGCTGGATATGGCAGACTGAAATGGTTGTTCAAGAGCAGCTAAACTTGGCATGTTAGTAAACGTGCCACAAATAACAACAATGCATTGCACCTGCAGCTGAATTGCGGAACCTGGGAATATACCATTTTGTCAAGATGGGGAGAATACAAGTGTGGAGAATATAATTATAATACCTTGTTAAAGTGTCCATTTTGTTAAATTTTGCATTTGTAGTTATTTTACTGTAATTTAACAACATAATAACCAGAACAGATAGACAAAGAGACATTCATGGATTTATATTTAAAAGTAACTTTTATTTTCCCCCCTGGACCCCAGGGTATGGCAATTGCATACCCCTGCCATACCCAATTGACGCCCCTGCCTGCCACAGAGAGCTATATATTGGAGTATACGGTAGACCTACATTCTTCCCCTTTTCTTAAAAAAAAGAAAAGAAAAGGCGGACCACCTGCATGCATGCCACACCCATTTATGAAGAAATGTGTTCAAAAGTATTCCTTACCAAGTACCGCGGGCTTAAATTAAGGTAACCTTTCAGAAGTTTGACATTTCTGTATTTTAAATCCTTGGTCGCGTTTAACTCTCCTACTGCCAGATTATTTATTTATTTATTGGGTCTGGTGCCATCAAAAAGCGGCTTACCTTTGCGACGTTATAGTAGATAGATAGACATTTTTTTTGATTATTATTATTATTTTTTTGATTGTGCAATAGTGCACTTTGGTCTGCCAGGCAGCAGAGGGCGGCGTCATGCGAGAATGAATGTGAATTTGCCTGTTATGTGTTGCCGTACATTCAGACCAGTCACTGGCTACAGAGCCAAAGATATTTAATTAATGAAGATAGCTCATCCTCATTGGATCCACTAGAGTGGTACACAAATCCTACAAATAGACTCCTAAGTGGGCGCCGGCTCTGACGGCAAATCTCGCGCACGTCCTGTTAACTGGTGCTATAGATCCCGCGAGAGTGTGTGGGTGCTATTGGCTGGGACAGCTAAAGAGCAATAATAAAGTTGATTTTCTCAGTTGTTGTGTCGCTGAAAAAAGCCACTTTAGTATGACAATTTTGTTAATATTATGTGGCTTGTGATGATCTGGTCCAATATTTAGTTCAGTGACTATAGCTTCTGAACTATTATTTTGCTCTGTGTTCACGTTAGCTCTCTCATTGTAAATGAATAGACTCCAAACATGCTTCCGCCTCCTAAAAAGGTATCTACCTACGTCACACAGAAACGGGAAGTACAGGTCTTTTGCACCCTCTTGCTATCGCCCTCTTGGACAGAGCCTCCGGGCCAGAGGAAATCAACAAGGAAGTGAATTGGTCTCCGTTGATGTTAACGCATAATGGATTTTTTACACCATCACCGCGGAAAATGTGTTTACAGTACACGGCCGCGCGACCCCTCATCAGCTTACAGTCATCAGACGAACGAACCGAACGAGCGCCGTATTGGCGGGGAGGTCTCTTGAGAATTGGGGCGAACGTGAACGTTCAAAGCGGTGGGAGAGTTAATATTCTAATATTTGAGATATGGATTTTTTATTTTTTATGAGCTGTGTGCCATAAACATCTAAATTAAAACCAAAAAGGTTTTGAATATTTCACTGCATGCACAATGAATCTAGAATATATGAAAGTTTATTCCGATTTTTTAGATGGATCTGTACAGCATCGTATACAACAATGACAAAATCGTTGTAAATAAAGTCTTGGGTCTGAGAGGGTCTGTCATCAAATGGTGGTCTGTGGCTCAAATGCTGAATAACTAACCTTGATATGAAAAAGGTTGAACACATTGCTATAGAGCAGTGGTCTTCGATGTTTTTCAGGTCAAGAACCCCTTAGTTGAGAGAGAGATGAAGCAGGGACCCCCAATTTGTAAACTTGACCTTTGGCTCGGTACTTGGTCTGCTCTTTTTACCCTGTACACCAAACTTCTTTGCCCGAAAATAGCCGTTCTGTAGATCTGCTATTTTCGGCTTTGACAGCCCAAACCTGAGGAACGTTGTTGTTGGAGGATAAAGTCACAGTGCCTTGCACTTTATAGGCATTTAGTACACATCTGTCATGAATCAGCATTTGACATAATATCATTTGCAAGAGAATGTGAACCATGACGGGTTTGGGCTGAGTTGGACATGGCAGTGATCGATTATAAGTCAGCAAGGGGTGTGTGTGTGTGTGTGTGTGTGTGTGTGTGTGTGTGTGTGTGTGTGTGTGTGTGTGTGTGTGTGTGTGTGTGTGTGTGTGTGTGTGTGTGTGTGTGTGTGTGTGTGTGTGTGTGTGTGTGTGTGTGTGTGTGTGTGTGTGTGTGTGTGTGTGTGTGTGTGTGTGTGTGTGTGTGTGTGTGTGCGTGTGCGTGCGTCCTGGGCATGACGTTAAACTGCTCCGTTGTACTTGTTTGTTGTTACTTCTAATTCACTACATATATCGGATCCAAATATTGTACTTTTACTCCACTAAATGTATTTTAAAACTTTAGTTACTAGTTACTTTGCAGATTTACATGATAATATTATAAAACATACATAAAACACTTTAGCCCTATTTTATACCTAGGCTGTTTGAAAATAGCAGATCTACAAGCTCACAACGCATCGCGATGCGTTGTGAGCTTGTAGATCTGCTATTTTCAAACATTTTGTACTTTTTACTTTTGGTACTTTAAGAACTTTTTTATGCCAATACTTTCATACTTTTATTCAAGTACATGTTGAATTCCAGACTTTAACTTGTAACAGAGTGCATCTACATTGCAGTATTGATACTTTTACTTAAGTAAAGAATGTGGATGCATCAACTTCTGTGGATGTAGCTTGCATACAAGAAGGCACTATTCACCTCTACAATCTACAGTAGGTCTATCTATACCAACAGCCAACGCCACCTGATGCCCCTCCCAATGAACAGCTAGAGAGGCAATAGACCCTGCTGCCTTCCAGTGGTATGTCCGTCCGCTGTCGTAATAGCAAGGGATTGACTTCCAGCTCCAGGCCCACAAGAACAACTACAAAGAGCGCTTTAACACCAAGCAGCAGTACAAGAATAAGAACCTTGTTTCCTCTGGTGATCCAGCATAGGACAAACCCATGGACAGGTTGTTGGAGGGGTTTGACAGCTTGGGATGCCCAAAGACGTGGCAGAAATGCTGGCAAAGTATTGTGCCGTCTCTGCTGCCATTATTGTGACCGTCAGTTACTATCAAAACCTCCACTGGCTGTCTGTCAGTCTGTCAGTCACACGTCACACTTTTCCCCTCATTTCTCACATGGGTCTCTTCTATGAGGCAGATTCTTGCAAAACACATTATTGGAAACTGCTCCTACAGATTTTGCCCTAAAATCACACAAACCGGTACACAGTATCTCTAAAGTCATGTCATCAACATGGATCTGTCCCATTTTCCATATTCCCTCCTGATCGGCTACCATTGCCTTCTAAAGTTAGTGTATGCGACCTGACGGTCACTTATCTCCTGATTAGGGAGTCTTATTGGTACTGTATGGTTGAGTCACCGCCACTTGGAGTGCTGAGTGACATGCGTGTGACGAGGACATTTCCATGAGTTTGTGAATGTAGCCTTTACTGCACCATTGCACAATTGAAGTTGACCAGGACACTTCCAGTACAACACTCTCCATTGATACCCTAAGCCTGTACAAAATGGACCCCCCCACCCCACTTCCCCAGGGACCTCCAGGATATTATGCTCCCTCCACCAAAGGTCAGATGGCAAACCAGGTTCCAATATGTGCAGACTGGACAGAACCTTTCTCCACACTGCTGTCCGGGTGTGGAACAGCCTACCAGTGCACGTGGTTGATTCCATCACAGACAACGGCCTTCAAGCCTTTAAATGCAGAGTTCATGGACATCACCTGACCATCCCTCACACTGACTGTTGAGCTGCAGTGAACCGTATGATTGGCCAATGGATAGTGGATACATTATCTTACTTGGCTACTGTTCAAAATTGCATTTAATAAAGAAAAGAAAACTAAGATGTTTGTGTCCCATGTATGCTTTCTCTGTGGGTGGACCTAAATATGTGGTCCCTGTGTGTGAACACATGTGTTCGCTTTATGCCTGCACAACGGCACAGTGTAGAAATGACAAACACATGATATCATGCATATAAAGGTATATTTAATCAAATGGTACATGGTACTGTACCACAGAATATCTGTGTTAATGTTGACACAAAATCAATTTCAAACTCAACAAGCAGGCTATTTTTCTTTGAAATTACAATATCAACATCAGCCTCAACAGTTACTTTTCTTAAAAAATTACAAATTAAACAGTTTTGAAATTACGAGCACATAAAACACTTGATATAGTGCATAGAAAAACATTGTGTCTGTAGCCTACCACAGATGTATTCATCTTAAATTCAATATCAATATCAAAAAAAATACTTTTGTTTGAAATGAAATTATTGGGTCCTACTATGACATTATGAATATAACTGAATTAACTGTCCTGACTAGAAAGTAGTGTTCTGTTCCTCAAGAAACAGTTTGGGCTCCCTATGAATGTTAATAGTATTACGTATTGATAGTGTAAAAGGTGCAAACATTTTGTTAAATGTATTAAAAGAGTTGAAGTATTAGAAGTGTAAAAGTATTGGTGTGAGGTGCCCACGTCCCTGTTACCATTAAAAGCACAATGATAAAGGATTAGGCTTAGGCTACTATCTGAAGATATTGCTTCATGATACCACTAGAGGGCGGTATAATATTGAATAACTTTACCCTCAATCAACAGCACAATTCACTAACTTCAAACTAAACATAAATACATAATTAATTTACCTATTTTACTCATCTTCTATGTCATGCTCCACTCTGAGAGCAGAACAGGAAACCTTTTACTAATTGTGGTCGATATAAAATATAAATGTAAATGAAGGGGCCTATTAGCCCGTTTGGAACCTCTGCTAGCTGCTAACTCCCAGGTGAGGTCCAGGGGGCCAACATGACAGTAAAAGCAACACACAGGAAAGAATGTGGCCTAAAGTCAAGTTACAAGTTTGACCAGCTGGTCAGAAACTAGGCCTACATTCCTGAAAGTTCCCTGAAACTGAAACTTCTTATCTTTGAATGACTGCCGGTCAATAATTACTAACAGGTGCTGTTGTGTGCTCACCTTGCAGGAATCCATCACAACATTAGACAGGTCTCGTCACACACCGTAACCAGTGGTGGAAAATCACTAAGTACATTCATTTACATGTAAGTAGCCTACTCAAGTGGGGCACGGTGGTGCAGTGGTTAGCACTTCGCCTCACAGCTCGAAGGTCCTGGGTTCAATTCCCGCCGGGGGAAGCTGTGGGCGCTGGGGGCGTGTTCCTCCACCCGCGTCATCAGCACCCACACCCTAGGTGGGGTTGGCGATAGGGCCTTTCTGTGGTGAGTTTGCATGTTCTCCCCGTGTCTCCTTGGGCATAGGCCCTCACACAAAAACATGCAGCAGTCCTGGTTTCTATACTACCTCCCCCTAGCCAGCCGGCTGCTCCCCAATGTCCCCTGGCGCGGCAGGGGGAAAGCGGAAACCAGGACTACAGGTTAGGTAGTCACCGGGTGAGAAAAATGGGTTACAAAAACCGTGGGATAAAAAACATTCAGAAAAAAAAAATGTAGCCTACTCACAGACCGTATCCAGTCGTGGAAAGTAACTATTACATTTATTTAAGTAGCTGTACTTGAGTACAATTTTGAGGTACTTTTATTTTATTATTAAATGTCCAATTTTAAATATTTTATACTCCTCTACATCTCAGAGGCAAATATTGTACTTCTATTCCACAACAATTATTTTAAAACATTAGTTACTAGTTGTTTTGTAAATGTTGATTATTATTACAAAACATACATTAACCACTCCAGCCCTAGCCTGGGCTGGCTTCCAATTTCGGGCTTTTGATCCGGTCGGGAGCGGAAGATCTCCTACGTTTTTCTGTAGTCCAAAACGGACTACACTTTGGGCGGAAACAACGACCGGAAACAGTTTTAACCCGTACTTGCGCATGCGCTAACTACATGGCTAACGACTTGCGCATGCGCTAACTGGGTTGAAACTGTTTCCGGTCGTTGTTTCCGGCCAAAGTGTAGTCCGTTTTGGACTACAGAAAAACGTAGGAGATCTTCCGCTCCCGACCGGATCAAACGGCCCGTTTAGTAAACGAAGACCAGGCTTTCCCCCAGCGGAAAGCCTGGTGATGCGAGGTTACTCCAGCCCTATTTAAACGTTGGCTATTTGAAAATAGCCACACAGCAAACCATGATGCGATGTGTTGTGAGCTCTGATCTGCTCATTTACATTTTGAATTCCGGACTTTTACTTGTAACAGAGTACTGGGCGTATTGATACTTTTACTTAAAGGGATATTTTACGTTAAAAAAAACTTTTGGTCATTTTATCGTCTAATCAGGCTTTTATGAACACTCTGGACGGATTTAATTTGCTTCATTCAATATCATCATCAGGGCCCTCCTCCTCCAGGGCTCCTCCACATACACACCCATTGTGTGTGGTAGAGCTCCTTGGCACCATGATAGATACATTAAAAACACCCAATATGTTTCTGGTGACTCATACTACCCTCCTAACAAAGGTGTAAAAACATTTCACATTTTGTACTTAAGTAAAAGTATCAATACTGCACTGTAGATGTACTCCGTTACAAGTAAATGTCCAGAATTCAAAGTGTACTTGAGTAAAAGTATGAAAGTTTTGGCATCGAAATGTACTTGAAATACCAAAAGTAAAAGCACTATGTTTTAAAATAGCAGATCTACAAGCTCACAACGAGTCGCGATGCGGCGCGTTGTGAGCTTGTAGATCGGCTATTTTCAAATAGCCAAGGTATAAAATAGGGATAAAGTGGGTTAATGTGTGTTTTATAATATTATAATTTACACCTGCAAAGTAACTAATAACTAAAGTTTTCAAATAAATGTATAGTGGAGTAAAAGTACAAAATTTGTATCCGAGATGTAGTGCAATAGAAGTAAATTGGAAATACTCAAGTAAAGTACAAATACCTCAAAATTGTACTTGAGTACATTACTTAAGTAAATGTACTTTGTTACTTTACACCACTGCCTCCTAATACGTGAGCAGACCTGTTTTTTTTTAAGTAAAATATCCCTTTAAGAAGCCATTTTCTTGGCCTCTAAAATTGTAAACATCTGATAGCAGGTGGGCCAAACAAAAATATGTACACTGATTTATGGACATTACAGAGGCTTCCATATATGGACATTATATATATATTATATATATATATTCCATATATGGACATTACAGAGGCTTCCAGATATGAACACAAGCAGATTACATTTGTAACCAAGCTGTATAACAGCATCCTTAAAGGAGTAGTTCACCCCCAATATTGATTAATCCACACCATGGAGACTTGAGTTCAATGATATTTTATTTTTTGTTGTATTTGTCGCATTCCTAAGACAAAAACATTATTAAAGTAAATGTATCCCCATTGATTCCGGATGGGAATCCAAATGCATTTGGGTCTCCATCGGGAATCAATGGGGGTACATGTATTGTAATCAAATTATTGTCTTAGGAATGCGACAAAAAACTATATTATTGAACTCAAGTCTCCATGGTGTGATTAATCAATAGAAAAAAAATCATTTTGGGGGTGAACTACTCCTTTAAGGTGTTGGTACTTAAGCACCTTGGTAAGGAATGCCTCTTCCAGACTGTGATCAACTGTACATGCCACTTCTAAAATGGTCACGACGCGTTTTGAGCTTGTACATCAACTCCCCAATGCTTGTGGATTGTAAATAACATACCAACATGTTGCGGTGTTATGAGAAATAGGCCAAATATAATAATGTTTTTATTTATCACAATTGAATAAAATAAAGTTAAGTTAAAAAAGGTTATTCTTGCTAATTTAAATAACATTATTTATCATAATTATTATTATCAGCTGTGGAAGGTTGGGTAGAAAAGATCAAAAAACAAAAGCTTCCAGCGTCTATTCTCGTATATTCTCTTCATAAACAACTTTAGAGCTGTTTTCATCATTTGTTCTCCGGTGACAAGGCTGTGGACATTTGTACGAGTTGTTTTCTTTAGCCGGTGGTTCTGCTACGGACGGCTCTGTTGCGTTTGCTCATCAACAGGTGGCTACGGCTCCTGCCCAGAGACGAGCCTACAGTGTGCGTGTGCACGTGTACACCGCATGTGCGTGCTCAAAGCGCGACACAGCGGCCGCAGTGCATTGTGGGGCGGTAGGGCTTGAATAGTGACCATCGAATGCACCCTACAAATCCAAATGCATTGTGGGATACTTCAGTACACTATATTAGGGTACAAAAATGCTCACTATCCACGAGTTTCCAACGCCCCATAGTGCATTGCGCAGACGTCTGCACCGAGCTTCCGCCGCCGATTTACAAGCTCACAACGGGTTGCATCTGCGACGCGACGTGAGCTTGTATGTCTGCTGTTAAACCTGGAAGTTTGGTCCTGATAGTCTCCAGTAAACTCCCGGGGAGACTTGTGGATACATTCGGACACTTGTTCAAAATGGTGGAGCCCCCTTTTAGTACACTACATTAGAGAATAGGGTGGATTTCGGACGCGGCCAGTGTGACTGCAGCAGGAAGGCAAGCTAGCTTTCCTTGTAGTTTTAAATCAGTGCAGTGTTGTTGTTTTTTCTGTTGTAACATTACAAGGTACCTCCGTGCTTTGGCTGGTGATAAAAGATGGTCTGAATCAATAACAGTAGCCCTTACTGAGATCAAACCGTTGGTAATAATGGCCTCAGGTCATTCGATAGATACTCCAGTTCTCACACAGAGGTCACTGAAGTCAATCTGACGACATCCCAAACCCAGCATGAGTGTCTATTTTATTGCTGGGCTACTTTTTAACCCAAAGAAACTTGGCTCGCCCTCTCTTGCCACACACACACACATGCACAGTTGCACACAGGCCTGTGGTGTAGTTGTATTAGTTGGCGGAATTAAGAGAAGTTGACCGCTCTGGGGGTCCCCCAACCCACATACGTAGAACCGCTGTTGGACTCGGCATTTCAAAGCTTGTGAACTCAATGAAAGAAGGCACCAGAGAATGATCCACAGTATGCTGGGACTCTTTCCTGCATTCAGCTACAGTTCCTGCATTCAGTTTGCAGTTACACTACAATTCATCCAGCATTTCAACTACCAATTAAGACTGTATTAGACTTTGAGGCTTCTTATCCAAAGATTATACAGGTCAGATGATGGCAAATATATATATATATATACATTATATATACATACAATGGCACAATAAACAATGTTGACTACAACAACCTTCATTGTGTCAGTGGTGTCAGGCACATTCGCCTAAAACTTATTCGCCTAAACACATTTGGTCCTTTTGCGTAGCACTTGTGCCGTGGAGGAGAGTGTTTTCACCCACCCTGTCTGGCCGATTCACCGCCGTTGAAGAGCCGTTTCGCCTACTACAGCCATCAGACTGTCCATGTTTGTATCAGTTTGTAAAATATGCAGCAAAATTGTTCTGGTGGGAGTCACGCAGATCCCCCCGCAAGGCAGGCATAAACTTTCTGTGTCTGGTTCTGGTGCGCGCTCCTCTGCTCTGTGCCAAATTCTGTCTGTCTGTCTGTCTGTCTGTCTGTCTACCTGCCTGTCTGTCTGCCCACAGCGTGGCAGCCCAGCCAGTGTGCTGCATCGCATGTCATCGTTGCCTAGTTAAAGACACTCGACTTAACATTTTAAGCCAGGCAAAATGGATAAAAAAGACGGACCCTAAAACATTTAGGCGAAATGGCTCTTCAACGGCGGTGAAAAGACTCTCCTCCACGGCGAAAGTGCCAGGCGAAAAGACCAAATCTGTTAAGGCGAATAAGTCTTAGGCGAATGGGCTGGTGTCAGTAACCTCTTATAACCTATAGAGTTTTTGAAGGCAGAGTATCAGGAAAAGAGCCCCATATCTCTATATTTTGTTGAATATATCTCCTTACATTATACAAGCTAACAAATAAATTACTAGCTTATTTAATAATTGTATACTTTTTTTTATTGCGGAAATAGCTTTGTGACACTTTGTAAGCTTGGAGATCTGCTATTTCTGCTATTTTATTGAACATGGAAACAATTAATTACGATTATCTCGAATAATTTGTGATTAGGCAATTCTAGAATAATTATGACAGGCTTATCAACAAAAGAAAACAAAAGAGAGAGAGAGAAGAGTCCAGATTGCTCAGGATTCTAATCTTGAGCAAACCTTTCAACACCTCAGAGCATTCAAAATATCATGGAATGTCTTAGCACACCTTTGTGTGGAATTTTAATCATTGCTCTTGGTGTGCAGAGTGTGTATTCTGACTGAGCATTCTTTAGCTGTAAGTGTGTGACCTTTGACCTCTAGTGAGAATCTCTGATGGCCAGGACGGACATTTTGCACAGGTTAACAGGTTTTTAAAATGCGTTTTTCATTCCTGCCATAACAAACAGAGAGAAAAAGACACTATGTCACCAAACCAGAAGGACAGTGTCTGTCGGTTTCGGCCACCTTGTCCCAAGGCAGTGATTTAAAGTCAGTGAGGTCATTGTGCGTGCATGCTTGCGTGTCGGTCAACTAGCAGGTCTCTCTGCTGTGCTTTTAGGTGTGCTTAGAGAGAGAGAGAGAGAGAGAGAGAGAGAGAGAGAGAGAGAGAGAGAGAGAGAGAGAGAGAGAGAGAGAGAGAGAGAGAGAGAGAATTCAGGCCATTTGGACATTGATGTGTACAGGCATAAAATGTGTATATAGGCGTAAAATGTGTGTACAGGAATCATATTATGGCGCGTCATATTAGCCTACTCCCAAGCGCAAAAATAATGGACCAATGAAAAGCCAGCACTGAATCCGAGCGTTGGTCATTACTATTCCACCGCTGGATTTGAAATCTTATTAAACCCTCTCAAACTTATTTTTTTGTGAGTATTTAGTTATTTAAACTTCATATTATGTGGTACATGTATGCCAGAGCCTACTTGAAAATACAGAGAATACTCTGAGAACCGGGAGGATTTCTCCATAGCAGTGGTGCCCGTCGGTACGCTACTGTCCCCGGACACAGCAACCAGTGGTGTAAAGTAACTAAGTACATTTACTTAAGTACAACTTTTAGGTATTCGTACTTTACTTGAGTATTTCCAAATTCCAATACTTTTACTTCTACTCCACTACATCTCAGATCCAAATACTGTACTTTTACTCCACTACAGTTATTTGAAAACTTTAGTTACTAGTTACTTTGTGGGTATAAATTATAATATTATACAACATACATTAAGCACTTGAGGCCTATTTTATACCTATTTGAAAATAGACAATCTACAAGCTCACAATGTGTCGCATCGCAACGCATTGTGAACTACATTTTTAATTCTCGACTTTTACTTGTAACGAAGTACTTCTACATTGCAGTATTGATACTTTTATTCAAGTAAAGAAATGTAGTACTTTTTCCACCACTGACAGCAACCTGTTTGGGGCTAGTCCTTTTCAAATGCCCCGTTACGCAGTGGTTCACTAGTGGTTCACTCATTCTGAATGGATTATGCAGGTATCCTTCATGTTCTCTGCAAGGAGTCACTCAAACTATCACTCCCCGTCACTATACTATGCCTAAACCTAAACCTAACCCTAACACCAACCTCAGTAAAACTATGCCTAAACCTAACCCAAACCCTAACCATTACCTCAGTAAAACTATGCCTAAACCTAATATAAGCCTAAAACCAAACCCTAAATAAATTAGGACTAATGAGATGTAGGACTTATGGGCACTCCCCAAATATCGTAGGCCTACTATAATTAGCCTATACATTATGTTCCTTTAAATAATACATGTTGCTTAGTTGGATATATTCTGCATTTTTCGTAACCAAAAAAATTGTTTAAATGCCTCTAACTGAGGCACCGGTTTAATAAGTGCCCCTCACCAGTTACGAGAGCAATCTACTGAACACAGGCTTTGAATTAGACTGGCATAAATATATTTAATTTGAATAAACTGTCATCTTTAAAAGTTTGATACAGTGATTATCCTTACATCACAGCCTATACATGCTCCTAGAGAGTGCTGATATGTTGTGTATACAGGAGACTTTTGTAGCGACGGAAGAGCTTGATAAACATATTTCTGTTCATAATGATTTCCATGGGGCAGGGAATCTACAACAGATTTAAGTACTAGAATAATGCGTCGCCGGATCCCAGGGGAGTGGCCATTCCATAGCATACGAAACTGGATTCACTTGTCAGTGTGATTAGGCTGGAAGTGGACTTGGTGCATAGGCATTACAATTGTGCATGATAAGAAGGTTTTAATCATTTTAAATGTTTATACTGTACTCCTTACGAATATGTCACAGAAATGAGGATGAATACCTTAATAGGCTTGCTTTTATTAGTTCATATATTAAAGAAAATGAATACACATGCATGTCATAGGTGACGTGAATGCTTACATTTCAGATAGCAACTGTATGTTTGGTAAGCATTTAATGCAATTTTGTAAAGAAAACAAGGTTATCCTGTCCAGCAAGGTGCTGCTGCCAGTAGGCATGATACATATACTATATTAGTAGTCTTGTGTAGCCAGACAACTATTCCACAATCTCCCAATGCTATAGAGAGTCTGGAACTACAGCTCCTGAACAGCGAGTAATGGAAACTGGCATTACCGTTCAAGAAAATATATTTTAAAATGTAATTTCTGCTAAGCAGCAAGCTAAATATGCTTAGTTGATTTTTATGCATACAATGATAAATGTGCACGATGTGAGACAGAAGCGGAAGTGAGGAGGAGGCTTCACTTCCGCTTTAACCGGTTACTCATCGTTCTTCTTCCGTTATCCCAGACTGTATGACGGGAGCATTTGCAAATCGCGGAGACAACAGTCTGGCCATGCGAGACTACTGTATCAGTGAAGCATGGCGATCACATCCTGTTTGGATCACTGTATATATACAGCTGATGAAGTATAGCGATGGTTGAGATATTGTATGATATGTTATGGCCACAGCTGACCACATGCCTGTCACAATATCTGTAAATGTTAAGACTCTACCCGAGCTGGCCAGCTATGGTAGTCAAAAACAAAGTGATAAGTTGAACTGGGCAATCCTCAATGAAGACGATTTGCAACACTACAAATCACTGACTGAAGTATACTTAAGTAACATTGACGTACCAGTAGATTCAACTGCGTGGGGAAACTTTAAAGATGATGGCCATTATAGTGAATTGGGTAAAATGTATGACAAATTAGTAAAATGTTTAATTAATGGAAGCAAACTTTTAAAAAGAAAATGGGTTAAACAGACCTGGATGGAATGCCTACATGTAATGTAGAGGCTAAAGAAGCTTTTAAATGTTGGGCCTCAGCAGGTAAATCTAGGCATGGCCCTGAGTGTGACCACAAGAAGCATGCAAATGCTAGGTTGCTGTATGTAAGAAACAAGCATGCCATGAGGGCAAATTCTATGGCCAAAAAGATACAGAAAAATAATGTTTATGAGTTCTGGAAGGAAGTGAAGGTGGTTAACAACAGTAATATGCCAATGCCTTCCAGTATTGATGGCACTACTGGGTCTGAAAATATTGCTGAGTGGTGGAAAATACACTATGCAAATATCTTTAACTGTGTCAAGAGTGATGTTTTTAATACTGTGTTACCCACAGTGATGGTGTGATTATTATATATGATGAGGTGAGCAGCCTTATAGAGAAATTGGCTTAACAAAGCATTTCAAGATCAGATAACAGCAGAACATCTGAAGCACACTAGCCATAGTTTCAGTTCTGCTTGCTGTGTTTTTCAGGGCTGCTGATGCATGGCATACTGCCTGAATCTATGCTATCTGTTCTGCCAGTGCCAGTTGTCAAACACAACACTGGGAAGTTAACAAGCATTGATAATTACAGACCTATTGCACTGGCGAGCATTCTGTCCAAGGTACTGGAAGGTATCCCCATGGAAAGGCTCAATGAATATATAGCAAATACTGACAAGATAGATAGATAGATACCTTTATTATCCCAAGGGGGAAATTTAGTTGTCCAGTAGTAGCACAGCAGTATACAGTTATTTACAAAGTTACAGAGACGTAAGAAAGATAGATAAGAGGGAAAAAACAAAGACAAGAGCAGTACAGTACCAATAAGGAGAAGGTGCATCAATAGAGGGGGCGAATAATATATAAGTATATATACATAAAGTGTCTTGCAAAAGAGACCATAGCAGTCAATGCTAGTTAGTGCAAACAAGTATCTCACTGTCATTGTTAAACAAAGCAAAAATACTCAGAAACTATCAACACTAACAACCTAATAGTGCAGTGTCAAAAATCAGTGCGAGAAAAGAAGAAACTAGGAAGCGTGTCACCACAAGGCGCACATGAGCACTCTTCCTGGAAGGTCCTTAGAGGTCAAAGTCAATAAAGCAATTGTTCCTTAGAGGTCAAAGTCAATACAGCAATGGTTCCGTAAGTCTAAGTTAGGAAGGGAGACCTTTTCAAGCGTCCGTTATGTGTCTCGTTGTACAGCTTAAGGGCAGCCGGTACAAAAGATTTTCCTAATCTCTCACATCTCCGTACTGGGTAGGTAAAGCGGTCGTTTCCTGACAACCAATTTGGTTGTCAGTATCATGCAAGAAAAAGCATGGCACTCATTTATGTATTACACTACGGACATCGTCAGTCAGTACAGAAGATGCAACAGTACTATATTTATGTGTTTCCTTGATGCATCCCATGTATTTGATCACATCAATCATGGTAAACTGTTTTTAAAGCTAAAAGAGCGTGGTGTTTCCTTATATCTACTGTAATAAGGATCCTGCCGTTTTGGTATTCACACCAAACTATGCAAGCAAAGTGGGGAATACAGTACATCCACTCCACTTCTGGTGACCAATGGGGTACGCCAGGGAGGAATTATGTCGCCTGTACTCTTTAATTTGTACATGGACGACCTATCTAAACAGTTAAATGAGTGTCAAACTAGTTGGTGGAGATAACCTTAATAATCATATGATTTACACTCATGATTTGGTAGTTGCTCAAGATTCTAATCTTGCAAACCTTTCAACGCCCCAGAGCATTCAAAATATGGAATGTCTTAGCACACCTTTGGGTGGAATTGTAATTATTGCTCTTGGTGAGCAGATTGTGTATTCAGAGCATTCTGTAGCTGTCAGTGTGTGACCTTTGACCTCTAGTGAGAGTCTTCTGATGGCCAGGAGAGAATTTTGCCCAGGTTAACAGGTTTTTTAAGATGCATTTTTCATTCCTGTCATAACGAACAGAGAGAAAGACACTATGTCACCAAACCAGAGGAACAGTGTCTGTCGGTTTCGGCCGCCTTGTCCCAAGGCAGTGGTTTAAAGTCAGTGAGGTCATTGTGCGTGCCTGCCTGCGTGCGTGTCGGTCATCTAGCAGGTCTCTCTGCTGTGCTTTTAGGTGTGCTGAGAGAGAGAGAGAGAGAGAGAGTATGGAGGCCATTTGCACATTGATGTGTACAGGTGTAAAATGTGTGTATAAAATGCATTTACAGGACTCATATTATGTCTATAGGCACGTCATATTACACCCAAGTGTAAAACTTATGGGCCAATGACAAGAACATATGCAATAGCGAACGCTTCCGACTGAAACAATTGAATCCGAGCGTCGGCCATTACTATTCCACCGCATTTAAAATCTTATTAAACCCTCTCTTTTTGAGTTGTTTTATGATAGTATTTAGTTGTTTAAACTTCAACTTTCAAGTGGTAAATGTATCATCACAGAGCCTACTTAAAAATACAGAGAATACTCATAGAACCGGGAACATTTCTCCATAGCAGCGGCGGCCTGATTGGAGCTAGTCTTTTTCAAATGCCCCATTGTAGTGGTTCACTAGTGGTTCACTCATTCTGAATGGAATAAATCCGAAAGGCCTCACGTCTATTGAGGAGGTTGTGTATGTCTCCTCCTTTTTGGGGAAGTGTGACCTTCTCTATACCCACTTACCTCAGTTGGGCAACGGAGTGTCCCATCTTATTGAAGTGCTGTGCCACTGGACATTTAGGATTTCTTGTTCTGATATTGGATCTGTGTTCGCCTATACGGGTCTTCAGGGCTCTGCTGGTTTGGCCTACGTATGCAAGACCACAAGGGCAAGTTAACAGATACTGTATATGACATGGGAAGTTGAGCATCCTCTGAAGGTCAAAGCTATTCCTGTGTGTGGATGTTTGAATGTCTCACATCTGGAGGTGAAATTACACTGTGCACACGATCCACACTTGAAATCGCCCTTTGATGCATTATCAATGAATGTTTTTGGTATAGATGATTTATGTTCTGATCTGACTAGCGAAGATCTAATGTTTGGGGCTCTTTTGTACACAATTTGAGGTGGGCCTTGATAGATACACAGATTTGAAAGCGTTGTCTGATTCTATGATGTGCCAGTGTTTACCTAGTATTCTATCAATTTCCTTGCCCACAGCCCACAGGTGAGTATGTAAGCATGCACTTGGGTCTTTTCATTTGTGTTTTGGGCTTGTTTTTGGATCTTAGACAGTCAGTCTGGGAGATGTGATTCACCTTCTCTCTGGCTTCTTGAATCCAGCGGTCCGGGTATCCTCTCTGTGTGAATTTATTTGCCATCAGTTGACTTTGCTCCTGGAAGGCCTCCTCCGTGCTGCATATCCTCCGCAGTCTGTTGTATTGACTGATGGGTAAGCTCTGTTTCAGAGCTGTGGGGTGATAAGAGTAGTAGAGTAGTAGAGAAGTGTATTGCGGTCAGTTGGCTTACGGTACAAATGTGTGGTATGTTGCCAATTTTAACTACCTTGATGTCAAAGAAGCTGTGCATTCACCATCATCTGGTTGTGCTGCAGGTTCGGCAGTGGTTCCCACACTGTTTAGCTCAAGACCCAAAAGAGAAATTAGACGGACCCAAACTAGTGAAAGCAGCAGATCTTGTACAGTAGATCAGTTATTTTCACTAATTCTTAAACACTAGAAGCTGGGCCGCCCTAGTCGGCGACCTGGCCAACTCGGAACAATGTAAATAGGGAATGAATGCCCCGCCCTTTAATGCAAACCCCATTATACCTGTTTTCATAGGACCCGTTTTGACCATCTGTCTGCCTGTGTCCATTTATGCCCATATATGGAGATATCTGTATCTGTCTGTCTGTCGGCGTCCATTTTATGTCCATATATGGAGATCACTGAAGTTATAGTTCTGGGTCCATTTTATGCCCATATATGCCCATATATGGAGATATCTGTCTATCTGTGTCCATTTTATGCCCATATATGGAGATCTCTGTATCTGTCTGTCTGTGTCCCTTTTATGCCCGTACATGGAGATCTTTGTGATTCTGCGTCCATTGTATGCCCATATATGCCATATATGGAGATATCTGTTTATCTGCGTCCATTTTATGCCCATATATGAGATCTCTGTCGCTTTTTCAAACAGATGGTCAAAACGGGTCCTATGACAACAGGTATAATGGGGTTTGCATTAAAGGGGGAACCGGCATTGTGTCTGCAACACAGTCGGAGGCACAGACAGATACAGAGATCTCCATAATGGGAATAAAGGGACACAGACAAACAGATGGAGGAGGAGACAAACTTAATGCAAACCTCATTATACCTGTTGTCATAGGACCCGTTTTGAACATCTGTTTGCCTGTGTCCATTTATGCCCATATATGGAGATATCTGTATCTGTCTGTCTGCGTCCATTTTATGCCCATATATGGAGATCTTTGACCATCTGTTTGCCTCTGTCCATTTATGTCCATATATGGAGATATCTGTATCTGTCTGTCTGCAATCCATTTTATGCCCATATATGGGGGCATTCATTTTATGCCCATTTATGCCCATATATGGGGGCATTCATTTTATGCCCATATATGGAGAACACGCGTGCCCGTGGGACGAACGGTTCTCGAGATACGCGGATTACATACATACATACACACTCACAGAGATTTTTTGTTGACTCATGTGGCGTACGTGATGTCAGAGCCTTTTATGAGGTGATGTCACAATGACTCAGAGCTTTCGCCGATTTCCTCCGGAACAGCCTGATGTCAACAATCAACCCCGCATAAAGAGATTCCGAACGTTTCGCGCCGGTTCGGGAAAACCGCGCGTCGGGTCGGGTCGAGACCCGGCACTGCACTCCGTGCCGCGGCGGGGAACGCGCGTGCCAAATCTGAAGCCGGTGGGACGAACGGTTCTCGAGATACGCGGATTACAGACAGACACACAGACAGAGACTTCTCGCATTTATAGATAGATTAGTTTTCTAATTTATGGGATTTCTTAGATTTTAACTGCATTTATTGCAACCGTCAGGTCGCAAGTTACTATGAAAAGCTCCACCGGCCGTCTGTCAGTCAGTCCGTCAGTCCCTCTGTCCATCACGTCACGTCACACTTTTGCCCTACTCTTATCTCTGCCACCGTTGGCCCTATCCTCCTCTTAAGCCGTGGCGTAATTTTGTAGTCAGAGTCAGACCCGCCACTTCCGGGTGGGGGCAGCAGTTGTATTGTTAATATGCGCAGTGCTGTGTCCCTCGCTATTTTCAACGGATCCGAGACAAAAATAAAGACTAAAGTATAATTTTTTAACGAGTTTAAAGCATTATGACTCCTTTTAACTCCCAATGGTTCATTTCTGAAAAATAAGCGTATAGTAAAAAAGATTCACGGGTTCCAAGATTGTTGTTTTGAATGGTGAAAGATAGGGGCTGGAGACGCCTAGCCCCCAATGTTCTCCGCCTACAAATTTACGTCAGACTTAAAAGCAGGATCGATGCCAAACTTTGCACACACACTCCTTGGCTGCCAAACCACAACCCCCGCCCCTGATTTCCCCCCTTCTAGCGTCACCATGAGGCCCATTTTTGCAAAACACATTTTTGGACACTGCTCCTACAGATGTTGGCCTAAAATCACACAAAGCGGTACACAGTATCTCTAAAGTCATGTCATCAACATGGATCAGTCCCATTTCCCAGGCTACGATTGCCTTCTAAAGTTTGTCTATGTGACGTGACGGTCGCTTATCTCCCGATTAGGGAGTCTTACTGGTTAATAAAACTAGCTTACTTTAATTAATGAAAACCTTCGATTTTTTTGGGAATCTTTTTTTTCAAGCGTTTTGAAATATTATAGGAAACACAAAATTAAGCGACCCATAAAAAATTTGTCCGCGACCCACAAACGGATCCCGACCCACTGCCCACTGCTTGGGAAACCGTGCTCTCTGATGGAACACTGGTTCTCAACCTTCTCAGGCCGCGACCCCCCAAAATAATCATATTTGAACTGAGGACCCCCCCCCCCCCCACCCTGACAAGCACTTGGAATCGTAGTAGTTGAGGCATTCATTTAGTTTGACTCAGTTCCACAGATAAATATTGTGAACAAGACGCCAAATTCCAAGGCGTTGTGAGCAGGCCGGGAACACATTTTGCTGTTTGGGAGGGGCTTACAGTACATGTACAGTATGTAGCAACATATTTGTTTTGTAGGCTAATTTCTGATTTAGCCCTATTCTATAGGTTTGGCCTAAATGGGTTAAGTCTTTAAAAAATGAACCGGGGCAAATTTGAACGTCCGACGCTGACGTTGACGTCGGCAGTGGAGCACCCTTCATTAATTAAAACGGGAGCGTTCCCAGCGACATGACGCTCGACGCGCCCGGTGGGGCCAGGGGGTAACCCCCTGGCTCCACTGGGCGCGTCAACATCGCGCTATCTTCGACGCTGCATGGGAACGCTCCGGTTTTAATCAATGAAGGGTGCTACACTGCCGACGGCAACATCGACGTCAGACGCTCCAGTCCACAACGTCCAGTCATGTATAAATTATGATTAAATCTAAGTGCATTGCATTTAAGTGTATATATACGTGCTTTTCTGCCGTTGGCTATCCATTCACGTCATTCACAAGGGTGACTAGATGTCCCTAAAATTCAAGCATATTTTAATGTAATTACAGTGGTCTTCTTACTTTGATAAAATTATGTATATAAACACAACAAGTTTGGAAACAACAACTTTCTCATTTATTCCTCCACAGGACAGCAGTGAGTGATTGAGTCTGAACACTAAAGACAGTTTTTGTGAGCTTGTAGATCTGCTACTTTTTTCCGGCACTTTACACAGCATAAATTATTATGAATTAGGCATAACACTATAGTTGATAATACTAATATCCTCATCTGATCTTTGATTGAAATATCAACAAATTCACGTTCAGTGGACCAGTCGGACGTCAACGTGACGGCGTCAATGACGCTGTCAAGACGCAGAGCAACGCGACGCCACCAGTGGAGCCCTGGGGTTATGCTTTAACACATCAAAGAATAACCACAGTTCAACGTGCTTTATAGCCTATCAAAAATAATTATCAGTTATGACAGAGCACTCACTGCTGCCCCAGAGGTCAGCATGAGACTGAACAAAGGAGAGCCACACAGAATGACAAAAAACCTGAAAGTAGGGTTGAAAACCAAAATGTAGATGTAGATTAAGTAACTTAAAAAAAAGGTTAACAATTTACTTTCTTATCGTGTGATGCTGTTATTGCTGTATTCTGTTTTACTGTTGATTCTTTTTAATTTAACTACAATTTAACTTTAATTTAAGTCTGAGGAGGAGGAGGAAATTATTTGCACCTTTTATTTCAGAAAGTTATTTCTGATTCAGATTTCACACAAAGTGAAACTCAAACTAGGTTAAATTGTGCACACATATTGCTGTGCAGTCTGGGGCAATGCAGCTCAAAGAGACATGAAGAGACTACAGATTGCATTGAACAAGGCAGCAAGAATGATTTTAAAATGTGGATATTAAATAGGTAGAAGCATAGCATAGCATAATGGGACGGCTCACAGTATCTGAATGTGTTAGACAGCAGTCTCTTGCATTGATTTCCCAAAATTAATTTGTCTAGTAGATTGTCACTTTGACTTTGAGGCTTCTTATTCAAAGATTATACAGGTCAGATGATGGCAAATATATTTGTTTTGGTAAAGATTTTTTTTATTGACAGTGTATCCAAGTAGCCTACATCCATCCATTTGTTTTATTTTTTCACACCAAAGCAAGAAAAAAGTACAAAAAAACTGAAAGAAATGACAGAAAACGGGATGTAGAAAAAAAGCAAGAAGAAAAAACAACCCGCCCTCCCCATCCCAGAATGGCACAATAAACAATGTTGACTATCCACGAGTTTCCAACGCCCCATAGTGCATTGCGCAAACGTCTGCGTCGAGGTTCCGCCGCCGATTTACAAGCTCACAACGGGTTGCATCTGCGACGCGACGTGAGCTTGTATGTCTGCTGTTAAACCCGGAAGTTTGGTCCTGATAGTCTCCAGTAAACCCCCGGGGAAACTTGTGGATACAACAACCTTCATAGTGTCAGTAACCTATTATAACCTGATAATTGGATACTTTTATAATGACGGAAATAGCTTTGTGACACTTTATAAGCCTGTAGGTCTGCTATTTCTGCTATTTTATTGAAAACATTTCAACATGGAAACGATTAATGACGATTATCTCGAATAATTGTGATTAGGCAATTATAGAATAATTATGACAGGCCTATCAACAGAAACAAAAGAGAGAGAAGAGTCCAGTTTGCTCAAGATTCTAATCTTGCAAACCTTTCAACACCTCAGAGCATTCAAAATATCATGGAATGTCTTTGCACACCTTTGGGTGGAATTTTAATCATTGCTCTTGGTGTGCAGAGTGTGTATTCTGAGCATTCTGTAGCTGTCAGCATGTGACCTTTGACCTCTAGTGAGAATCTTCTGATGGCCAGGACAGACATTTTTCACAGGTTAACAGGTTTTTAAAATGCATTTTTCATTCCTGCCATAACGAACAGAGAGAAAGACACTATGTCACCAAACCAGAAGGACAGTGTCTGTCGGTTTCGTCCGCCTTGTCCCAAGGCAGTGATACATTTGCAATAGCGAACCCGACTGAAAACGACTGAAAACAAATGAATCCGAGCGTCGGCCATTACTATTCCACCGGATTTAAAATCTTATTAAACCCTCTCTTTGTGAGTTGTTTTATAATAGTATTTCGTTGTTTAAACTTCAACTTTCAAGTGGTAAATGTATCATCACAGAGCCTATTAAAAATACAGAGAATACTCGGAGAACCGGTAAAAGCGGCGGCCTGATTGGGGTTAGTACTTTTCAAGTGCCCCATTGTAGTGGTTCACTAATGGTTCACTCATTTTTAATGGATTCCTTCCTATTCTCTGCAAGGAGTCAGTCAGACTATCACTTCCCCGTCACTATCGTAGGCCTGTTATAATTAGCCTATACATATATGTTCCACTAAATTAATATATGTTGCTTAGTTAGATAGAAACTGTTTTTTTAGACCAAAAAAACTGTTTAAATGCCTTTAACTGAGGCACAGGTTTAATAAGTGCCCCTCATCAGTCACAAGAGCCATCTACTGAACACACGGGCTTTGAATTAGACTGGTATAAATATATTTAATTTATATAAACTGTCATCTTTAAAAGTTGGATACAGTGACCTTACATCACAGCCTATTCATGAAATGAAATAGCATCAATAGATGGATAGATAACAACCAGTCAAACGTTTGTCACACCTTCCATTCAAATGTTTGTAGTTCCCTTTATTTTCTTTATCTACATGTAAATTAATACTGAACACATCACATGAGAGAACATAATATAGAATGATGTGGTAACAGAAAAGATGTAGTAAATAACTATTAAAGGTAAATATTTCTCAAAGTACATGTTGCAGCTTCATCCAAAAAGGATTTCAATGAAAGCACTTTAAATTTTCTGTACAATTCTTTTCCATTTTTCCAATTCTCTAATATCTTTTGAGTAACTTTAGTTTGATGTAACTTTGATCCAATTCTAATATTCCGAAATAATTTCTTCTGTGCATAACCTTAGATTTTTGGGGAATGCTTTTTTTTTTAAACGTTTTGAAATAATAAATGTAGGAAACACAAAATTAAAGGACCCATAAAAATTGTCTGTGACCCACAAACGGATCCCGACCCACTGCTTGGGAAACAGGGCTCTCTGATGGAACACTGGTTCTCAACCTTCTCAGGCTGTGACCCCCCAAAATAACCATATTTGAACTGAGGACCCCCCCCCACCCTGACAAGCACTTGGAATCGTAGGAGTTGAGGCATTACATTTAGTTTGACTCTGTTCCACAGATAAATATTGTGAACAACACGACAATTTGCGAGGCGTTGTGAGCATGTGTATTACGTCTTTATTCGTAATGTAACACATTACATAATATTAACAGTTAAATGTGCTTTATATAAAAATTATTATCAGTAACTTATGACAGATCACACACTCACTCCTGCTCCGGCTAGAGGTCAGCATGAGACTGAACAAAGGATTGATTGATTGATTGAAGACTTTATTAGAAGTTTGCATAGGAAAAGGTACAGTTTCATGACGGTACAGTTCACACAGAATGACAAAAAAAACTGAAAGTAGGATTGGTAACCAAATAGCGTTATTTAATGAATGACAATGTTTAGATAGCCTTAAATAATGGTTCAGGAGATCATTCAGCGTGTCTTCTGTGTAGAGTGTGTATTCTGAACATTCTTTAGCTGTCAGAGGATGCTTCTGTGTGTGACCGTTGACCTCTACTCTTCTGATGGCCAGGACAGACATTTTGGAGCAACCGGTTTTTAAAATGCATTTTCATTCCTGCCATAACGAACAGAGGGAAACACACAAAATGTCACCAAACCAGAGAAGCGGTGTCTGTCGGTTCCGGCCGCCTTGTCCCAAGGCAGTGATTTAATCCCAAGGCAGTGAGTGAGTGAGTGAGTGAGTGAGTGAGTGAGTGAGTGAGTGAGTGAGTGAGTGAGTGAGTGAGTGAGTGAGTGAGTGAGTGAGTGAGTGAGTGAGTGAGTGAGTGAGTGTGTGTGTGTGTGTGTGTGTGTGTGTGTGTGTGTGTGTGTCAACTAGTGCAGTTTTTAGGAGTGCTTTGAGAGAGAGAGAGAGAGAGACTAGGGAGAAAGGTATAGCTTGTTAACAGACAGATAATGTAACATTATAGTAACTGAATGGAGAAATTGATTTTAATTTGCAACAATCTACTATATCTATATGGAAACAGCAAAATATCGTACAGTTTGGCTTTGTATCGTATCATATCATTTTACAATGCAAAGAATCGGTATTGAATCGTTTTGCAATGCAAGTTCTTGTGCCTTGTATTTAGCACATTTAAAAAGAAAAATTCAAAGAGCGCTCTAATTACTTTCCATTCCATATAGCTACTCTTTGTCTACCGATAAATGTGTCATTTCTGTGTTCATGTCAAGGTACAGGTTTGTCCATACATGTGTTGAAATATAATGTCCATGTATTTGCTAATGAATTAGTGTTTAGTTATTTATATCCATAATAATACATTTCTCCCTTCACAAACCTACACAAAAACTGGCATGTTTCACACAGGTTTAATTTCTTTGCTAAATAGTTACTATATTGATTTTAAATCATTGAATCGAATCGAATCGTATCGCCATGAATGAACCAATATCGTCCATGTATCATCAACCATGTATCGTGATGCGTATTGTATCGCTATTAAATGTATCGTTACACCCCTAGTAGGTAGGTATAGGTAGACAGAGAGACCACTCAACTCTCCTTCCAACTATGTCTGTACCAATGCAGATTGGCTAATAAATGCTGTGTGCTCATCAGTGCAGCAAAGAGGAACTGATAACCCTGAGGCTGCTTCATCTGTACAACATAGGACTATAGTTTGAAGGCAGCATAGCGGCCTGAAATCTAGAATATTGTACTGTAGATATAGATTAAGTAACTTAAAAAAAAAAAGTTTAACAATTTACTTCATTATCGTGTGCTACATTCTGTTGGAGGTGGTAAAGCTGTGCATTCACCATCAACTGGTTGTGCTGCTTTAGCAGGTTCTCTATGGCAGTGGTTCCCACACTGTTTAGCTCAAGACCCAAAAGAGAAAGTAGACGTTTGCCCGGGACCCAAGCTAGCGAAAACAGCAGATCTTGTGGATCAGTTATTTTCACTAATTCTTAAACATTTGTTTTCTAATTCATGACATGTTTTAGACTTTAACTGTATTTATTAATGACATTAGCTTACTGTAATTCATGAAAATCATTTTTGGGGAATGTTTTTTGAAAACGTTTTGAAATAATTATAAATGTAGGAAACCCAAAATTAAGCGACCCATTGAATTGTGTCCACGACCCACAAATGAGTCCTGCACTCTCTGAAACACTGGTTCTCAACATTCTCAGACTGCGACCCCCCAAAATAATAATATTTGAACTGTGCACCCCCTCCCCCCACCCTGACAAGCACTTGGAATCGTAGGAGTTGAGGCATTACATTTAGTTTGACTCTTTTCCACAGATAAATATTGTGACAACACAATTTGTGAGGCGTTGTGAGCATGTATAATAAGTCTTTATTTGTAATGTTGTAACACATTGTAGTGAGACGCGGAAGCGGGGATTGAACCCGGGACTCCCACTCGCCAGTCCAACGCACAACCAGTCGTGCTAATAGGGCTGAGCCCGATTAGCAGGGCTGTTGTCGCTGGTTCATGGCTGGTACTAACTGTGGGGGCTACAATAACCCCCCTGATCTTTGGAGCGCGCCCTCGCGACGTGGACCTGTCCCTCACGCGAGGATATCACGCTCCTCATCCTGCCGACAATGCCAGATTCGCGCTCCAAAGATCAGGGGGGTGATTGTAGCCCCCACAGTTAGTACCAGCCATGAACCAGCGACAACAGCCCTGCTAATCGGGCTCAGCCCTATTAGCACGACTGGTTGTGCGTTGGACTGGCGAGTGGGAGTCCCGGGTTCAATCCCCGCTTCCGCGAATCACTACAATCTGGCGTTGTCGGCAGGATGAGGAGCGTGATATCCTCGCGAGAAATCGTGAATGTTGAAAACTTTCCGAAATAGTGGAAATAGCAGATCTACAAGCTCACAACACGTCGCATCGCGATGCGTTGTGAGCTTGTAGATCGGCTATTTCGCTGGTTCATGGCTGGTACTAACTGTGGGGGCTACAATCACCCCCCTGATCTTTGGAGCGCGCCCTCGCGATTCACACTTCACGCCGCGGACCGCCGCACGTGGTGCAACATAGGACTATGGTTTGAAGTAGGCATAGCGGCCTGAAATCTAGAATATTGTACTGTAGATGTAGATGAAGTAACTTAAAAAAAAAAGTTTAACAATTTACTTTCTTATCGTGTGATGCTGTTATTGTTGTATTTTGTACAGTTGATTCTTTTTTTAATTAACTGCAATTTAACTTTAATTTAAGTCTGAGGAGGACATTAATTACACCCTTCTTTTACTGTAAAGTATTTTTTTAAGGTTTGACAATAAAGCCTTTCAGATATCTCAAAATATTTGTTGAAAATGTCAGGAATGGTTGGGTGAATTGCAGGGCTTCTATCTGAGGATACTTTGAAAGTTATATCCCATTGTCTAATCTACAGTCAAATAAACTATTGCGGTCATCTTTAAAAGTTGGATACAGTCAGTGATTAATCTTACATCACAGCCTATGCTCCTAGAGAGTGCTGATATCTTGTGTATACTCACGAACAGAAAAAAAAGGAGCGAAAAAAAAAGAATAAAAGTAAGAAAAACCAACCCGCCCTCCCCCATACCATAATGTCACAATAAACAATGTTGACTACAACAACCTTCGTAGTGTCAGTAACCTACTGTAACCTCAACCAAGAGTAGTTATTGAAGTATCGAGAAAAGAGACCCAGATTTTTTTTAATATTTCTGGGCTTCTCCTTACATTGTAGATTGAAGGGAACAAAGAAATTACTAGCTTATTTAATAATTTTTTTCAAGCGGAAATAGCTTTGTGAAACGTTGTAAGCTTGTAGATCTGCTACTTCCTCTATTTTATTGAAAATGTTTCAACATGGAAACGATTAAAGATGATTATCTCAAATAATTGTGATTTGGCAATTATATAATTATTGTCACAAAAGTTATACAGGTTATACAGATGATGTCAAATAATGTAAGGGAACAATGTAAGGGACTGATTTAATTAATCATTTAATATTTTTCTAACAGCGGAAATAGCTTTGTGACATAAGCTTGTAGATCTGCTATTCCTGCTATTTAATTGAACATTTTTCAACATGGAAAACGATTAAGTGTAATACAATTATCTCAAATAATTGTGATTGGGCAATTACAGAATAATTCTAACAGGCCTACTACTAATCAAAAAGAATAAAGAAGAATACCAGTAGTCCAGTTCGCTCAAGATTCTAATCATTGTTGACACTTTTTACACAACCTTTCAACACCTCAGAGCATTCAAAGTATCATGGAATGTATTGGCACACCTTTTGGGTGGAATTTTAATCGTTGCTCTTGGTGACCTGGCTGTTTCAACTACATTCTGTTGGAGGTGGAAAAGCTGTGCATTCACCATCAACTGGTTGTGCTGCTTTAGCAGGTTCTCTATGGCAGTGGTTCCCACACTGTTTAGCTCAAGACCCAAAAGAGAAAGTAGACATTTGCCCAGACCCAAACTAGTGGAAACAGAGTTATTCTCACTAATTCTTAAACATTTGTTTTCTAATGTATGGAATTTCTTCAATTTTAACTGTATTTATGAATGACTTTAGCCTACTTTAATTCATGACAGTCTTAGCTATTTGGGGAATGTTTTTTGAAAATATTTTGAAATAATAATACATCAAGGAAACACAAAATTAAGGCAGCCATAAAAATGTGTCCGCGACCGCGACCCACTAATGGATCCCGACCCACTGCTTGGGAAACAGTGCTCTATGGAACATTGGTTCTCAACCTTCTCAGGCCGCGACCCCCCAAAATAATCATATGTGAACCCTGACAAGCACTTGGAATCGTAGTAGTTGAGGCATTACATTTAGCTTGACTCTGTTCCACAGATAAATATTGTGAACAACACGCCAATTTGCGAGGCGTTGTGAGCATGTATATTAAGTCTTAAAGGAGCTATAGTCAACTTTTTCTTTTAAAACGGATGCTAAAATAAAAATAATGTTTCGAAAATATTTTATAAAAAAATAAGCTTCATATATGTGTTTCTATTCAAAAATGACCACAAAAAGCGTAACATAATGAAAAAATAATCATTTTGGCCATAGTCTATAGACTAGGATGTAACAAAGTGTCGGCCCTACAATGAAAAAGTTGACTATAGCTCCTTTAATATTAAGTCTTAATTTGGCGCCCCAAGCCCGACAGTGTATTAAAGTAAAAGTCAAAGTTTTTAAAGTAAGGTCAGAGTGTGTGTGTGTGTGTGTGTGTGTGTGTGTGTGTGTGTGTGTGTGTGTGCGTGTGCGTGCGTGCGTGCGTGCGTGCGTGCGTGCGTGCGTGCGTGCGTGCGTGCGTGCGTGCGTGCGTGCGTGCGTGCGTCAACTAGCAAGTCTCTGCTGTGCTTTAAGATGTGCTGAGAGAGAGAGAGAGAGAGAGAGAGAGAGAGAGAGAGAGAGAGAGAGAGAGACTAGAGAGAGAGAGGGATAGCTTTGACAGACAGCAGACAGATATGTACTGTATGTTAGACAGACAGACAGACAGACAGACAGACAGACAGACAGACAGACAGACAGACAGACAGACAGACAGACAGACAGACAGACAGACAGACAGACAGACAGACCACTCTCTTTCCAACTATGTATCTGTATTCTGTACCAATGCAGATTAACTATGCTGTTTCCTCATCACCAGTGGTCAAGCAAAGAGGAACCGATAACCCCATGAGGCTACGTCATTTGCGCAACATAGGAGTCTAGGACTAGGTTTGAAAGGCAGCCTATAGCGGCCTGAAACCTATAGTAACATAGCCGACAGGTACCTTAGATGATTATTGTTTAATTACATTTTGAACCCAAGTCTGAAGAGCCCTGGCAAATTAATTAAACCTTTCTTTTACTGTAAAGTAGGGCCTATATAGTTGTGACAATAAAGCCATTCTGATTTCACACAAAGTAATACTCAAACTAGGTTAAATTGTGCCTCTGTACTGCCACAGATTGGCTAATAAATGCTGTGTGCTCACCAGTGGCCAAGCAAAGATGAACCTTAATGGTGAGAATGATGAGAAGTAAATCAATATAAATACATACAAAAGTCAAGTTAAAGTTTGTAACCATGTCAATGGTTCAGTAACAGGAGTCTACACACACACACACACACGCGCGCGCGCACGCTCGCATGCGTGCGTGTGTGTACAGTATATAGTTTGTAGAGTTTTAATGTACAGATGTGTTATTTTCTGGGGGTTGTTCAACTGTTAGGTTGATGATAGGTTCTTGGTTTACCTGTGATCCTACATTACTGTTTCTATGCATTTGATGTTTTACCTTGTGTTGTCTTTGTAAATCGCTCTGGATTAAGAGCGTCTGATAAATTCCTAAATTCTACAAATGTGTAAAATAGCGCAGCCTTTTCAGGTTGGTGAGGTTTGCAACAATGTGAGCTGACAGGTTACCAGTTTGACCTCAGGGTATAGTTTTTCACTATTTAGCTGAGTTTGAGGACGTTACTGACAACAGAAGTGAGACCCTCTGGGTTGTTGAAGGTGCATCAGCGCAGCAGCATCTTTTTTTTGAACATCTCCTGCAGATGAAGGTAAAATTTTTCTTTGGCTTAGTCTGGAGCACAATCCACATGTAATGATTGAGATGATGATGATGTTGAGTAATTTCATGTGTTTTGTGACTCGGATCTGTTTTGTACAGGTATTAGTTAGGTCTACTATTTAATATTATGAGTAGATTAAATTGAAACTAAATAAATTAAGTAAGACCTAAGCAAAAATATGAAGTTCATGATACTAGTCATACATATTGAGATAGCCACTTCTCTGTGAACAGTACGAAGTAAGTTGGTTCAACATATTTTACGAGTAGATTGGTCTCAGTTTTGCTCTATATAAAATGAAAGAGGTTTTTTATTCTGTAGAATGTATTCATGCATTTATTTATTTATTTTCCTTTTTTATTATGACGGAGAGATCAATGATGTAAATGTAAATGTGTATCAATGGGTGACAGAGTGAAGACACGTGACCAGCGGTGCTGTCCTCAGTGGAGATCCTGAACACAATGGAACTTCCTGAAAAGTCAGATGAAGACTGTCCAGGTAACAATGGCATTTAGAAAGAAAGAAAGAAAGAAAGAAAGAAAGAAAGAAAGAAAAGTAAAAAGAATTTTCATTTCTAGAGACACATTATTATCAGAAAGAGTTTGCTTAACTTCAGGAACAGTTAAATGTTTTATTCAAAAATGCTGTAGCTACATACTGTACCTGAATTCATATCAATGTGTTGATCCCGTGTTCAAAGTCTGTAAGGTGTATTTTATCAGCCCAGAAGTTGTTTTAAATCCTCCTCTGATTTTACAAAGTGCATTAATTTGTGTTAGTCATGTAAAACTGAAGTTATTGCATTTACTTGATGTCCCTGAAAGTTTGTAACATTTAATGGGATATTTTTTACACTCAGCTAGTTTTGTTAACACAGATGACTGTATTGTGCAGGTCCTTCAGTGGTGCCTGCAGTTCTTCCAGCTCTAAGAGTTCCAAACGTTCCAAGAGTTCCAAGAGTGATGTCTCCTACCATCTCTGGTATTGGTGGTTCTGGCAACGTCAACATCAATGCCACCTCCACAGACAGAGACAGAGGTACGTAATGTTTGTTAACAGGCAAATGTGGTATTTACTGGTAAGATCAAAATTTTATTCTCCCTAGATAATGACCGTAGTCCCACTGCATGAATACCATGCTCCCACAGAGCACACTTCATTATCCTCTTGTCCTTATGCAGGATCTGAACTTGCACCAGAAGACTTGGCTAACAATCCTACCATCTCTGGTCACACTGGTGGTTCTGTCAACCGCTCCACAGACAAAGGTAGGCCTACACAATATATTTTACCTGGTATAGCTTAAACTGCTAAGCTATGAAGGTTATTCTCTTAACGGCTAAGCTATGAAAGTCAGATGAGGACTGTCCAGGTGACAATTGCATTTGAAAAAAAAGAAAGAAAGAAAGAATGAAACAAAGAAACAAAGAAAGAAAGAAAATGTTTAAATAATTGTGTATCAGAAAGTGTTTGATGTAGGCCTATTTCAGGAACAGATACATGTTTTATTCAATAATGCTGTATAGCTACATAAGTTACCTGAATTCATATCAATGTGTTTATAGCTAATGACAGTCGTCCCACTGCATGAATACCATGCTCCCACAAAGCACACTTCATTATCCTCTTGTCCTCATGCAGGATCTGAACTTGCACCAGAAGACTCGGCTAACAATCCTACCATCTCTGGTCACACTGGTGGTTCTGTCAACAGCTCCACAGACAAAGGTAGGCCTACACAATATATTTTTACCCGGTATAACCAGTCCAATTTCATAATGTCATACTGCTATGTGAAAAAATTTTCAACCACTCTTTTCCCCCCTTCTTTTTGTAAACAGCACATTTTGTGATGCAGAACAGGGCACAGTTGATTCAAAACGTTACCTCAGTCATGGCTATAGTAGATAGTCTAGGAAAAATGGTCCACCATGAATTCCGTGCCAAGATTCAAGCCGAGAAGACAAGCATGGACCAAATGAGGCTACTGTATACAAAGATGCCAGAAAAAGGGGGGGTAAACATCAAAGCAGCATTTTACGATGCCCTTAAACATCACGAACACCACCTGTTGGAGAGCACAGGTAAGATAAGATTTGGCAATACATTACGTGTTTATTTTAGTGTCCACTCCAAAAGCGGAACATTGTCTACCAGGCTAATGTGGTATTTTCTACCTTAAAGATGTGAATGTCATAATGACATAATGACAAGAGTCCCTTCTCATGAATGTCATGTCCACTCACTGAGAAGATATTTGAAGAAACAAAACAAAACAAAAAAAAAACCTCTACAATAGGGATAATTATCCTATGGGGTGATGGGGCTGAGGGGTCTACATTTGTTATTATACTATATACATTACTAGCACTAGCCTTTGTAGCCTTTTTATCCAATTAAACCTTATGAGATGAACATTCTGCAAAAATAACCAAACTAGAAGCTCACACTCCGTACCACCAGGATGCGAGTTTGTATCTAGTTTGAGCAAATATTTAGATTAGCCTTTGAGAATCAGGTCAACTAAATTGCAAGGCCATGTGAATTATGTTCAACTATAGTGTTTAAGTGGTTAACGTGAGAATCACCAACCATTTTCGTTCTCATTTGTGTTCCATAATTACCATAACATGCCCTTAATTAGGCTATGTCCTTTGCACTTTTGTCCTTTAGCAACTCCTCCTGCTGTGTATCGACAACGATTCAAGTCTAGACTGAGGAAGAAGTTTCAGGTTTTGTCTACAAAACAAGGGAAAAAAACATTTCTGAATGACATTTTCCCAGACATCTACATCACAAAGGGTGGGAGTGGCGAGGTCAATAAAGAACACGAGGTCAGACAGATTGCACCAGGATCCATGCAGCCAGCAGAACCAGACAAGATCATCAGCATGGAGGACATGTTCAAAACCTTACCTGGAGAAAAGGGCCCAATAAGAACAGTGATGACGAAAGGAGTGGCTGGCATTGGTAAAACAGTCTTAGCAAATAAGCGTGCTCTGGACTGGGCAGAAGACAAAGCCGACCAGGATGTCCTCTTCATGATTCCATTCACTTTCCGAGAGCTGAATAAGAAGAAGGACAAGGTTTTCAGCTTGATGGAGCTTCTTCATCAGTACTTTGGTGAAACCAAGATGGAAGAAATCTGTGGCCCCGACGGGTCCGGAGTTATGATCACCCTTGAAGGACTGGATGAAAGTCGGCTTCTTTTAAACTTCGAGGACAATGAGATCTTGACCGATGTCACAAAGCCGGCCCCCTTGGACGTGTTGCTGACAAATCTCATAAGGGGGGACCTGCTACCCTCTGCTAAACTCTGGATAACCACTCGACCTGCTGCAGCTGATCAGATACCGACTGATTATGTTGACAGGACGACAGAGGTCAAAGGCTTCTCTGATGCTCAAAAGGAAGCGTATTTCATGAAGAGATTCAGTGATAAGGATGTGGCCAAAACAATCTTCTCACAAATCAAGAAATCACTAAGCCTCTACATCTTGTGTCACATCCCAGTCTTCTGTTCCATCCTTGCTACCGTTCTGGAGAATGCGTTAAGAGAAGGAGACCAGGATGAGAAAGGAGCAACACTTAACACCCTGGCTGCGATGTTCATCCACTTCACAGTTGACCAATCCAAAAAGATAGATGAAAAGTATACCAACAGCAAACAGAACAGCGATGTCATTCTGTCTCTTGGAAAAATGGCATTTGACCAGCTGGAAAATGGCAACCTGATCTTCAGTGAGGAAGACCTGAAAAAGTATGGCATTGATATCAGAGAGGCCGCTGTGTGCTCAGGAGTTTTCACACAGATTGTGAAAGAGGAGTATGGGCTATACGAGGACCAGACGTTCTGCTTTGCCCATCTGAGTGTTCAAGAGTTTCTCGCTGCTCTTTATGCCTATGTGTCATTCATCAACAATGGTGACAACGTACTGAGAAAACCAAAAGCAACCTCCAAGTTGCCAAATCCATTCAGAGACAAGGAATTTGACTTCTACCAGTGTGCTGTAGACAAGGCCGTAGAAAGTCCCAATGGACACTTGGACTTGTTCCTCCGTTTTCTGCTGGGCCTCTCATTGGAGACCAATCAGACTCTCTTACGACGACTGCTTGATGTGAAGCCAGGAAATAGGTCCAAGGCCAATAAAAAGACCATTGAGTACATCAAGGAGAAGATCAGGAAGAATCCCTCTCAAGAGAAGAGCATCAATCTATTCCACTGTCTGAACGAACTGAATGACCATTCTCTAGTGGAGGAGATCCAACAGTCCATGAGTTCAGGAAGTCTCTCCACAGACAAGCTCTCTCCTGCTCAGTGGTCAGCTCTGGTCTACATCTTGCTGTCATCAGAAAAGGAACTGGACGTGTTTGACCTGAAGAAATACTCTGCTACAGAGGAGTGTCTTCTGAGGCTGTTGCCAGTGGTCAAAGCCTCCAAGACAGCTCTGTAAGTGCATTGACATGAGTGGTTAGATTCAAGATTATGTTGTTTTATTTTAATAGAAAATTAAATACAATACAATAATGTTTTTTTATTTCTGTTCTTTTTTCTTCAGGCTGAGTGGCTGTAACCTTTCAGAGAGATGCTGTAAGGAGTTATCGTCAGTTCTCAGCTCCAGCTTCAGTTTGAGAGAAATTGACCTCACTAACAACGATCTACAAGATAGTGGCGTGGATCTGCTTTATGCTGGACTGGCGAGTAAGCACTGTATACTGGAAACTCTCAGGTCAGTAAGTAGGTGCACTGATAATAAATAGTTAGATTCAATGCGTGATTATAGGATGTCATTTAATCTGTGTCAACTTGACTGAGCTTTCAGGAAGTAAACACAAATACACAAGGAAAACAAATCTGCACATTAACCCCACCTGGTGGCCCATTAGAATAATGTTAACTTCATAGACACATACAAAACAGAAAAAGTACAAAACTATGGCACCACCTCTTTAACACTGGTGCACTGCACTTTAATATGTGTATATGAGCATATATGCATCTATTTTATGTGTGTGTGTGTGTGTTTGTGCGTGTGTTTGTGCACTGATATGAACTGTTAGTTTCAACTAGTTAGTTTCAATATCACGTGATCATATTTTATCATCACACAGATGTTTGTGCTGAGGTATGCATGTGCGTGTGCGTGTGCGTGTGTGTGTGTGTGTGTGTGTGTGTGTGTGTGTGTGTGTGTACAATTATCATTCTTTTTTTCTCCAGGCTGAGTGGCTGTAACCTTTCAGAGAGATGTTGTAAGGAGTTATCGTCAGTTCTCAGCTCCAGCTTGAGTTTGAGAGAGATTGACCTCAGTAATAACGATCTACAGGATAGTGGCATGGATCTGCTCTCTGCTGGACTGGCGAGTAGGCACTGTATACTGGAAACTCTCAGGTTAGTAACTAGGTGCACTGATAATAACTAATTAGATTCTTTATCACATGATCGAATTTTATGATCACATGTGTGCTGAGATTCATCGATCATAACATACTCTGAGGTAATTACCATTGTTTTGGGTTGAGATTGGCAAATTTCCTGGGGCAATCAGCCCAGATCATGCATGTCACATGTCACATGCATGTCACATGTCACATGTGTCTTCACATTGGTATGGATTCCGTGTGCATGGGTCTTACTTTTCAATGACTAAAACTAAGATGAAAAATGTTTGTCGACTACAGTACTTGTTGTCACTTGTCACTGACGAAAAACAAAATTAAAACAAAGTTAAAACTAAGCTATGATGACTAAATCTAGGACTAAACATATCGACAATTTCCTCAACAAATAAAAACTATATTAAAATGATAGGGAGGGACTAGTGGAGGATAGATCCAGTGGAACTAAAAGACAAGTCATCTTAAGTTTGGTCGCGCTCTGGTGTTGCACTCTGAACTACAAGCTCGCAACGTTGTGAGCTTGTAGATCGGCTATTTTCAGCATGCAATCAAGAGTAAAATCTGGCATTACGACCAGGGGCATAGTTCCGCCGATTTAAAATGAGCCCAATACGGAACTAAAACTTCCTATGATTGGCCGCTAGTTGCGCTGTTCCCCGCCTGCCCTCGACACTTCCTCTTTTGTGCCCACCAAGTTGGACGGGTCGCTCCAATCAACTGCAGCGGGTGGACGAGGTATCCAGCTTTTTATATCTGTGGCCAATAGCCTCCTCTGATCGCATTTCAATCTATGATGGCGACACCCATGCCAAGGACCCATATTGTTTCATTTGCGCTATGGCGTCGCTTTGTCCATATCTTTTATACAGTCTATGATTATGACACCATCAAGGCCCGCCAACATACATTTATGTAGACAAAATCAACAGTAGATTTAGTTCACTAACTAAAACTACATAAAACATAACACTTTTCAGATGACTAAAATGTGATAAAAACTAAATGAAAATGTTTAAAAAAAAACTATGGCTAAGACTAAATCAGAATTTGCTGTAAAATGTAAGATGCAGTGAATAGTAATTAAAGGGGAGGGGGGGGGAGTATATGATGTCATTTAATCTGTGTTTTTCGACTTGACTAAGAGGCTTTCAGCTTTCAGGAAGTAAACAAAAATAGAGAGGGAAGACAAATCTGCTCGTTATAACCCCACCCGGTGGCCTATTAGAATAATGTTAACTTCATGGACACATACATACAGTATATGTGTGCATAATTATGTTTGTGTGTACAGCCATACATGTGTGTATAAAACATAAAATACAATTATCATTCTTTTTTTCTCCAGGCTGAGTGGCTGTAACCTTTCAGAGAGATGCTGTAAGGAGTTATCGTCAGTTCTCAGCTCCAGTTTGAGTTTGAGAGAGATCGACCTCAGTAACAACGATCTACAGGATAGCGGAGTGGATCTGCTCTCTGCTGGACTGGCGTGTAAGCACTGTATACTGGAAACTCTCAGGTTAGTAACTAGGTGCACTGATAATAACTAGTTAGATTCAATATCGTTTTATGATTGAATGTTGGTAGTATTAGACTGCGGGGCACAGACACAATTTGCACAATACACAACACACTGCAATACACACAAAACACAACACAGTACAATATACCACACCACACAACAGGAAATAGGTCTAATGTAAAAAAGAAGACCATTGAGTGCTACACTACAAGCAAATACACAGCCATCATAGTGAACATGTCAGTGTAGAGAAGGCAGTGTTTATGTACTCAAGGTGAAATAAATTAAAGATTAAAGGTGTATATTGTTACATTTCATAATATGAGTGGTTTTGGTTCCTGCCAATTCCTCATTATTTCAGCAGCAATAATAACACTAAAAGAAGATAATTAAGACGTATAACTGTAGTAAAGACAAAGGCAAATAAAATTAAATAAATAACACGTACATTCATCATGACACACTGAGGTACTTCTTCTGTGTGCATGGGTCTTACTTTAAATATTATATGCATATTTGTACAGTATGTGTGCACTGCACCTTACAGTATGTACATGTATGTATGTGTGCATAATTATGTTTGTCATACATTAGGTAACTGTGTGTATGTGTGTGTGTGTGTGTGTGTGTGTGTGTGTGTGTGTGTGTGTGTGTGTGTGTGTGTGTGTGTGTGTGTGTGTGTGTGTGTGTGTGTGTGTGTGTGTGTGTGTGTGTGTGTGTGTGTGCACGCGCGCGTGCGCGTGTAGTTTGTCAGGCTGCGGGGTCACAGAAAAAGGCTGTTCTTCCCTCGACTCAGCTCTGACCTCCAACCCCTCCCATTTGAAAGCTTTGAACATTAGCTACAACCATCCAGGAGAGCCAGGAGTGGCGCTACTGTCTGCTAGACAGAAGGATCCTCACTGCAGCCTTGAGACGCTTAGGTATGGAGGCACTTGATTCACTCAGTGTCAATATGCTCTAGTAGGTTTACAGTACACTATAACTGTGATCGTGTACAGTATAGTATTGTTTAATGTTTAATAGAGTGAAATCCTTATCATATTGTTTTATTGTCAAAGGGAAAATACAGGCCTGACTATATTTCTCCCTCTCCCACAGTGTTCACCATGCTGGAGAGTGTAGGCTGACACCAGGTTTGAGGAAGTGGACATTAAGTAAGTGTGTATTCTGTTTTATTCATTGAATCGAAACAGCACATATCCAGCGATTACATCCAGTCAGAGGTTTCAGTTAATTGTAGGAAAGTAGTAGGAATGGTAGCATAGGGTTGTAGGACGTAGGATAGGATATCATATTATTTATACTTTGTAAACTGGTGCTGTATTGTATCTTGTCAGATGACACTCATTCATTGAACAGATTCAATATCTCGATTACTGAAAAATCCCCCATCATTCAATACCAAATGTTGATATCTAAAGATTGAATGTTATGAACCAATGAGCATGCAGTAAAAAATTGAGAAGCAACACATTCTGCCGTCATACAACACAGTATAGCCTAATAGGTTTGAGGGTGAAACACAGCTTCACAGTAAAACTAAAAATGGGTTATAGGTTCCAAGTGGTTCCATTTGTACACTCTCAGATCAGTAGTGTTACACTGAATTGTGGTATTTGCTTTTAAAAATAAGAAGTATTCAAAAGTACAAATTACAAAGTACAATTTCTTTTTAACATCAACACATTTCTGTAGTGAATAAAACGTTGTAAACCTGTCCGGACTGATATCCAGGCAGCGTATGATGAATCTCCATGATTAAGTATATAGGCGGTAACAAGTCTGTTCCCCCGCCTGGCCGTTCGCCGATCATTATGTGTTGTCCGTTCGTCTGGAAGGTGTCCGTTCGCCTGCAGTTTTACTGTACATCACTCAATAAGAATACGAATGGGTAATTCCTGGGCAAAAGTCGGGCGAAAGTTGTGCGAGCACCTGGCGAAATATCTGCCTTTTTTTGGCGAGCGGCTTGTATTCTATGAGAGTAGAGACCCTATTGTTGTCCACGCCTTACCCCTTATCCGTAAACTCTTTTGCCATTTTTTACTAATTTGAGAAAAAATATTTCAAATAGTTGATCTACAAGCTCACAATGTGTTGGTGTAGATCGGCTATTTGAAGTATTTTGAAATATTTTTCAAACATAGTAAAAAAAAGGCAAAGACGTTTAGGGATAAGGGGTAAGGCAAGGACGAAAATATATCTGTAAGTGTCTATGGTTATATTGGTTCTAAGGGGCTGGTTTGTTTGATGTAATCAAGCTTATCCAATTAAAATTCATAAACAATGTCATAGTGAATTAACCCACTTGGACCAGAGGCCTAGTTTGAATCCTAACCTAACTTGACTGAAAATCGTCAAATATGTATAAAATGTAAAAGATTTCACAGATGCTTCTCGGTTTCATAGGCTTTCCGGGCCTTAATGGGTAAATGGGCAACTGAGCACTGAGTTAAAATGGAATGTGCTCAATCTGCTTTGATTTGTATTAGTTGAATGTGCCCATTAAAACCAGGAAAGCATCTGTGTCATTTTATTTTTAAGCCGTATAATAGCACATTGGTACTCAAAGTGGGTTCCAGGGACCCCCAGGGGTCCTTGGGGGAGTACCAGGGGGTCCCCAGAAAGATAAGTGAATGTAGCATCACAATCAATTCAACCACGTTTTATACTTTGGCTATTAAAAAATAGCAGATATACAAGCTCACAGCGTGGCACCAAGTGACACACTAGGAGCTTGTAGATCTGCTATTTCTGAAATTTGTTCAAATATTTGAATATATAATATTCATACATTTAAGCAATAAACTAAATTCTTTGCTATTGGAATCCGTGGACACATTCATAATGCCACTGCTATGCTCCATAGCATTGCTTCCCAAACTGGAGGAGGAGGAGGGGGGGGGGGGGGGGGGATGTGTGTTTCTTCTATAAAATTCTACAAAGTAACTTGTAGGCCTAACTAAAGTTTTGAAATAATTGCAATGCAGTAAATTACAATATTTTACCCTGAGACATAGTGGAGTAAAAGCAAAACAAATAACATTATATTTATTTATTCATCTATTTATTTATGTATTACTAAAACAGTGTTTTTTCTTTGGTTAAATATTTAAATCTGCTATTTACAAATACTGCTGTAAATTAACAGAGGTCAAAGGCTTCACTGATGCTCAGAAGGAGAGTAAAATACTGTTGAAGTGGTTAATTAATGTTTTTAATTATTTATGTAAATGCAAATAACAAATAACGTTATTTAACATTTAAAATAAAAAACCTATGAAGTAAAATGGGAGTAGGCCTACCCAAGTAAAGTAAACGTACTTCCATATTATACATACAGTACTTGTGTTCAGTTACTTTCCACCACTGCATATGAGATAGGGTCCATTTGGTTACACTTGTACCCTCTCAAGGTCAAATGTGACATGCTTATTTCTCATCTAACTCTTAATGTGGTGATGTGTCATTCATACAGGTTGGTTTTATTCATGGTAAAAACTCAAATTTGTTCAGAAAATGTTTTTGTTTATCGCTGCGTTATATTCATATTTGCTGTATAGATGAACTCATGACACAAACATCAGTTTTAATTAAGTAATGTGTGAATAAAATCCACAAAATCCACACGCAGACATTGTGAGTTATGAATGAGTTAGGGTCCATTTGGTTCTAGGTTAGGTTTGGGTTACAACGACGACGACGACGATGATGTGGTTAGGTGTTATGATCAATTTTGTTTAATTTGTACCCTCAGACAGTTACAAATAGGAGGTTCAGAATTATGAATGGCCTATGTTCCATTTGTACCAGTGTTGCCAGACGTACGATAATTATCGTATTTGTACGATAATTTGACCCTCTGTACGATGTACGATCAATAATTCCAAAAATGCCCAAATGTACGATAATTTCGGCATATCACCAAAAAGAGCGTGAATTCACTATTTTCCCTGGCTGCTGATCTGGGATCTGGTTTGACTTCTCAAAATAAGCCAGGAAATCAGTCAATCTGACCCTAGATCTGTAATTGGAAGCATTAAAAACACCGGTTGCATCTTTCCAGACCAGTTTCAGGCTTTTATTTGTGTAAGCTCCAGGAAGTTGCCTGCCTCCACACAGCATATTTGATATGTTTTTGTCACGCCGGAGTCTCAAACAAGGGCGTTTCTTACACTAAAGACGCATTTTTGGTGAAATTAAGTTTTTACGCAAGTGATTTCTCTTTTTTGGCTGTGTACGATAGTTTCATGTCAAATACGATAATTCTGAGCCTCCGGTACGATAATTCAACATTTCCCATCTGGCAACACTGATTTGTACCCACTGAGATTTATAATCCATATAATAAAATGCAGGGGTGTCCCACAAAATTCTGGGCCCTGCTGGGTACAAGGATTCACTGTGGGCCCCCCATGAATGTACTTCATAAGGGGAGGGGGTTTAACCCATTTAGACTGGGAACACATTATTACGCACCTCTACGAGGTTGCAGCGCGGTACTCGGTGCCGCGCTGTGAGCTTGTATATCTGCTATTTTTCAATAGCTAAAGTATATAAAATAATTAAGGCCCCCTCCACCTTGGGCCCTAGTAACCTAGTCCCTCTCCCCCCTTGTGACACCCCTGATAATATGGGTTACAGCCATAGAGTATAATAGAGAGCAGATAGCCCAGCCCCCCAGCTATTAATTTCAATGCAAGTTGAATTGAAATGGATGTGCCAATCTGGATGTGGATCTGGATGTGCCAAAATGTGTTACATCGAGACACAAACGACACTCGACGTCATTGAACTCGTATGCTCATGCATGTAGTCCCCCCGCCTGCTGTTCCAGCTTTGGCCAGTGGGCCCTCTTCCATTTGCACCCTCTTGGGGTCCATTTGGTTCAATTTTTACCCTCTTGTAGTTACAAACGGGTTAGGGTCCATTCGGTTCAATTTGTACCCTCTGGTAGTTACAAACGGGTTTAGGTCCGTTCGGTTAAATTTGTACCCTCTTAGAGTCATGAATTGGTTAGGATCATTTTGGTCCCATTTGTACTCTCTTAAAGTTACAAAAGGATTAGGGTCCATTTGGTTCAAATTGTACCCTCTGTCAGTTACAAACGGGTGAGGGTCCATTTGGTTCAATTTGTACCCATTTAGAGTTACAAATGGGTTTGCATCATTTGGTTACTTTTGTACACTCAAGTAAATGGTTTAGTGTGCATTTGGTAAAATGTGTACCCTCTCAGTTATAATGGGTTAACTTAGGACCCATTTGGTTCCATTTTACCCTCTCAGAGTTAAAAAGGGGTTTGCATAATTTTCATAGGCCAATGTTTTAAGAGTTAAATTAACACTGAGGATTATACGGTGTGACATGTACTGTAATATGGAAAATGATGACAATTTACAGAAGGTAGTTCTACATTTTCAGGGTGAAAAAAAATTAAACAAAATAAAAAATAGCAGATCTACCAGTTCACAGAGCGCCGCGGTGTGACGCTCTGTGAGCTTGTAGATCGGCTATTTTTGAACAGCTTAAAGGGATATTCCACTTAAAAAAGACTTTTGGTCACTTTATCATCTAATCAGGCTTTTATGAACACCCTGGACATTTTTTTATTTACTTCATTCAATATTTAGATATTTGATGTAAATGTTAGTTGTTGTTACCCTCAGGCTCAGGGCCTCTCCACATACTGTGCACACCCATTGTAACTTCAAACTTCATTTTAACCATGACAGATTCATTGAAAACATTCTTTTTTTCTTCTGGTTACTCATACTACCCTCCTAATTCGTGAGCAGGCCGTGTTTTCTCAATAACCTTTTTCATTTATTTTTAATAATTTGTTGGGAAAATGAGAAAAATAATTAAAAATAAATGAAAAAGGTTTTTGAGAAAACATGGCCCACTCACGCATTAGGAGGGTAGTATGAGTCACCAGAACAAATAATTGGTGTTTTTAATGTTAAAATGGAGTTTGAAGTTACAATGGGTGTGTATGGGGAGCGGCTCTGAGCCTGGGGAGGCAGACTCATGCAAGGTAGAGTTTTTTCTTTTTTTAAAGTGGAATAACCCTTTAAATATGAAATAGGGCATATAGGTGGTTAATGTATGTGAATTACCTTGTTTTCATTTATTATTAATAATAACATCTGTACGTCATTATTACGTTGTATTTGTTTGTAAACTGTTGTTGTGTTGCATCTCGTTCTCTCATCAGGTGCGTGTGAACTCGCACTGGATCCAAACACGGCAAACCGAAAGCTCTCTCTGTCTGACAGCAACAGGAAGGTGACCAATGTGGGAGAGGATCAGAAGTATCCTGATCACCCAGACAGATTTACAGCCTGGAGACAGGTGATGTGTAGAGAGAGTCTGATTGGACGATCTTACTGGGAGGTGGAGTGGAGTGGTGAAGGGGTTGAGATAGCAGTGACATACAGATCAATCAAAAGACAGGGTAAAGGTGATGACTGTAGCTTTGGACGTAATAACAAGTCCTGGGGTCTGGGTTGTTATGGTGATGATAACAGTTACAGAGTGTATCACAATAAGAAGCCCACTGTCCTCCCTGTCAGTATCTCTGGCTCCAACAGAGTAGGAGTGTATTTGGACTGTCCTGCTGGCACTCTGTCCTTGTACAGAGTGTTGTCTGACACACTGACACACCTACACACCTTCCAGGCCACATTCACTGAACCACTCTATGCTGGGTTCAGCTGCTGGTCTGGAGCCTCAGTGTCTCTGTGTCAGAGAGGAGGAGCAGGAAGAGGAGGGTTAGGTTAGGGTTACCATGACAACGACGATGAGGTGGTTAGGAGTTAGGGTTACAAAACCCTCTGACAAAATGGGTTAGGGTCAAATAATTACAGGCTCCTCCACCGTGGGCCCCCCATGAATGTTCTTCATAGGGGGTTTAACCCATTTAGATTGGGAACGCATTATTATGCATTATTTAATGCTTTAAATATTGAAAAATCGCAGATAAGCTCTTTGAGTATTTTTGACCCGATTCTATAAATGTTTTCTAAATCCTTCTAAGTTTTTTTTTTAAAACCTATGTTTATGTCAGTGGTTCTCAAACTTTTGAAGGACCCCCAAAATGATTGGCCACGGACCCCCATGTCAAAATATTTCGTTCCAGGGACCCCCGAGAAGCAAAATTTGAGTTACAAATGTTCCCTTAAAAATGCACATATTCAAAGACTTGCACACATTTTCACGACGTTTCAAAAATAATAATAGCAGATCTAAAGTATAAAATAATGAAGGCCCCTCCACCTTGGGCCCTAGTAACTCAGTCCCACTCCCCCCCCCCCCTTGTGACGCCCCTGGGCTGGAGCCAGACTAAATGAGCCAGACTGTATAGAGCTTGTAAATGATGGTTGATATATTGTTCAGAGCTACAACTATGTGATGTTTGCTGTTTGTTTCACATGATTCACATAAGAATCAAGCATGCATAGAATCAATAAGACATGTATTATGCCATGCTGTTGCTTTTCAAACTCTGTAATATATAAACTACATGATGTTCTATATAAAGATGCTCTGATTTTCTTCATTCATGTGTAAGTCAATTGGTTTTGGACGTATTGTTCCTTGAAGTGTCAAGGACAGTAGAAAATGTCATGAGTAAATATTGTCTATAATGTATGTACATTGTTATCAACTTTTATGACAATAAACGTCCAACTTTCATTCTCTTTGAAAGGCGCATTTGTTTGTTATTCATATTTTTAATATAATTGTAATCAATATCCTTTGTGTAGAATGAATTGCAGAGTTTGTGCTGATTATGTCTGTTGATTTAAAAACTTAAAGCATTTGGTTTTCAAAGTGGGTCACAATCATTTTAACCACTTTAAGCACATTTTATATTTGGCTATTAAAAATGGCAGATATACAAGCTCATCGCGTCACTTTGTGCTGTAGATCTATGTTTTGCTAAGGAACGTCTCTTACATGCCAGCCATGAAAATAATTATAGTATTATGTTTAACTATTATAAATTTAAAGGTACTGCAGGGTAAGTGATTTTTGTTGGTGAAAACAAAACCACATTTTGCAGTATTTTGTTAGAAGGTTAAAGCTCTATACAGTATTTTCTGATATTAATCAGCATTATAGAGGGTTTGCTAAATAACAGGGATCTCCCGATTTCTCCAACGCTTTAGTAAACAGAAATATATTTTCTACTGTATTATCAGCCTGCAATAATGCTGCATTCACACTTAGAGAAGCCAAGCTAATGGTTTGCTGGGTAATTCAATGTATTCTCTATGCAAACCAGCTTTAAAAAATTCCAAGCTTTTTTTTATAGCTTGGAAATTTTAAAAGCTGGTTTGCATAGAGAATACATTGAATTACCAAGCAAACCATTAGCTTGGCCTCAGTGTGAATGCAGCATAAGACAGACGTTTTCCACTGTTTGGCCGTGCAGGTCAGATCCAGTGTGAATGTTCACACCAGCCTTGGAAGACGAGTCTGTGATCATGTGGCCTGTTATTGTGGGCTCGCCTAAAGGCGAGCACACGTATGTTATCTTCATTATTTATTTATTTCTATACTAGTCAGTATCCTAAAACTTTGGCGCGCTTCATCTCTTAAACGCTTACACCTTTCAACACCATTCAAATTTTTATGTGTTCAGCTTACTGAGGACAAGTGTGCGTGTATTTTTCTTTTTGAAATGTTTTGTAGTATAAATATAAAAAAATAAAAATGTTTAACTTTAAGCACCCAATGCATTTCCAATGGGTTTAGTAGAGTGGAGAGAAGGATAATAGACCCATGTTTATGTTAAGGCGCTGTGGCTGCAGTGTTCACACTTCAGATATGCTATCTATATCATTGCGTTCACACAGGTCTGCTCTCTGATTTGATCCAAATGTCTAAGCTGTGTGATGTATAAAACTATAGTTATAGTTAAAACTATAAATAAATGTCCCTCTCCACTCTACTGATTACACAGCTGTGATCAAGAATCAAGTCCGGGCGATGGGATGTAAATCCCATAGCCATATATCCTAGAGCCCGCAGGGACAGTCAGCCATATTAGTGGTTGTTGTTGGTTGTCAGGGAGATATCAAAACCAATGCATTTCCAAGTCAGATCCACAAACACAATAAAAGCCATGCTCCACTCCTCAGTCTGGAGTGGCCACATAGAAGAACGCCTTGGTTATAGACATAGTGGAGGACAGATGTGATCTGGGATTGTTAGCCTACAGTATATGCACTCAATATACTCCACTACAGTTGGAGTCCATTTGACAGTTGCTGGTTCCCAAACACAGAATCAAAAATGTAGATCTAGAACACATAGAATATGTACAGTACAGTAAGGTTCAGTAGAGTACAGTAAAAGTACAGTAAGGTTCAGTAGAGTACAGTAAAGTACAGTAAGGTACAGAAAGGTACAGTACAGAAAGGTACAGTAGAGTACAGTACAGTAAGGTACAGTAAAGTACAATACAGTACAGTAAGGTACAGTAGAGTACAGTAAAGTACAGTAGAGTACAGTAAGGTACAGTAGAGTACAGTAAAGTACAGTATAGTAAGGTACAGTAGAGTACAGTACAGTAAGGTACAGTACGGCACAGTAGAGTACAGTACAGTATAGTACAGTAAGGTACAGTAGAGTACAGTAAAGTACAGTACAGTAAGGTACAGTACAGTAAGGTACAGTAGAGTACAGTAAAGTACAGTAAGGTACAGTACAGTAGAGTAGAGTAAAGTACAGTACAGTAAGGTACAGTAAGTTACAGTAGAGTACAGTAAAGTACAGTAAGGTACAGCAGAGTACAGTAAAGTACAGTACTGTAAGGTACAGTACAGTACAGTAGTGTACAGTAAAGTACAGTAAAGTACAGTAACGTACAGCACAGTACGGTACAGCAAGATACAGTAGTGTACAGTAAAGTACAGTACAGTAAAGTACAATACAGTACAGTACAGTAAGGTACAGTAGAGTACAGTAAAGTACAGTAGAGTACAGTAAGGTACAGTAGAGTACAGTAAAGTACAGTATAGTAAGGTACAGTAGAGTACAGTACAGTAAGTTATAGTACGGCATAGTAGAGTACAGTACAGTATAGTACAGTAAGGTACAGTAGAGTACAGTAAGGTACAGTACAGTAAGGTACAGTACAGTAAGGTACAGTACAGTACAGTAAGGTACAGTAGAGTACAGTAAAGTACAGTACAGTAAGGTACAGTAGAGTACAGTAAAGTACAGTAAGTTACAGTAGAGTACAGTAAAGTACAGTAAGTTACAGTACAGTACAGTACAGTACAGTAAGGTGCAGTACAGTATAGTAAGGTACAGTACAATACTGTAGGGTACTGTACCTTACAGTACCTTAAAGTATCCTATTTGTTGGGTTGGAATCGAGCCCACACTGTTTCGAAGGAACAGTATTTCTAGTTGCGTTTTGGTACCACTAGAGGGCAATAGAACATAAATAGTTACACATAAGCAAAACAGAACAGAACAGCTCTAGCTTCATATTAAATGTCTTGTTCTCATCATATATTTTTTCTCATCAATCATATCATTATTTAGGTCAATAATTTAAAAGAGTATTCATTCAGGGCATGAAGGGGCAATGTATGACCTAGGGTAGGCCTAAGGCTTAGCAACATGCAGGATCTGTGGCTTAAAGGGATATTTCACTTTATAAAGGAACTGACCTCCCTCTACATTTATACTGTTTCACTTCCACTTTGGTCTGATCATGTCTATTAGGTGTCATCACTTCCAATTACAGCTGTTAAATCTGTATCCTGACTGAGTTCTCTATCCTGATTGGATAAAATTGGTATCCCGACCTGAAAATGAGGGGGTCCCCAGTATAATTGGCTAATATAGCATCACAATCATTTTAACCACTTTAACCATATTTTATGCTTTGCCATATTTTATCACAAGAAATGCTATTTTTGTATAAAAAAAGAAACTAAACATTTTTAACAAAAGTCTTTGCATCTGGGGGTCCCTGGCACAAAATACTTTGAGATGGGGGTCCTCAAACAAATCCATATAATTCTGAGGGTCCTTGCCATAAAGAGTTTGAAAGCCCTTGGCCTCAGAGGAACACTATCCATCATCTAGACTAGGTGGAAACCTTGTATGTCCAAAACTGTTCCTTTTCAAGAAATGAAAAACAACCTGTGATCCAATGGATCTAACGCAGTTATTATTTATTCACAAGCTCTTGTTAATATTTTTCATTGGTTTAATGTTTATAAATACAAAAACACTGACACTCTTACCCAGTGGTTCTCAAACCTTTTCATGTCAAGGACCCTCAAATTGTAGCTACAGTGTTTGGCCACAGACCCCAATCCTATCTGGAAAAAAAAAAAAATGTGTTGTGCCAGCCCAGGGACCCCCAGAAAAGAGGAGGGGGAAAAAGAAGCAGATAATAAGCTCACAGTTCGGCACAAAGTTTGTACATCTGCTATTTTTGAATAGCCTAACCTATAAATGGATAGAAGTGGTTCAAATGATTTTGATGCTGCACTTACTATACTTTTACTGGGGACCCCCGCAGCAACCACTGTCACGTTAACTTTAAATGTATTAAAAATAGCTCATAGGCCTATGTGAAAATCCAAAGTTTCTCATATTATGTTCTAGATCTAGAGTGTTGGTCCAGTAATAGGGGTCTGTCTGTCTAATGCATTTACAGGTCGGTCCAGTTCCAAATCCTATACACTAGACTAGAGGATAAACAAATACAGTTAAATTGGAAGTGATGACAATGAATTGGATTGATGTGATCGGATGAAATTGGTGAACCACCTGACAATGTCTATTATATATATTTATACAACTAAAGAGCTAGAGAGACAGGGACACCTGTTACTGAACAAACACGCTATAGCAATGATTAGGCTATCAGAACATAGAACAACTAAAAAACAAACAAACCTATTAGCACTTTTGATTATCAACCACTTCGGTGGTTGTATTATTCTAAGCCTACAATAAGACAGAAGGTTTCCACTGTTTGGCCCTGCAGGTCAGATCCAGTGTGAATGATCACAGCAGCCTTGGAAGACGAGTCTGCGATCATATGGCCTGTTATTGCGTTTTGGTACCACTAGAGGGCAATATAACATTGAGTATAAATAGACATATGCCAGGCTTACTCAATCAAAGCAAAACAGCACAGCTCTACCTTCATATTAAACGTCTTGGTCTCGTCATATATTTTAGGCATAGGATACCACAATTATCATATTCCGCTGTGAGAGCACGACAGAGCTGTCCTAATTCAGGTCAATAAGTGTAGGCTATTCATTGAGGGCATTGGGGCAATTAATTGAATTACCGTAAATGACCTATTAGTGTGGGGATTTAAGGGGAGCAAAATGCTAATTTTGTGCAAATGTCTTAAAGCGCAACATTTTGCACAGATGTCGCTCAGGGCATGCTCTAATGATTTAGCTAGGGTGCCCGAGCCGACGACCTTCGGGGTCGCCACAGCGGCCAAATCAAGTTGGGCTCCCATTGACTTTCTATACAGGAGGAAATGGGTATTTAAGTAGGATCTGAGGGGTCTAACTTGGGGTTTGTCAAGATGCTGAATCCATTGCAGGCATTTGTTTTCCCCAAAAAACATTCCTTGGGCTGGAAATGGCCTCAGAAAACGATGCATGTATGGGTGAGCATTCATGTTAGTCGGAGGCCTTAGGGTTTTTTTCTGGTGCTAATCAGTCTAAAAGCGCAACATTTTGCACAGATGTGCCTGCAATGGATTCAGCATCATGACAAACCCCTAGTTAGACCCCTCAGATCCTTTTTTTTCCCTGGGTATTTTCCTCCTGTAGGCCTATAGAAAGTCAATGGGAGCCCAACTTGATTTGGCCGCTGTGGCGACCCCGAAGGTCGTCGGCTCGGGCGCCCTAGCTAAATCATTAGAGCAAGCCCTGGGCTACATCTGTGCAAAATGTTGCGCTTTAAGACAAATTTGCACACAATTAGCATTTGCTCCCCTTAAATCCCCACACAATAGGCTAGGCCTAAGCAACATGCAGGATATGAGGCTTAAAGGACAACCATGATAACCATGATAGTCACACCCTTTAAAAACACAGAGGCCTTTAAGCCTGGGAAGGGGAGCTGGATGATGATGATGATGATGATGATGCATCTTTTTTTATACTGCATCTGTAGATGTCACTGTCCCAGTGCACAAGACTGCTGACTATCACCTGGATCTCCTTCTCCATAATAAAGTTCACACACTGACCTCACCAACATGTGGAACGCCCTACCGCTGGCCTTAAAGGAGTGCAAATCCCTAGCCTCCTTCAAAATTGGTCTGAAAAGTCACCTTTGACGGCTGCCACTCGTGCATGACTTGTAAAATGACTAAGCCCCCGTCTGTTCATTTTATTCATTTTCTTTTCTGCTTTTGTAATTGATGTTATCATATAAAGTACTATGTTCTATCTGTCTGTCTTTCAATGTTATAGGCTATGAGATAGCCTACATAAAGTGGTTCCTTTGTAAATAAGCCGTAAAGCTTACTAGGATCTCCTTTTAGTTGACCTTGTACCAGTGATTTGTGAAACTGTACTTTTTTCAATTGCAAACTGCTAATAAACTAATCAATCAATCAATCAATCAATCAATCAATCAATCAATCAATCAAACAAACAAACAAACAATCAAACAAACGACTTGATCATCAACTAGATCTCAATCTCCATATAAGGAGCAGGTCAATACCTCTACATCTGACCTCAGAGACTCGATCCATATATGGATGTCAGCTATCTGTTCTGACGTCACAGTGATGACTCGACCAGCTCAGAAGGGTATACACAGACATGCCAAAGCAGCCGTGTTTGTGTGTGCGTGCGCATGTGTGTGTGTGTGTGTGTGTGTGTGTGTCTGTGTGTGTGTGTGTGTGTGTGTGTGTGTGTGTGTGTGTGTGTGTGTGTGTGTGTGTGTGTGTGTGTGTGTGTGTGTGTGTGTGCATGCGTGCGTGCGCGCGCTTGTGTGTGCGCATGCGAATGCCGGATAAACATGACAATCATTTCAGGTCCATGCCTGAAGTAGAGTGATTTTGCCAATCCTGGAGCCACAGTTTTCGATAGAGCAACATATGTTGGTGTAACACCGGAACCGTGAACCTATCAGCGGAGAGCGTCATCCGGGATTGCTGCAAAATAACTTCCTTGGATTGCTGCCACCCCCCCCTCCTCCTCCTCCTCCTCCTCCCTCCTCCCCTGCGTGCTCCATAGTGTTGCCATGTCCGCATATTATAAGTGACTTTGGGTTTCTTCTGCTATTTTCAAAAGGCCAATATACGGCTGAAGTGGTTTGTGTGTTTTTTGTAATATGCTAATAATCAAAAGCTACAAAGAAACTAGTAACTAAAGTTGTCAAATAATTGTAGCGGAGTAAAAGTACAATATTTGCCTAATTTAATGATTTGCCTTTTGAGATGTAGTGGAGTAGAAGTAAAACTAGGCCTACACAAAATTGGAAATGCTCCAGTAAAGTAAAAGTGCTTAAAGGACGAGAACACCACTATTCAACCTATCTTCATGTAGGCTAATTGGTCCTCTAGTGTTCATGATAAAATAGCATTTTCTTCTACTTGGTCTGAGTCTCAGAGGAGGGCTGTGGGCAGGTCGGAAACCCATCATCCTGTGACATCATTGATGGGGAATCCAAGCTAATAGAAAATGCAGGCTTTCTATTCCTCAAAAGTTTGAATGTTAAAGTGGAAGCCATTATTCCCGCGATAATAAAAATCTAAATATTTTTTTCAAAAATATTTTATATCAAAAAAAAAAAGTTAAACGATGATGTCACAAGATGAAGGATTTCTGAACTTCCTAGAGCTCTCATAAGAGACTTGGACTGAGTACAAAAGCATGTGCTATTTTATTATGAACATTAGTGAGGAGGACCTATATGAAGATACATTGAAATGTGGCAAAGTCATCCTTTAAAGGACACCTTTAGTTTTTTACAACAAGGGTTCATATTTTAGATTGTAATTAAAGAATATAAAAGATGAGTGTTAAAATGATTTCATTTACCTCTTTCTATTGTTTTAGAGATTCTTATTTCAGTGGTTGGGGGCATGCGTACAAGTGGCTAAATATGTCATTTTACACAGAAATAGCCCATTCCCAAGATAGGCCTACAATGCAACCTTTCATGGTTGGATGTGACTTATGGGGGCTAGAAGTGTTACTGTAAATAGCAATAAAGAAACTGCTGGCTTATTGTGTCTAAAATACATATTTAGCCACTTGTACGCATGCCCCCATGTGTATGCATGCCCCACATTTTAGCACGGTAAATGCGATAAAACAATAGAATGAAGCAAATGAAAACATTTTAACACTCACTTTTTCTTTTCTCTAATTACAATCTAAAATATGAACTCTTGTTGTAAAAAAACAAAGTTGTCCTTTAAGTAAATACTTAATTGATTACTTTACACCAGTGGTTCTCAACCTTTTTCAGGCCACGACCCCCAAAATAATCATAATTTAACTGGGGACCCCCCACCTTGACGAACACTAAAAATTGAAGCATTAATTTTTTTTCTAGAACATGGTTCTATTGTGAAAATAGCAGATCTACATGTTCACAACGCCTCGCGTTGTGAGGCATTGTGAGCATGTAGATCGGCTATTACCACAACTTCTCCCTATAATATTAGACAATTTGGCCAAGGTTGACTTTTTGTCATTAAGAGGTATTAAAAAGTCCTTAAATTGTCACTTTAGAAATGTGCAGATACCATAGGCCTACACTTAAACTTTGTGTGGGTTTGTTTACTGTTGAGTGAGAAAACAATGTTGCACATTAGGTTAATCATCTGGGGACCCCCCAAAATAATTTGGGGACCCCCCTGGGGGTCCCGAGCCACAGGTTGAGAACCACTGCTTTACACCTGACTGACGGACATGCTTGTTGTCATGGACCTGGATGCTTGTTTCTCTCTCTCGCAAAACCTGGCAACACAGTTCCTCCAGCGTCAGCGTGTGTGTGTGAGTGTGTGTTGTGACGTGACATTGTGTGGATTATGGCGATGATGATGATGCCGTTGAGGCGTTGATCAAACCGACCAAACCCCCGATGATGATGATGAAGATGACGATAATGTTGTTGCTCGGAGGACATGCTAACAAGCCTCCGCAGCTGCTTCTTCACCGGCTCCACGCGCCCTGCTGCGTCCCGAACACAGGCAGCTACTGACGGCTGAGGGTGATGGGTGACAATGGCGGATTAAAATAGCTGACGGGACAAGCGTTTTTCCAGACGCCGAAAGGGACAGGGATAATATTGGGATATACCCCCGCGACGTGGCCCCCGGCGGCCAGGCAGTGACACATCGAACTATACAGCGATAACACAGCAGTGCAACGTTATTTCAAAATATAGCTGCAAGCAGTGATAACGGGGCCAACAACAACAACCGCAATAGTGTCAAATATGCAATACAACGGATCCTATTATTAATAATTATGGACCGGATGATCTCTGCGCCTTGTTTGCCGACTTGCAGATTGGAGAGATTGTAGCTGTGGAAACGTTTCTCTCCTCTCTCTCTCTCACATAGACTCATACACACACACACTACACAGCATTTTTCTTTTCTTTTTTTATTGCTTTTTTCCATTACGTGGATATGATGGTATTTCCATTGAGGGGACAGTCTCCGCTTCTTGCCATGCTTCGCCGCAGTTCTCTGTGGTTTTGACACGTATAGGCCCCCCGTGCGGGCAGAACCCAGGCATCTTTAAACGGCACATATACAGGGGATTGTTATTTTTGTTGTATTATTTAACATGGGAACTCAGGTCACTGGGAGAAAACGGATCCCGAACCGAGAGAAGCTGACCGCTGAAGACGATGCTCTCAACCAGATCGCTCGGGAGGTAAGTTTTATGAATTATTATTATTATTATTAGCAGGCTTGTCAACTCTCCTGGATTTCCCAGGAGTCTCCTGGATTTTGACCCCATCTCCTGGCATGCTCCTGGATTGGCAAATCTCCTGGATTTCTCCTGGATTTGGTATCAAACTCCCAAAATTCACCAGAACACAGTAAATTACATCTACTATGTCATCATTAAAGATGTCCTTTGGTTCAGTCATCAAATCTATACACCTACATTTGGCACTTTAAGGCTGAAATTGTACCCAGTAAAGCAAGCCTGATAAACGTATAAAACATGCACAAAATTCACCAGAAAACAGGAAATTACATCTACTATGTTACATTTTTTATGGGGGAGGACCCCCAGACCCCCCGCTTTAGGGTTGGGGGCAATGCATGCAAGAAAAATCATATACATGTAATGACTTAAAGATGAGAAGTCATTATTATTCACCTACATTTGGCATTTTAAGGCTGAAATTGTGCCAGTGCTAGTAGCCTAAAGCAAGCCTGATAAAAGTATCAAACAAGCACAAAATTCAACAGAGCACAGGAAAATCTATATCTGTTAAGAGGTTTTGGGGAGAGGACCCCCAGACCCCGGTAGGGGAGTTCCGCGCACCACCTAAAAATAAATCTCCTGGATTCTGACCGTCCAATGTTGACAACCCTGTTATTAGGCCTATTATTATTATTATGATTCATTGAAGGAACCAGCTCGGCTACATGCATGTTGTATTGGAGGACAAACTCACTGCGCAAAATCCACAGGGCTACGTTCAGTTACAGCAGTGTCGTGTGTTTTCTCAATCTTCTTATTTCAAGGACCCCCATATGATATGCTTTAGGTCTGGGGCCCCCATTTGATATGTTTTTTCTTTTTTTTTTTTATCCTAGGTTACCCACACTGTAAAGTGTCCTGTTAGTTTAACTCTGAGAGGGTACAGGTGGTGAGGGTACAGTTCCACCTGTAGGCCTACCCTCTCAAGAGTTGAAGACCCCAGTATGGTCCATTGGTGGTCTATACCAATCTCTTAGCTGGGGGTCCACAGACCTCACATTGAGAACAACTGTAAACACTAGTCTATTATGCTCAACCTCTCCTGCGAAGGTTGTGAGATTCAAATCCTATAAGGGGTCCGTTTGGTTCCATCTGCGCCCTCTCAGAGTTGCGGACAGACCCCAGAAGGGTCCAATTAGGTCCAACAATCTCTTAGCTGGGGCCTGGGGGACCCACTGGATCCCCCCCAAGGGACCCCTGGGACCACTACAAGTCCAATTGGTCTATTATGCTGCCTTAAAAATCCTGTGAAGGTTGTGTGACATTAAAGTCCACATAAGTGACATGACAACGCCGGTGCAGTGGGCCCCTCCTCGACCCCGCCTACTGTGTATAAAGAGTGCAAACACAGCGGTCATTAGGCTAAATGTATTCTCCAGGACACACACGCATCATATGCGTTCATCCTAAAAAGCCCCAGCAGACAAAAGCTCCATTATTGCTGGGCGGAGAGCGGTGACATTGTTGGTTTGGCCTACATAGTTAAGAATGTGGACGGATAATGTAACCGACGCGGACAAATGAATGGGGGGAATTGTTAATGGGAGGGGGGAGGAACGACTTGTTTCATAAAATGATCTGTGGAGATCAGAGCATCTTCTGGGGACTGTTTGATTAAAAAAGAAATACAATATAGGCCCCTTTTCCACCAAAATAACATGTTTCTAGAACTGGTTATACTTGGAACATTGGCGCTTTCACAGAACCAGCTTGCAAACTGGCTTGCGAGTCCCCAATTGCCGCAGGTTCGATACCAGGCCTCGCCAGCAATGTGTTGAATGTTATCGGTCGTACAGGAAATTCAAAGGCCCTTTCCTTTTCGTGTATTTTTTTTAATGATTTAATGAAAAATAATAGTATAAAAAGTATCACGTTCCCAGGCAATGCTCTCTTTCATTTTACTGATGTAAAATGGTAATGGAACTACAATGCAGGCAAGCAGGTGCCAACTTGCAGCTCACGCTCAAGCAGGCCCGCATCAGTGTGCCGACGGGCCGGTATCCCGACACTAAAACTAACTCTAAACCTAACCTCAGTAACCGTGACGAGTAACTAACCTGCCGACGCTAGTCGGAACAGCGGCCCGTCTGCATATTGAGCGGACCCCTGCCACACACATGCCCTACTTGTGCGCAAGCAGAGCCCCCAATTAATGATTTTTGCTAGCTTTTCCCGATGTTTATATCACATAATGCATCTTCCAACCTGTAGAATAGTGACATGCCCAATTTGGTTCCCAGTTCAGGGCAAGAAAAATAAAGGTTTTTGGTTCCACTGCCAATGACAATTGTTGAAGGCTCTGTTCCTTTCTTGTCAAACAGAGTCAGGGTGCCGGTATTAGATCGATACCTTCCAGGGACCCACATGGTTCCTTGGGGGTTCCAAATCACCCCTTAAAAGTTGTATAACTCTGAGAGTGTACACATTTGTACACTCAAAGTTATGGGGGTCCTTGAAATAAAAGGTTTGTGCTACGTGAAATGGAACAGAGCCTTCATTAGTATCATTGGTAACACCGGCTTTGAAGTAAGTGAGAAGAGACCCAACTTCTCTCCAATATGGCTGCTGTGCAAGTGTGCATATAGCCTATTCTTTTTCAGTGGGAACACTCTGAACTGGTTAAAAATTAGGCGGTGGAAAAGTAGCCTGTGTGAAGTACATCAGAGAGGGTGGTGCCTTCAGTTGTCCCAGGCGTATGCTGTGCCAGCTGCAGTGGAAAGAAGACTTTAAACTATTATTATTTACATGTCAGGAAGAGGGTTGGGAATGCAGTGCTGACATATTTCCAGAGGGGAGAACCACACACTCATGCCGGCATGTGTGACTGTGACAGCTCTTCCTGTGATCAGATGGTGTCTATTCATTATTAACAGCCAGTTGTTGAATTGGTGTGACCAGGCCTGGGATTTAATAATTTTAGGGGCACGGCCACTTGGCCTTTTGGAGGGCACAAAGGCCAAATGCCAGGGCAGGAAGGCCATCAAATAAAACAAGATGTTAGTCCATTGAAAGAATCTGTAGTGAAATAAATAAATCATGGCATTTACAATCGTATCCATGCTCTTTAAAGATGGGGACTCAGGTGTTAAGATTTCAGATTCTCAACAACAGACACTGGTGTCTACAGTACATGACAAGAAAGATATTGACAAGAAAGACACAGAAGAAAGTGGTACATTCAGCAGGTCATGCCATTTGTTTTGAGGGGCACAAGGCCAAACTGAGGGGCAACGGCGGCCATGGCTTTCATGGCCTCCATCAAATTCCTGCCCTGGATGTGACCCTAACTAAGTTAGTTAACTCTCCTTTTTGTATTCCACTAATTAAAGGAAATGTTAAAGACAATAGCAATGTGTGTGTACCCTTGATACCTTTAACTCTTTGATGCTATTCAATTCTATTTTAGATACAGACAGCATTTCCGTATAGCTCAGGTTTAGAATAGCAGTTGTCAGTTCCTTAATGAATCCATGCCAATAAATGACATGCTATCGGAATGGCATAGACTGGCGTACTCGTCGATATCGATCAGTATTTTAGGCAGTATCGGCAGCTTTTCCTATACTGGCATCAACAACCAATTGATGCTTTCAGACTGCTACTCTTCTATTCTATTCTACTCGGTTCTGGATACAGATACAGTTTAGAAGCGCGGTTGCCGGTTCCTCAAACCCGACGATTCTCAGCAGGTAAAGTGAGTCTGTAACACTCTCCCTGTGCCATCAACACCCATACTGTATGAGGTGCCCTTGAGCAATGCGCTTAACCCTTGCTTGCTTCAGTGAAGGTACACACCTAACAAACATACATGTCATTTAGATAGCATTTTCAGGCCACTTTCAACTTATCATCATATCGTATATCGAAGCTATATAGCTCTGATGTACAGATTATTAATGTTTTGATTGGTTCTGATTTGATTGAATGGGTTCTTGGTCTACCTACCCCCTTTTTTTTTTAAGAGTAGGCCTGTCCTTGCTTATTGTAAATCGCTCCGGATTAGGAGCGTCTGCTAAATGCCTAAATTTCTCTCGCGTAGTCTCGCGTAGCCAGACTCTGCTATATAGAGTCTGGAATGGCAGCTCCCGAACGGCGAGTATCGGAAGTAGCCAGTGCTGCACTGAACTGTAGTCCCATTGGAAACATAGCTCAGACAAAGTCATTCGAGCGGCCTATTCTTGTTATGGGTGTATAGTTTAAGAAAACGTATGAAAACATCATGGAGGTAACACCAATAACACTAGAGAAAGACAGAATAACACCCCCAGAAATATTGAAAGGAGACTTAAACGCTTCCAGTAGGACATGTTATTGCTACTGCACCAAGGGAGCGGTTGCATCACATCCGCTTTATCTCGCACTCATCGTTTCTATTTCCGTGCCCCAGACTGTTGACGGGTGTATTTCCCAAATCGCGGAGTCAACAGTCTGGCCACGCGAGACTAGTTCCTCTGCACATGGTGTGCTCATCAGGACGTGCTCATGGTCACCCACAGCAGTGGTTCCCAAACCTTTCAGGTCGAGAAATTAGACGTGTGCCCGGGACCCAAACTAGTGAAAACGGCAGAGCTACAAGCTCACAGCGCGTCGCTTCGTGCCACATTGTGAGCGTGTAGATCGTCTATTTTCACTATTTTTTGCATTTCTGAGATTTATCATTTATTTATGAATGAAATTATTTAGAGAAATCATAGAATTTTAGATTTTTTATTCATGACAAATTGACAATCTTTTGCAATCTTGAAAATGTTTTGAAATAATAATAATAATTGAAAACGGATATTAAGGGACCATACAAAATACCAGTGTTTTTGGAAACACTGACCTACAGTATAAACCAAGGTCTGCTGACCTCTACATCTGGAAGGAATCAGCTCTTCTTGCAGCCTGAAGGAACCGTAACTGCATGGCCCCTGAAGGGCAGAGAAGGTCTCCTTCTCCTCTTGGGTCCCTCTAGTGCAGACTCAGAGCTTCTTCATTTCTCAAACTTGTGTTTGTATGGTATTTGGCAGCGGACAGCCCCCCCCCAAAAATCACTTCAATTCGATCATTTCAAACGTTCGCCTCGATTGAGATAATTAACTCATATGCTGCCATTTAACAATACCTTCGTACTCTTTAACTGCCATTCGTCTCCATAGACTTCCATGTAATTCATAGTGCACGGATCATGCACACCCATGCCTAGATAATGCACCACGTGTGTCCACATTGCTCACAGCTTTCAAACAAAAAAATCCGAATGGAAATCCGTTCAGGCATTCATGAGATAGCAGCCATTATGTTTTACACTGTTGTGAGCTTGGAGGTCTGCTACCTGAGTTGTATGGGGGTTGTATGGGGGTTAAACAAGCAATTTCGCGATCGCTATCATGCCTACTAACGTTTTTGGGGTCCAAAAAAAAAAAATTTGAAAAAAAAAAAAAAAAAAAAAAAAAACTTTTTTTTTTTTTTTTTTTTTTTTATTCACGGGATTCACGGGCGTGGCAGGGTGGGACAACGGGATTTTTAAGGGATTCACGTTTTTGGCAGTTAATGAGTTAATGAACAATAATTTCAAGAAAACAAAAAGAAAAGTTGCTGATCTAGATCTACATGCATCACAATGTGAGCTCGTAGTTAGATGCATAGGATATTTTGTTAATTTTGTATGCCACTATTGGACAGTGAAATATAATACGGGGTTAATTGGTTAAACAGGGTTGTCAATTTACTCGATTACAAAATCATGTTGATTCGTGGATAGAGAAGAAAAAAGAAAACCTTCATTATTTTGATTAACCTACATGACCAATAGTAAGTTATTGGATCTAATCTATATACGTTTTGATACATTTAGGTTCATTCAGGTTCCAGCCATAACCACTGTATAGTAGAATGGAAGAGACCACTATGGACCCTGGAATCGATGTGGAATCATAGGCTAGTTCCACACTAGATGTCGGATTCATGGAACTCCCCCAGAGAGAGAGTGGTGCTGAGTTTGATTGATGGAAAGCTTCATAACATGTTTAAGGGGGTTGCAAGGGTTTAAAACATTTGAAAAGTACATGAAAGACAGTAAATGATTTAACTCTTAGTTGACCCTCACCCTCAGAGGTCAAATGCAGACATTGCACAGGTCTAGGCATGTACACGTTTCCCCTCCACTCAAAAACACGTTTTCTTCTACAGTTAAAGGTATAGGCCTGTCACAATTATTACATAATCGTCTAATCGCAATTATTTCACATAATCGCAAATATTTTGTCATAATCGTCATAATCGTTTCCATGTTGAAAAGTGTTCACATTTTCAAACATGTTAAAAAATAGTGGAAATAGCAGATCTACAAGCTCACAACGCATCGCGGCGCGTTGTGAGCTTGTAGAGCGGCTATTTCCACTATCTTTTTTAAGTATAAAGTTGTCAAATATGTCAGTAATTTCTTTGTATATTCAGGTTATGTGTCACCATGTGCAACTTAAGCCAAACAGAAATGTAATTGTCAACGACAAAAAACATAATTAAATCGTTAATCGCAATTATTTGAGTGACAATTAATCGTCATATAAAATGTCATAATCGTGACAGCCCTAGTTAAAGGGATATTTCACTTTCAAACATGTTTGGGGTCATCTCAACTAATCAGGCTTTTGTTTCACACCAGTATTTAGATTCAGCATTTCAATATTCCATATTAATTTGATCAGACCAGAACCAAGGACAAGTGTCTTCAATGAATCTATCATGGATCAAATGCAGTTTGAAGTTGGGTTTGCATAGGAAGGGGTATGTCTGAAAATGTCGAGCAACTTAGAAACTGTCCCGGGTGAAACACAAGAGCCGTTAAAATGACCCCTGAAACAAGTTTGAATGTTTTAAAAGTAGGGATGTTAATCGACGCATTATTGGCGAATCGACGCGTCGCGGCCGAAAATCGACGCGTCGATCGACTTTTTTCACTTTTTTTTTCGCTAAGCAGCAGCTGAGAGGAGAGCACAACGGCGCATTACTTAAAGCAACACAACGTATGCAGCTGCACCCATCAGAACTTGCATCAAAGCCCTATATGATAAACAATTGCTCTTCCTTGCGTTAGCATGGAGTCTGTTCTTTAGAGACTAGAAGCGGAGTTACAACGTCCATGGAACGTAGTGGGGGTGCTCAGGCTAGCGCACCCCAGGCTAGTGTATCAAATGTGGAGCAGTGTCTGACTCGCTCTCTCCCCGACCGAGTCAACGGGTGTGTCGCATTAACGTGTATTTTGCGATCATCGCACACGACGGCGACGCTGCCATTAACAAGCGAGCTTTCGTGTCAAGCAATGAAGCATGCATGCAGAAGCAGGAGGTAAACAAAAGCATCCAGTCCATAGAGTTGATACAGTCAGGCAAGTCAGCGCGCACTGCTATGACGCGCACATCAGACGGTCCAGCAGTGTTTCTCAACCAGTAGTCCGCGGACCTGACTAGCGCCGCATGCATGCGAATGCACAACACATGCAGGCATGCACTCGTCTCCGACACAGACACACACACACACACACACACACACACACACACACACACACACGGTCCTCTCACATATGGAAAACATTAACGCTTATAACGTTTTTGAGCGATTAAAACCTATTTTGGGGGAAAAACCTTTGAAAAATAAAAAAATATATATATTTTTCGATTTTTCGACTCGTACTTTTTGAGTCGCGGTGAGCGTGAGTCGATCGACGCGTCGATTTCCGATTTTCACATCCCTATTTAAAAGTGAAATGTCCCTTTAAATTCAGTTGCAAGCACAGTGCTTTGCTTTGTCCATGCACATTGTTCATGCATGTTCAGAACTCGACAACAGAGCGTTCGGCTGTGTGGATGTCACCAAATCCCATAAATATGAAAATCACCTTTTCACCATCACCATGAAGCAGCAGCGATGGTGGGTGGGGAATGAGGTCTGTGATATTTACATATTTTAATATTCATAGGACAGGATTTTCTCACTGAGAGATTAGAATGAGCGTCCAGACCCTTCTCAGAGTATGTTTTACCCTCTATTTGAGGAAACCATGTTGAACAATACATTAATCATAAACGGAGGATGTTTACGTTCTCAAAAGAAGAAACATTTCTGGTTTAGGGCGGCCTTTTTAAAGGTTAAGGCAAGACATGTACAGCAAGATAGGTGGGAAAAAAGTACATGATTTCAGACAAACTTCCATTCTGAGCCTCCTGTTTGTGGCCACTTTGTCGCGGCTCAATGTATAGTCGAGACAACGTGTCTCACTCTGTCAGCAGCACTCAACAAATTGGGCCCTGCTTGTGTGTTTTTGTTTGCTCACTAACTTGTTTGCTCACCGGCACAGAAATGTGACTCGGCACTTTCAGGTCTCTGTCAGAGCGCTGAGCCGCCGCTGTGTAATAATTGTCAATTAAAGGCGCGCTCTCACTGGCACGCTAATTAGGACGCTCCTGGAGATGCAAGTGACATCACCACCACCGCCAGATGGTCAGATGGGGTTGTATTGTTCCTGCTGTGGGCCAAGTTGACCTAATGAGTGGAGTTGTTGGTTTGATTCCCCCCCCCCCCCCCAGTTCCCAAACTGGGGGTCCCCAGATGATTTTGGGGGGTCCCCAGATGATTAGCTTAATGTGCAACATTGTTTCCTCACTCGACAGTACACAAACCAACATACTGTACATTATACAGTAAGTGTATACACGGTATCTGCATATTTCTAAAGTTAACACATTAAGGACCTTTAAGTCCCTTTTAATACCAAATTGGCCAAATTGCCACTCGATTTGCCATTCACTTTATGCATGCTCATTCCCGCTATTAACCAGTAAGACTCCCTAATGGGGAGATAAGCGACCGTAGGTCGCTTATCTCCACAAATAGGGCAAAAATGTGTTTTTCCAAAATCTTCCTGATCCATGTTGATGACATGAGTGTAGACATGCTGTGTAGTGATCTTCGTGATTTTAGGGCAAAATCTGTGGGAGCAGTGTCCAAAAATGTGTTTTTAAAAATCGGCCTGAAGGTGGCGCTATATGGGACAGATTCATGGTGATGGGATGAGTGTAGACATACTGTGTAGCGATTTGCGTGATTTTAGGGCAAAAACTGTAGGAGCAGTGTCCAAAAATGTGTTTTAAAAATCGGCCTCATGGTGGCGCTAGAAGAGGGCCATGTGAGAAATGAGGGGTGGGGTGTCCGCGTTGCCTTGGCGGACGAATAGGTACCGGCCCCGGCTCTCCCGGACCCTCCTAGCCCGAGTTACGGCATTTTATGTGAGCTGCAGTGGAGGGGGTCCTCCACTGGGGGCGCCACCACTTTTGCATCCGTTCTGGAGCACCAGGAGTCGGTGGTCCCCGGGAATTCCCCGTGAGCAGCCCCGTTGGGGTGGTCATTTGGTCATTTTTGCACATTTGGTCATTTTTTACATCTGGGGGTCCCAGCTCCGGGGGTCCTTGGAGGTTGTAGTTTGGCAGCCAAGGAGCGTGTGTGCAAAATTTGGCATGGATCGGGGCAACGGTTGAGGAGATATGAGCAGGGCAAGAGTGTGACGTGTGAGGTGTGACAGACAGACGGACAGACTGACTGACTGACGGACTGACGGACTGACAGTTTGTGCAGGTTTTGATAGTAAGTGCGACCTACGGTCGCAATGAAGACGGAATGCACTTCCCCGTCGGTCGGGGAACCTAAAAGAGGACGCTTAACCAAACTTTTTATTTGCTTCGCACGGGCAGTCGGGCAAAGAAACGTTACTTTAGTGTCAATCCTTGCTCTGTGTTTTCACTTCAGTCGTCCCCCAGGCACCCTGCCGCTGCAGCACAGTACATACTGTCAGGCCTCACCCCTGCATGGTTCCCATTCATGAAATGAATCTCCCCGACCCACGCAGCGGCCCAGTGAATTCCGCCTCATTCATAGCAACAGACCGTTGGATTCTTCATTGCACATAAAGGACAGATGCATCCATCATCCTTGTGCCGCTGTAGATTATCAGATTATGTTACAGGAGTGTGTGTCTTGAGCAGAGAACCTGTTTTAACTACTTAAACCAAGGTTCTTTGACAGGAGGTTTGGGACCCCTTGCTTGTAGATCGGTAATTTTGAATTTTCTGGGTTTGGTTTGGTATAGAGGGGAAAAAAAGAGTACACTAAGTACAGAGTGATAGGTCAAGTTTATTATGTATTGATTATTGTTATTGTGGGGGAAAGCAGATCAACAAGCTCACAGCGCACTGCGTTGCGATTCTTGCGACCCACTGTGAGCTTGTTGATCCGCTATTTTTACTCAAAAGCTTTCCCCACAATACAGATGCTGGGTTTTAAGCGTTTTGCCCATGCATGGCTTTGCATTGGCATTTTTTTCCTTCAATAAAAGCCGCAACCAACCAGAAGACACTGCAGCCAGCAAAGACTATTCAGCCTGTGATAGATGGACACACTCAGTGGTGGAAAGAGTACTCAAACCTTTTACTTATACTTATAAGTATCAATACTGCAATGCAGAAACACTCTGTTACATAGAAGTCCGGAATTCAAAATGTACTTGAGTAAATGTAAGAACTTATTGGCATCAAAATGTACTTAAAGTACAAAAGTAGAAAGTGCTCATTATGAAGAATGTCCCATTTCACAAGTTTTCAAATGTATAGATAATAATTGAAAATCGCACATTGTGAGCTTGTAGATCGGCTATTTTCAAATGGTCAAAATGTACATAGGGTTGGAGTGGTTAAGGTGTGTTTTGTAGTAACCAATCTTCAAAGTAACTAGTAACTAAAGTGTTCAAGTTAATGTAGTGGAGTAAAAGTACAATATTTAGATCTAAGGTGTAGTGGAGGTGAAGTACACATTTTGGAAATTGGAAATACTCAAGTAAAGTACAAATAACTCAAATGTACTTAAGTACAGTACTTAAGTAAATGTACTGGGTTACTTTACACCACTGGATACACTCCATTCATACAAACGATGTGCAGCCGACTGAATTATTAATTCAAATCATTTTACTGCTCGCCGAGTCACCGGAGACCAGTATAACCTTTCTAAATCCATGCCTGCATGACAGGCAAGAAAACACAACATGGAAAATTCCTACACTGTTTGGTTGTTAGGGGATCAGAGACAAATAAATACAAACCAGAAGTTTAGAGAACACGACCCATATTAGGCCATTAATAAACTCTTAACTCTAAACTCTAAATGCTTAGCTTGAGAGATGCTTATTCTCGGCGAGCATGTTTTTCTTCTCCGATAGCAAGTCTTAACCCCGTCTAGACTTCGACCGAAACCGAAGATTTCGGTCAAAAGGTCCTTTTCGACCATAAAATGATATCCCTCGCGACTTCTGAAAAGCATTGGACCGAATGAGAGTTCGGAAATTTGCACGTCGGAAAACACAACTCACCGAACCGAGCCGAACAAGTATAGACAGGCCTTAAATGTTCTGTCTGATAGGTGTGGGTGTTTACAGTATGGATTTGCATGTAGTGGATGTTTGGAGGTTTAGAAGAACTGTTCCGCCTTATTTGCCTTTTATTTTAGCAGATTGACAGGAAATTGGGAGTGACACATAGCAAAGGTCATCAGGATTGGCATTCGAACCCACAACACATTCTCAGGCTGATGCCTGGACCGCAAGACCAGCAGTCCAGGCTTCTGGCTTTGAAGAATTGCTAAGGCCAAAAATGGGTCTTGCTTCCTCTCAATGAAGGATTGACCTACTAAACAGTAAACAGCTGTTTTCCAATGTGACTGTATATGTGAGAGAGGGAAAAGATATCTATCTAGGTGTTTTACTTTGTATATAGTTATTGTTTATGGACATATGTGTTTGTATATATGGTAGACATACTCGTGTAGCCCTTGCCTGTGTGCATTTGTAAGCGTGTGTGCATTTGCATACAGTAAGTGTATATGTGTGCTGCTATACTTTAATTTGGTTACAATGGCCAATGGCCCTGTTTTCTTTTCTTTTTTTCTTTTTTTTCCTTTTCTGAATGTTGCAAGGCGAAGAGGGATGCTAGGGTTCAAAGTAGGGCAAGTAGGACAACAAATATACCTTTCACACTAAAAACATTATGACACGTTTTCAGCTTGCAGATCGGCCCTTTCTGCTATTATTGAAAATGTTTTGAATTTTTTTAACATGGAAATAATTTAGACAATTGTAAAACAAGTACCACATGACAGGGACCATTTTCAAGTGGTTAAACTATTGATTAGAAACAGGAAATATGATTGAATGATATGATTAGAAATACGATGGTTTAGTTTCCATTTTCTGAAATAGTTTTACTACTGGAGAAGCTTGCGAGGATCGTGTGGAGTGAAGCAAAGAGAGACCTTTTAGGTTTTCTTAAACAGCCTCGCAGAAGATCTGTGTTTTGCTGCACTGCTAGTGCCGCAGTCCAAAAACAACAAAAAACACATCACCATAGTGATGGCTTTCAAACGGTACATCCACAGTCAAGACTATGCCAAACAAAAACACTGCATGCACTGATTATGACTGGAATACTGAAGCATTAGTCCTTCTCTTCTGCTCCGTCGGCTGTAGGACCGTCACTGTTATGACGTGTTTTGTGGCGATTATTTCTCACACGAATAATCTCTTGCGATATGATGATTTAATTGTGTAACATAATTATGAATAAAAATTACATTTCTGCTTGGCCTTTTATAAAGTCTTTGTAGCCCAAATCCCATCATAAACACAGCTTGAATGTAGTATTTTTATTCAAAAAGCTGCGGTCAAATACATATAATTCTAAGGGTCCTTCACAGTAAAACGATTGAGCACCACTGATATAGAAACACACGTTTTTCAGAAAACCATTAGGATTTAGAAGACATTTTTTTTAGAATCAGCCTCAGGTTTTAATGTGTTAAAATGAATTGCATTTTAAGACATCGGCCGGTATCGATACCATGGCCGATCAATAGTCCATCCCTAGTATAGTATAGTCTCTCTATGTTGTCTGGCAGGCTGTATGGGGCAGTTGACTGCAGTGACAGACAGTGTCCCATGTAAGCCTCTCCTTAAGTCCCTGGGTTGGGCGTCACCCCATAGAGGAAGTGATACGTAATGGGAACTACAAGCACTTGTCATGCTCAGCGGAAAGGATTAGCCTTTTGCTGTGTCTGAATTCTGCAGGGCACATGCCCAGACTTAGCAGCGTGCTGCTAACAATGCATTGTTTTGCCGGGCACAGGCACATACTCGTTTAACAGATTATAACCTCTCTGATGATGTTACATGCACAAGCTAACATGATTGTTTGTAAGTTTAGTACGTTTTCAGCTTCTGTGAAGTCCACACCGTTTAAAGCTTTTTTGCACATACTGCCCACATGTGGTGGCACAGTATGCAGAAACTCAATATGGCCGCTATGGCATGAGACTGCTGCTTCAAGTGCCACGATGCAGCAGTGCAAGCCAAATGTTTGTCCATATCGGTGTACCCACTTGCTTGGGAAATCTCCTCTTTCGTCAACGCAACGTTTCGACAACGGAGCGTCGGCAGGATAGCGCCTCCTCACCCCACGGAGGTTAGGGTATGGTTAGGTCTGGTTGTCGAGAAGATGACATGTAGAAACAGTGACACGCTGCCCACTTGCTCCGGTGGTATGGTTCTGCCGACAGCATCATTTTAACTCTGACTCACCCTGAGGAAAAGGCTCAAAAGAGCCGAAACGTGTGGGTGATCCAGGGGTTGACACTAAGGTTGTTCTCAGAGGCACTTGCCCATCGGGCAAGTACAGGTCATGTTCTACTTGCCCAAAGGTCATGTTCTACTTGCCCAAAGGTCATTCCCACTTGCCCGAAAAGTAAATCGTCCATTATAAAATGATGGGTAAGATTTTAATTACCGCTCAATTTAACACTTATTTCTTTACTTTCTGGGGCTGTGCAATAAAATGTCATACCTCAATACCTCCAAAACCAAATACCAAATACTTTAGTTATGATTGAATATGTCTATGGTTTCACACTTGTTATTTTATATTTTTAAATGTAGCAACAGTAAAAACAGCACATTATAGGTAAACAGTGCTCTTATTTTACATTCCACAGATCAGAAGACAGATCGCACTGGCCACGTTCAGGTGTTTAGACAGATATCTCATGTTTATAGACATTTGTGTCCCCTCTCAAATGAGCACTTGCCCTGTCGGGCAACCTGAAAGCAAACTTCACCTGCCCTGACGTTTTATTTACCTGCCAGGGGCAGGTGGGCAAGCCTTAGTGTGAATGCCTGGGTGATCCCACTTTTAACCCTTTCTTTCAATTATGATCTAGCCAATACTTATTAAAGGCGTTTTAACATTTAGAAGAGTGCCTTGGTTTTCTCTTTTTCTGACTCACCCTTTGTTGAATTCGGTCAGGTTTGTCTCTAAACTGTGGAACCATTGGCGTGTAAAGCATGTGTTTGAATTTACGATTTTATTTGGACTACAGTATGTCTGCCTTTGTTTGCATTTTTATTGTATTTTGTTGCTATGGACCATGTGTCCTTAAAGTTGGATTGATTGATTGATTGATACCTGACAGCGTGTTATCCATGCACTGGTGCTGGGCTGCCTTTGCACAATCGTCATCGTCAAAGAAATGTCATACATTTTTCAAAGATAAAAAAAAGCACAAGTACAGTAGCAGAGTTGCTTCAACGCGTCACAAGCTTGTAGATCTTAAAAAGTCTTAACTTGTCACTTCACTGTACCCCTCCCTGACACACACTGAGGTTGAGAACCACTGGTCTATATCACCACGGGCCACACGATCTGTGCACCATAGTGGGTAACTTTCCGCTGCATGAAAAGTATACTGTATGGTAGCAGAGCTGTTGAGAGATTTTATTTGCTGTAACTGTGCTGCCCAAGATGACTTGTTTGCTGCAGTATATATTCCAAAAAGAAGAGCTGTTGAGAGAGCTATGACACTCCCATAGACTGTTCTATAGGAGAGTCTCTGGGTGCGTTCGGAAACCCGCACCGGGTGTGTGCTCAGTGTAGTGAGTGCAGTGGGCGTGACGTTGGAGAGTGCGTTCAGTGTGGCTTATTTACGAACGACCAGTTTTAACAGGCAGCTGTGTGCTTTTTCACTCTGAACTCTGAAGGTAAACTTTCTGAAAAGCAGCAGTTGCTGATTATGCCAACGTAACGTTGCTATTAGGAGATGTAGGTCTAATTCACAACATTGCTGCTGTAAATTTACATGTTGATGTGTGTGAAACTATCAAGCCCAAACGACCAATTAAGCTGCAAGTGCGGCATTTTGCGGTAATTTCCTCCATTGTTCACAGCTGAGAAGCATTCGAGACACGGCCATGAAAACCAACCAATCAAAACACCGCACCGACGCACCACACCGCCGATCCCCATCTTCTGAGTAGGGTTGGTGAGTGCGTGCACTCAGCACACCAGTGTGCCGCGCACTGGATTTCCGAACGACAACGCACCAAGTGCACTGAATAAACGAACGACAACATGGCACACCAGTGCGTTGAGTGCGCATTTCCGAACGCACCCTGTCTCATATATTCAATATTCAACCATTTATTGCCAAGGATAGCAATTTAAAAAAAGTTTTTTCGGGATTTTTTTAGGCGTGCTCACAGACAAAAAACAAGAACAAGAAGAATTAACAAGGTAACATTCTCCCTCAGGCGACAACCGGTTTTCACATGCACACACACGGTCACTAGGTCACTGCATTCCACCACTTGAAACCTAGCCTCCCTATTCTGGCGTGCCACAGTAGATGCACATTCAGCAAAAAAAATGGCTGATATTCAAGCTCACAACACAACGCTTTGCATTGTGAGCTTATTCTACAAAGGAAGAGAAACTGAGTGGACCGAGCATAGACCCCTGGGGGACCCCAGTCACCAAAACATACTGTAGCATTTAAGTGGTTTAAATAATGCTATCAATTTTCAAGAGCATGTATACAGTAGCGCATAAAGGACTGCAGCAGTGCTGATGGAAAGGGTTTGTGCAGGGCAGAAATGTGATAGCCAGGGAGCTGAGTTGTAAAGGGCGCACGGCGGTTATGGGTGGAGAGGACTGTGGCTCTGTTTTTGTTTGGATTTCCAAAAGCAACGCTTTTCGACTCTGTTGTGCCAAGTACGACCGACGATGGCTCCAATGGGTTGGGTGCGCTAACGGCGGTGGCAGAGACTGCTCACCGCTCTAAAAAAGGACCGAGACGGCTGTGTGTATTTGAGTATTTTTCTAAAGATTTTAGCAACGCAAACTTTGAGTGGGCCTAAGTAAGTAAGTAAGTAAACTTTGAGTGGGGGTCGCCCAGCACAAAGTATTTTCAGATAGGGTGTAGGGGGGTCCAGGGCAAAATTCGTATTGATTTGGGGGTCCTTGGGAGGACATGAAATCGGGTTTCAGAACCACTGCATGAAGAGACCTGCTGGCCCCTAGTGTTCCTCCAGTGGGACACCCATGTATTCCTTCCTCCGGTAGAGCCAAGACACATCTGGAGGATGGAGCGAGTGTGGCCTGTTGTTAATATGATTGATGATGGCTGCCTGCCCTGCACTGCACTGCACTGCACTGCAAATATGTTGACAAGTCACTACAGTTACCGGGGAACCGGCTCTAGAAGTATCGCCAGGAAGACGTGTGAGATACTGTACTATAGGGTTCACGTTGTTTCCAATGCAGTCTTTTGATTGAATTGATTTTATTGAGTTGAAACCACTTGAACCCTACACTGTATACTTAGTTGAGTGGAGTCTCACATGGCTCTGTGCGAGGCCCCCTTCCTGTTTTCACTTGACAATAAATATCTTCGCTGAAAATGGCGTGTTGCGAGTACTTTTTGGCAAATGTTCACTCTCAAAATTAGGACGCAATGAGTTCAAGAGGTTACATTTTTTTACACACCGGAGATTGTTCCCACGTTGATAAACCTGGCTGCTTGTGGGGCTGTAACATAAAACGTGCTTCACAAACAGCAGTGTTGGTGTGACTTCTTCAGATTCACTGAAAAAGTAAATCAAATCAATTAATGGAATGAATGAATACAATAATTACAGGGGTTGACACTAAGGTCTCAGAGGCACTTGCCCATCGGGCAAGTACAGGTCATGTTCTACTTGCCCGAAGGTAATGCCCACTTGCCCGAAAAGTAAATCATCCATTATAAAATGATAGGTACGATTTTAATTGCCGCTCAATTTAACACATATTTCTTTACTTTCTGGGGCTGTGTGATAAAATGTCATACCTCAATACCTCCAAATCCAAATACCAAATACTTTAGCTATGATTGAATATGTCTATGGTTTCACACTTGTTATTTTATATTTTTAAATGTAGCAACAGTAAAAACAGCACATTATAGGTAAATAGAGCTCTAATTTGACATTCCACAGACCAGAAGACAGCGCACTGGCCACGTTCAGGTGTTTAGACAGATATCTTGTGTTGTGTTTATAGACATTTGTGTCTCCTCTCAAATGAGCACTTGCCCTATCGGGCAACCTGAAAGCCAACTTCACCTGCCCTGACGTTTTATTTACCTGCCGGGGGCAGGTGGGCAAGCCTTAGTGTCAATGCCTGTAATTAGTTTTTAATTTACAACATGCATACTGTATATCCAACTTTTACACCAAATTGTGCCAAATTGTCCGAAACTGGCTGTGTTTCATGTTGCAGGCATTGAGACTAAGGCTTGCCCTGGAGTTTGCGTTCAGGTTGCCCGACCAGATATCGGATAACACCAGATATCTGTCTAAAACATGGCCTTCTGGTCTGTGGAATGTAAAATAAGAGCACTGTTTACCTATAATGTGCTGTTTTTGCTTTTGCTATACTAAATATAAAATAAGACATATTCAATCATAGATACTGTAGTAGCTATTTGGATGAGGGGGTATTGAGGTACGATTTTTTTTTATCGCACAGCCCTAGAAAGTAAAGACATAAGTGTTATATAGAGCGGTAATTAAACTCTTACCTATCATTTTATAATGGACAATTTACTTTTCGGGCAAGTTGGCATCATGACCTTTGGACAAGTAGAACATGACCTGTACTTGCCCGATGGGCAAGTGCCTCTGAGACTTCAGTGCCAATCCCTGTGCTGTGACCATTTATGGACGTTAGGTTCTGTTTTGTGATGTCATGCACGTAGTGGTTGAGATCTACTTTTTTTTTGTTGCCTTTATTGATAGGATAGTAGACTGGAAATGGGGAGAGAGATGGGGAGTGACACGCAGGAAAGGTCATCGATATCGAGATTCGAACCTGTGACACGCTGTCAAGGCATCAGAGCCTATGTGGTATGCTCCTGGACCGGTAGGCGTAGTAGCCGTTGTGATCTACTTTCGAGGGGAAATGCACCCAAATAGTTTGGGGTTAAATAGCTCTAGTCTGATAGTAATCATTGCTATAGAGTGTTTGTTCAACTTCCACATTTCTCCAGCTCTTTAGTAAACGGAACATGCATTTTCAGGTCGGGATACCAATTTCATCCAACCAGGAGAGAGGATGAACAAGTGAAGTTGGAAGAGATCAAATGAGCAGACAAAATTGGAAATGATTGGCTGAAATTGAAAAAAACAAATCTATTTTCTACTTATTAAAGAGAGGACAGGTAGATCCCTGTTACTGACCAAACACTCTAGCAATGCCTACTATCAGAAAATAAACTATAACCTTTTCACAACCTCGCTTTAACCCAGAAATATCACACACCCCTACCTTTTTAAGACCATTTTACCATGAAAGCTCATTTCACGATGAAATTAGACACTGTCTTGATACTTTTGATACGGAAATAGCTTATGTGCAAGCTTGAAGTTTTAGATCTTCCTGTCGATCTGCTCGTAGATATGCTTTTTTTAAAGTAATTCTTAAGCCTTTTATCGACGGTGAAGAAAGAGGATCTGGGAATGACTGGCATTCAGCAAATGGTCCGGCCATCGAGAAAGAAAATGTTTAATAATCATTTAAAAATAATATTTATATAATACATTTTTGTAACTTGTAACATTTTATTTCAATATTTATTCTGTAATCTTCGCTTACATGGACTTGCCCAAAACAGGGACGCCAAGGCTAAGGCAGTTCAACCAACAGTCAGGATTTTGACTGTGTGCTAAAGTGATAGGATTACATAAAGCAGGGGTTTTCAAAGTGGGTGACCGTCCATGGGTGCAGCGAGATAATTTGATAATATTTGGAATTCATCAATATCACTTCACTATGTTAGTAAAACAGACCTGATTTGCACTGTACTCGATGAGTTATTTTTCCACCAAGACGACGCTCGTCACCAAAAATAGCAGATCTACAAGCTCATGAGCTCGTGAGCTTGTAGATCGGCTATTTTTGGTGAACCTTCCCCCCAGGATGAGCATGCTGGGATTCGAGTGGTATAACGTTATTTTCAGTCAGTTCTGGTGGAAATGGATATTTCTCCAATAGGATGCAAGATTCTAAAAATGAACAGTGTTAAATCAGGGGTGCCGTGGATGAAAAAAGTTATTTACAGGGGTGCCCAGAGTCAAAAAAAAAAAAAAAAAAGTTTGAAAACCCCTGACATAAAGCACTGCAGCATAGTGAGGAACAGTGCATGGCTCTGCCAGAGGCCTGGGAAGGCAGTATGATTATGGTCAATGGACCGCTTCCACTCACAACACATTTCTTCCCTATTTATCCTCTTAACAACAGCTTATCTTTTCTTTCTTTGTTTTGTTTTATCCATTGGGGTTTCACGTTTGTCTTTTGAGTTGGTTTGGGGTCTTTTTCATATCGTTTTCTCTTTTTTTAATATTATTATTAAACTCTTGGTTCTTTACTTGTGGTTGCATGACTCATTTCTCATCTTTTCTTTTTATGTTTATTTTTAAATATTTCTGGTGTTATTATTGCTCTCTGGTATTTTTTGCTGTTCTAGGACTCGCCAAGCCAAACTTAAACTAAGCATTATCGTCTCTGTCGGGTGGAAACCTCACTATGTTCCGAAGCTGTCTGTTATGTTCAAAAACGGCAAAAGTAGCAGATCCACAAGCTCAAAATGTGTCGCTTCACGCCGCATTGTTGAGCTTGTAGATCTGTTACTTTTGATTCTTTCGTGTGACACTGTATGTTGGGAAAGTATCAAGTTGTAGGGCATTAATTTACAGGCGAAAAGAAAAAAACTAAAAGCTAGGAATATGGAGATTCCTCATTTGTCCTTTCATCCTAGTTGAGGCCAGTTCTTTTGGGTTAGGGTTACGTTTTTTTGCAGGCCTCAGGTTTCTAAGAACTGGCTTGCAGGCCAACGCAGCGTGCGTGGTAAACAGGAGTGTGAGTGTGTGTGTGTGAGAGAGAGAATGAGTGAGTGAGGTGTTCTTGCGTTCCCATTAGACCACGTCCGGAGCCTTCATTCCAGGATGTGTCAGGACCTGAGGAGTTGTAACTCACCATGTGGTTGTTTTTATTTTTCCTTGAGAGGGGGTGGGCTCTGGGCGGTTCTCTGGGGTGGTGGAGAGAGGCCTAAGTCGAGGCGCTGTTCAACACACATGAACCCTGGGCGGTCACAATACTGCAGCACTGGCCATATCATATGGCCAACTAGCTCTGGACAGAACCGTTGCTAAATGACTAGACCGGGATTTCTCAGCCCCTACGAGTGCTCCACTTGAGTCAAAATAAACTAAACTACTTCACTACTCACCTAAACAAAGGTAGTTTTGCATTGTTGAAAGTAGGGGTGCAACATATCGAACCGAATATCGAAAATTGAACAGGACCGAAAAATATCAAACCGAATGACCCTGTACCGAGCAATACAATACCATACCACTCCACATCCACATTCCCCTGGAACCCCTCAAGGACCCCTAGGTGTCTGCAGAGCCCACTTAGAGAACCACTTCCCTATAGGTTGAGTATGGTATTGTTCAAATTAAAACAAAAACAAAAAATACATATTTATAAAAATAAATGTATGAATCAAGACCATTTCTGTTTATCTTTTTTGTATCGAAAAAGTATCAAACCGAACCGAACCGTGAATTTTGTGAACCGTTGCACCCCTATTCTCTGCGGTGGGAAACCTCTCAGCACCCCACCCCACTCATGAAATAAAACGCATCCAACTCGACCACTGCTTATTTTTTGTGAAACGTATCTGCGGTGGCCGCTGCGGGTGGCTTGAGGTGGCTGCGTTTTATTTCATGACAAAAAGAATGTATTTTACGGAGTGGGTGGGGTGCTGAGAGGTTTCCCACCGTGGAGAATAGACTTTCAGCAATGCAAAACTACCTTTGGTTTGGTGAGCAGTGAAGTAGTTTAGTTTATTTTGACTCAAGTTGAGCGCTCGTAGGGGCTGAGAAATCCTGGTCTATTCATGTAGCGACGGGTCTGTCAGAGCGTCGGTGCAGCTGACGCTCTGGACCAGAGCTAATGGCCAACATACAGGGTATAATAATGCAGTGTTTCTCAAATGGGGGCACGTGTACCACTAGGGGTACGCAGAGGTTTTACAGGGGGTACTTGAGGGAACGTGTTCAAAATGTTGTTGTCCATTAAAGGGGGTACTTGGATGGATTCAGCTATCAGGGAAAGGGGGTACTGAAGCCCAAAAAGATTGAGAACCACTGCACTAATGTCATCTCCATATACTGTGTGGGCATACAAGAGACACGGGTAGACGGACAGATACAGAGATCTCCATAATTATATGGGCAAATAAAGGGACACAGACAGACGGGTACTACGGATCCTCTGACAAATCCCTCGACATCGTTATTATCGCCTTTTGCCCCCTTTTCTTCGCAATTTAGTGGTTATGCCAATGAATTCCTTGTAGATCGGATTGTAGAGCTTGTAGATCGGCTATTTTGACTACTTAATTATTAATCTATTTTATTTATGTAATTTCTTAGATGTGTTTGCTTGTTTGTTTGAAAATGCATCTAATTCTTCAATTTCTAAAAATAAAATGATATATTTCAAAATGGTGCATTTATAGTAAATGGTGCATTTTTATGTAGCACCTTTATCCAAGGCGCTTTACGGAGATCGTGCATTACATTCACCCATTCACATTCATACACCGATGGCGGAGGAAACCATGCAAGGCACCAACCTGCTCACTGGGAGCAACTAGGGGTTCAGAGTCTTGCTCAAGGACTCTTCGACACTAACTCTGGGGGAGCCCGGGATCGAACTGGGAACCCTTCGGGAACCCTCCGTGTTCTAATGACGGTTTCTCTACCCCTGAGCCACTGTCGCCCCAAAAGGTTTTCCATCTTTTTTAATATTAAAAAAACAAACATTGTAGGAGTCGTGACCCATAAAATTGGTGTCCCACAAATGGGTCCCGACCCACTGTTTGGGAAACAGCGTTGTACAGGCCATGCTCCATGAGAACTGCTCACCCACTGATCTGGATTAAAGCCTGCCTTGGCTTTGACCTCTGTAAGCTCCTGTCAATCTGCATCGCCGCTGCAGAGTTTGACCTCCTTGCGGCTGCCGTACAACTGGAGATGTCTCTTTGTTTGGAAGTGACTATACGTGGCTTTGTTATGAATTGGGCTCTGTATAGTGAGTCTGTGCATAAACTGTAGCATAGTAAAGGGTTTTCAGAAGGTGGCATGCGGTACCTTTTTCTTGGTCCGGTTCATTGTAGCATAGCTCTTGCAATTGTTTTAGATAACCACAATTATCTTTTGCAAAAACAACGTATTTAGGGATGGGTTATGAACAGGGATGTTGGGGTTCAAGTGGTTAAACGTCAGTCTGTTCTAATCGAAACGGATATGCCCTGAAGTTTTCCTCCTTGACATACTGTAGTAGACCTTCTGTATCTCAGGGGGAAAGATTTGCATATTTACGTAGCGTAACATGACATTCGTAACATTAATAGTGTAATTCAGGGGTGCCGTGGATGAAAAAGCTACAAGATCTACAAGCTCACAACACCATGCAGTGCGAGGCGTTGTGAGCTTGTAGTTCGGCTGTTTTGGGGGGCCTGAAACGCTTGGGAGCCCTTGGCCTACTGTCCCGGTGTCAGTTCCCACCAGAAGCATTCTGTCCTCCTGTCCCGTTTGCTCTCCTGCTGTCTACATAAAGCAGACGTGGGAGGGGGAGTGGACTGCACACTCTTGTTAAAGTGAATTATGCAACCTTTATTGCTAATGGCTATGCCGTGTGTGTGCATGTACGTGCGTGCATGCTTGTTAACAACAGCAGCCAGTCAGCTTTCAGAATGATGTCTCACTCTCCTAGCTCTCTGCCCGGGGTTATTTTTAGCCTCATGTGGTTGTAATTAGTTGGTAATGGGGGTTTTTGTTAAATTGTTGCCGTTTGCTCGGCAGAGGAAATAAGTGGATGCCGTTGCTATTGGGTGGAAACCGTGTATGTCCGAAACGGATACTTTTCAGGAAATGGAGGAGGAAACAAAAGAAGAACCGGTGGTTCCAATGGTAGTTATTATTTAGTCGCTGGCTCAATACTTTTCATTGGTTTAATGTTTATAAAACCCACAGACAGACGTAATAACTTCATCCTGGCGTCCCTATTTTGTACGTGGCCGGCCTGTTAGTCTCAACATTTTCAAGTGTCATCAAAAATAATGCAACTAGCTGATCGACTTGTTCACGCGTGTGTTGCGATGCCACTTTTGCATGTTAGTGTCGTACAGCAAAGTATAAAAGAGGGTCTTCATTCATGAAAAGGGGGAAAACTAAAATAACAAGAAGATGATTATCATCGCTGACAGAAAGAGGCCTCCATCTTTCTGATATTCATCTTCTAGTTTTGGGGTTTTGTTGTAGCCTTACTAGCCTATATTAGGTTAGCGTGTGGTGGTTGTGACCTAAGGGCTCTGTGTAGAGATGGGACGATATGAACATTTCATATCACAATTTTTGTGACCAAAGAAACCGCGATAATCAAAATCCATCATCCTGGGGTGGAACATTTGCCAAAAAATAGCAGATCTACAAGCTCGCAACGCGACGCGTTGTGAGCTTGTAGATCGGCTATTTTTTGAAAAAGACATTTGATAAATAGTGAAAAAAAGACTGTATCAAGTACGTATATTATAAGAACCTTTTACCAATTACAGAAGGTTTAAGTGTTACTGGATATGGATAAAAGGTGAATTGATCCCAGCGCATGACGGAGGACGATATCACGATAAATTAAATCTCCACGATACGATTATCGTGAGTGTTTTTTTATCACGATAAACGATAATATCGCCTATCGTCCCATCCCTATAGCTCTGTGTTCATCAGTTTGACATTCCAGTGGATTTGTAAAGGGGACTTTAAGTTCAATATCATAGCACATACCAACTAAACATGGCTAAAGTCCTTCCCGCAGCCGTCTCCGGTTCAAATCCGCCCAGAGGCTGTTTGCTACCTGTCATCTCTCTCTCTCTGTCTCTCTCTGTCAGAATGCTGAAAAGTGTTTAAAGCAGCAGGTGAGGTGATACGCTAAACACCTTCAACCTGGCTGGCGTCCCTGTTGTGGTGAATGTCATCATAGGGAGTTGAAAAATGTTTTGCGCGTTTAACCCTGCAAGACCCGAATTAATATCTACTTGCCATTTCTTTTTGTTAATCAGATGGTGTTGTAGGAGTCCTAATCACAGGAAAATGTAATTTTTAAAATAATGTTTAATTTACATTTTGGGATTTTTTTTCACAATAATAACATATTTACATGTTCTAGATATTCTAATTATCACCAAAAACATTATTACAGGCATTTTACGAGGAATAGCTTCAGTGTTTTGATAAAATATAAATGTTGCCAAAATGCTATGCTGGGCCTTGCAGGGTTAAAGCAATAGGGATGTGACAATTTAGGGTCACAGGTTCAAATTCCGCAGCTAATCAGTTGATTTGAACACTGCCGCCCTCCCTCCTACAATTCACCTTCCTCGCCAACTAGGTTGAGGTGCCCTTGAGCAGGACTTGAACCTGCATTTATTTCTATTTTTTATATAATAGCCCTAGTGCGCGCTCGTGAAAGCAGGGGCGGCACAAGGGGGGACTGAGTTACTAGGGCCCAAGGTGGATGGGCCGTCATTATTTTATACTTTAGCTGTTGAGAAATAGCAGATATACACGCTCGGTTGCCGCGCTGCGAGCTTGTAGATCTGCTATTTTTGAAAAGTCGTGAAAATGTGTGCAAATCTATGAATATATGTATATTTTTTCAAATCTTGTTTCTGGGGGGTCCCTGGAACTAAATATTTTGAGATGGGGGGACCGTGGCCAAATACATATCATTTTGGGGGTCTTTCGCATGAAAAGGTTTGAGCACCACTGATATAGAAACATAGTTTTTCAAAAAACCACACATTTTCACGATTTTTCAAAAATAGTTAAAGGGCCCAGAATTTGGTGCGACACCCCTGGTGAGGGACATGCAGGGTTCCAATGGTCATGAAATTCCTGGAAATATTTTGAAATTAGAAAAATATTTTTCCAGTACTGGAAAAGTTTTTTTTGGGAATTTATCAAGGGTCCTGGAAGGTCCTGGAAAAAATTGCTATGCATTGTCTTTGGTTATTGATTTTGTTAATACCTCTGAAATGACAAATTAAACATGGGCCAAATTGTCAAATATTAGAGGCAGAAATTGTGAAAATAGCCGATCTACATGCTCACTGTGAGCATGTAGATCTGCTATTTTCACAATAGAACCGTGTTATGCAAAATTCCTCAACTCTTAGTGCTCGTCAGGGTGCCGGGTCCCCAGTTAAAACATGATTATTTCGGGGGTCACGGCCTGAAAAGGTTGAGAACCACTGGCATACACTGCCTGTCTTTGGGCATTGCACATAGGAGTAAGCGACCTGTTTATTGAGCTGAATTATTGTTATATAGTCCTGGAAATTGGGTTAAATATTCTGGAAAGGTTTTGGAAAAGTTTTGGAAATGAATTGGTAAAAATGTGTGGGAACCCTGCCATGCCAACCGTCTCCACTGGATTAACCAATTCCGTCTCTCTCCTCCTGCATGCGGAGGCTCTGTTCGGCCGTGTGCAGTTTAGGCATTTACAGTTTAGGCATTTAGCAGACGCTTTTAATCCAAAGCGACTTACAATAAGCAGATAAAAAACATCACAAGATAATATGTCAGTACATAAACAGCAATATAACAAGTGCAAATGGATATCTATCTAGAAAAAACACACTATAATCAAAGTTCTAAAACCTAAAAAACAAATGCTAACTAGCTTCATGTATGGTCATTGATTTTTCTGTAGTGATAAAGGGTTTAGGTGGAGTCTGAAGAGGTGCGTCTTCAGTCCACGGCGAAAGCTAGCGAGTGAGTCTGTTGTTCTAAGTGCGACAGGGAGTTTATTCCACAACTTGGGGGCCAGGAGGGCGAACTGTCTCGGACGAGTGGATTTTTGCCCTGGAGTTTTCAGCGAGGGTTCTCTCAGCATCCCTGTGTTGGCTGATCTAACTGAACGGGTGGGGGTGTAGGGGTTGATCAGGTCTTGGAGGTATGGAGGAGCCATACCTTTGGCTGCGTTGAAGGTCAGCATCAGTGTTTTGTATTCAGTGCGAGCCAGTGGAGGCTGCGGAGAAGGGGAGAGACATGTGAGAACTTAGGCTGGTTGAAGACCAGTCGTGCTGCGGCATTTTGGATCAGTTGGAGAGGTTTAAGTGCACATGCCGAGAGACCAGTGAGGAGAGAGTTACAATAGTCAAGTTTTGATATGACAGATGTCTGAATGAGGAGCTGGGCTGCCTCCTGCGTGCCTCTCCCTTCTGTCGCATCGCAGCCTATCCGAACTAGGATCAGATCTGTGACACAATGGCCCTGCTCGCACCGACGAGTGACAGTTGAGCAGGAGGACCGGATTATCAGGATTGTTGCGAGTGAGTCTGCGGGGGTGTTTTGTCTAGGCGCGGGCCGCCTGGGAAGGGAGTGTCACCAGGTACGCGGGGACACATGGGGCGCGCCAACGCCGGCTCTAGGGCTGTCACAATTATTACATAATCGTCTAATCGTGATTTTTTTGACATAATCGTGATTGTTTTTCATAATTGTAGTGCACATATGAATACTGAATATGGATACAGTATTAATATATATCGTAATATTAAAAATAATATTTCATAAAATAATTATGAAACATAATTTTTCTATCACGCTATTGTTTACAAGCGTGAGTTCTTGGCAGAGTTGCAATAAATGTTCATTACTGTGCATACATACTGTAAAATATGAATATTTACTAAAAATGACAAATTACCTTTTAATAGAATGCCTAAGCATTTAAGATTCCAGTACCAATCACATCGATTCAAAACACACAGAAAGAATGTCAATGTCCACACTGGTTACTTAAAATATGAAAAAGTGATTTATTATAAAAATCATAAAATGCACATTCAGACTAGCATAACTATGTCTGATTCTTCAAGCAAAAGATAGATAAATGGGTTCCTAGGGAAGTAGTAGGCATAGTATTTTAAAACCTGTCAAACTGTACAAAATAGATGGCAGGCTACTGTACATGTTATCCAGTGTTGCATATCGTTTCCCCAAAAACATATAAACCAAAACAATCACCAAAAGAAAAGAAATGAAAGAAATGAAATAATCGAAGATCATTAAACATTCAATATCTAACCCTACTCTATCTTAGTTGCCATTGACACTGTAAACACTCACTGCCTTACTTTAGAGAGTCCGTCGGCGTCACGTGTGTGGGAGTAGGAGGAGAAGAGAGGGAGCTAGTTGGTTGCTAGCATGCGCTAGGTCGGCCATGTTGGCGGGGCGTCGTCGCCATGCGGTCTGGCCATGCGGCCTGAATGGAGGCAGCCATCTTTGGAGAGCCACAGGAAGTAGCGTGTGCAGAGCAGGATGGAGAGGCACCCCCCGCTGGCTGGAGGAGGCGCTTGCTCAGGAGCAGGAGATCCTGCTGCTGTTGAGTGGTCTTCACCCACGTCTGTTGTCTTCACCGCTGGAGGGGGAGAGAGCTCGCACGCTCCAAATCTCACTGTCTGGGTATCTGGTTGATGTCGTCGTCGGAGTGGGAGAGATAGCGTGCCTCAATCCCACGGACTGGCAGAGTATTTGCCGTCCTGATGATGAGTCCGGCAGGACTCTATGATGAGAGAGAGTCGTGGTCACCAGGGCGTGGCAGCCCTTGGTGGCTGAGTAGTCTTTAGCCCTCCTTGTGTGTTGTTGGTTCAGTGATTTTTTTCAAGAGAGAGAGAGAACCAGGAAATGGTCTTTTAAAGTCCAGAGGTGTGGCCTCTCTGTTAGGCCTGCATGAGGAGGAGTTTGGAGCAAAGATCTCTGTCACCTCCCTGTTCTTAAATGAAGTCAAATTAAAACTCCTATCAACATTCTGAGGAAACGCGATTTCCTACATTTGACCAGATATTTGTAATCATCATTATTTTAGACACGTGGAGGTATCAAGCATCATTGTTTTATATCGTTCAGAGGGCAGATGGGTTAAAAAGTTAAATAACCAAAGAAATACATATTCGTACATGTTAAAATCAATGCATAGTTGATGTACATCGTGTTAGAATACAACACATATGTTCATGTTATGGAATGTCATTGCATCAAGCATTTATCCTCACATTCCATGGCTTCTTTGTCTCTGTGAGTTGCAATACTGTTGTGCATGAGGAGCCTGCAAGTAGGATGCAGGATGCTGTTATCAAGATGAGCTCATACCAGAGAGCAATAAAACACAGTCCTGACAGTTGGGCAAGGGGTGTTTGGTTTCACCCTGGAGTACCTAGCCTTCCTTTGGAGAAAGTTGGTTAGTCAGTGATGGGGGGAAGGGTACATTCAACCGGTCCTAACACAAAGGGTCCATTTGGTTGAATATGAGTTATGAATACAATTCATAACTTTTTCGTGTCCATATCTAGGATTTCAGGCTACAGATCCCCCCTTTTGTCATCGAAGTCTGACAAAACGGAAGGTTGAAGTCACGACCTTTGGATGACAAAACAAAGATGAGAGCAGTATATAGGACACAGATGGCAGTAATATTTACACATGTCAGATGGCAACTTTTATTGATCTTCACTAACTGATCTAGCATCACTGGGTACAACTGGAAAAAGATAGTTCTACATCATGGATTAACAATTCATGAAATGAAAACCATAAATCATAGAACATAAAGTAAAACCCCTGAACATGGATAACAGTAATAACACCTAGTTCACATGGAGGCTTTTGTATCACCCAGTGAAATGGGCCTAATAGTATGGGGCCCTTAGAAATAGGATCAAGACAGGAAAGACAGGAAAAACAAAAACAAGAAAAATAATCAAACCAAAATAATAAACAAAAATATACTCGAAATGCCTGTGGAAAAGGTGTGTACATTCAACAGGTTTCTCCGGAGAGAGATAGTTATCAGGCATTACATAGTGTATGATTTTCTTATTGGGAGCTAAAGGTTCCTATCTATGTTTCAAAAAGCATATAAAAAAATGAAAATATGAGATAACAAACAAACAGAAACAAAACAAAAAGTTGCAATCATACAGTACATAGGTGGAGGTCATTCCCACTTTTCCTAAGAGGGAAGGCAATCATGCTTATCGATATTGTTCTTTAAATGTGTTTGTCATTATAATTCTCTTCGTCCTAAATGCCTTAGCAAATATTAGTAGTTTAACAGGCCATCTCCGTTGCGGCCTGTTAAGGATATTGTCATATATTAAGATTTAAAGTTTTGATTGGATTTGACCGTCTGAGTATACATTCTGTACTTGGTTATTTGTGATCCGAGCCTGCTTTCTAAGTACAAATATCAGTGGAGCTCACTCCCTTGACCTTGAGTTTGTCAAGGGAGGGCATCTGGTTCTGAGTATTTTAGCGTCAGAAAGGAACAGGTATAGGATTGTCCCATGATGGATTCAGGGAAAAACACAAGCACACAAGCATATCAATGAGAGGTGGTTTTGTAAATAGTGGTCTAGGAAGTCTGTGATCAGCAAACCGACTAGATTCTAACTACAATCCCGTGGGATTTGCTTCTATGAACATTTTGGCTCGGGTCTGGATGGATCAGATCCAGACACCGCTTACTAATTATCATGGGAGCAAACAGATTTATGGTATTCTTCCTATTGCAGGAAAAAAAACATAAAGAGAACAGGGCACACTTAGTATTGCCCAGGTGGGGCAAACCTAATGCAACTTAATGCACAGTGAATGCCCAACAATACTACATGTGCTTTATTGGGTTGAGCTATTATTTTGAAATAACCGCTGTGGTTTGAATGACCAACCAAACCCCCCTTTTTGCAAGGCGTCGATGTCCTACAGTGAGTCGTGGACCCCCCCTGTGCGGCTACTGCGTAGCAAACGCAGAGCAGAATAGGCAGCAGCAGCACACTCAAATAGACATAAGGCGCCTTACCAAAAGGGGTGGGGTCTGCAGAGAACTAACGTCAGGGTTTGTGAACAGACAGACATATTGGGTGGGATTCAAAACAACATATTCCGTGGCGAGATCGGTCGCCCTAGCCCTGGCAGGGGTATCGGTGTCAGCCTGCAGTCGTTGGAGGGAGACCTCCCTGTCCAACGTAGGTACTGTCTCGACCATGTGTCGACGTCCTCCCTTTAGAGAAACACACTTAACAAAGTCAGTCAAATCCACAGGATTTGGCCTGAGTAAGCTAGCGGTTAGGGCGAAACCCCCCTCTGAAAGGTTGAGTATAGGTTCAGACACATATATCAGGTGCTTCACAGCCATGTGCCCTACCTGAATGAGACACAATAAGGCCTGATGCATTTGAGTACCAGTCATAGCGTACGGTTGAATGGGGTGAGACAACATGTGCATTTCACGGTTGGCACTTTGTGCCCGGTGTTGCAGGTCAAGGAACAAACTCTGTGACATCACACTAATGTCCGCTGTCGTGTCCAACAGCGCTTCGTGGGTTACTTCATGTTGTAACTTCACCGGCAGGGATAGCTTCCTATACACGCTCTTTCGCGGGACTTTGGCTAACCTTTGGGTCTGCCTAGTGTCCGCAGAGGGCACGTGGGGCTTGCAAGCTCTACGCGGGAGCTGTTTCGACTCACAGACGACCGGGTCACGTTGTGTTGCGAGTGTAACACTTTGAGCCATCGACGAGGCTAAGACAACGCAGACGGAAAGGGTGAGATCAGAAAGAAGGACCCCAGGGACGAAGTCCCATGCTGAGTTGTTGACAGCCCCTGCTTTAGTAAGGGCACTTGTCTCGTCATTGAAAACTATGGCAGGTCCCAGAAGGTTTGAGTGGTTTCTGACCTTTTTTACCGTATACCTGCATGTCTTGCTTGTTCGCGTTGTGATTGCGGGCAAGAACCAACTCCTTATGCTTGACGGGTTTTAACTCGGCTGTTCGAAAACCGTTTTTACGCCCGTTGGGCAAGTGATGAGTGTAGTCGAGACGGGTGTAGTGTGAATCGGTGCAAAACATTACTCCCTTATTGCCGTGCGCGGAAGCGCACCAAAGAGCGATCAGTATGCTGGAAATCACCGCAACAAGTTTGAAACACAAAGGTCTCGCCGGCGTGTTATCTATCCATACCAATTCTACCTTCGCTTGGCGAGGAGGTTTGCTGTATGAACAGATGTCAACACACACCGTAGGCGAGTCTGTGCACGTGTTGCCTTTCAAACTCCGGTCCTTTTGGGTGACATTGTTTGCGGTTCTCAGCTCTTGGGCCGTGAGTGGCCATCAGGGCTGGATTGCTGTGTGTTTCGAACGCAGTGTCGTCTCCAGAGAGACACAGAACCTCTTTCAAGGGACACTTATCATCTGTTACCTGCTCAGTTTTAGGGCCCCTAACTTTGGCAGCAAGCTCTGACAACGAAGCTGTTGCAGAAAGTATGGACAGTTGTCCAATATCAAGGGATTGAATTAGGCTTTTATCACTAGGCAAAGGGCTTTCCCGTGTCGTAGGACGGGTTGACAAGCTTCCCGACCGAAGTAAATTGGCCTCGTTCGTACTTCCGTCACTGAGACTCAGTTCGTGGAACGGGCTTAGACTACAGTCACGAGAGACCTCGCCGTCAGGCAAGGAAAAGCAGTTGTGATTGTGAGAGGAGGGCCTGTGGCATCTTCTCCTCTCTCGATCAGGATCGCTCTGTCTCTCTTGAAAAGTTATATCACCTTTCGCTATGAGTTCTAAAGCAAACAATTCAAGCTTGTTGCTGGGCCTTGGACACTCCGTCTTAAAACCCTGGCAAGCCAGTTTTTTTAGAACCGGGTGAACCGTCCTGGAGTAAGGCCCCAAAATGAGTGGACCGTTAAAGTTAGCAGTCGTCGCTAAGGACTTGATCATCGAGACAAAAACCTCCATGAGTACAAGATAGGCGTTAGTTTGACCAACTACAGCTGGAATATCAAGTAGAAATAAAATCGAACCCTGATATTTAAAATAAAAATGTTTTTTCCAAGCGTTGTTTTTGGGTTTATATTCTTTTCCAAACTAATAGCACAACAATTCCTCTAGGTTCATCCAGAAAGTGAAATCAAATTCAACAGCTGTTTCTTACGATGCAAACTGTGAAAACTAATAAGTTCTGTAAATTATGAGTTTAAATAAAAATTCCTCAGTTAGTCTTATAAATTAAATTAATAATCCATATGACTAACGGGGCTTATAAGTAAAAATTCCCTTTTCTTTCAAAAAGAAAAATTTAAAGAATTTAATTGAAATTTAGATCTTAATTAGAATAATTGTTTTCAAATACTGGATGAAGCACAAAGTAAACAGAGCTTACTAACGACCCAATAGCAAGATAGGTGTCTCCAAACCTCGAGAACAAAACTATTAAATAATAGAACAGATTAAACTGGGTTAAAAGAGATTAATCCAATGTAATCCTCTTTGACTGGGACGGTTGTTTGACTGAACAGACTAGACTGGACTCAATGGAAGAGTCCCATCCAGTTAATCAATCACTCAAGCGTGTCAGATAGAAGTTATAGAAACCTAAGTTCGGAAACACACAAAATGCAAGGTACAGTTTTGGGGAAAAGAACTACAAACTCAGAATCAATGATCGCTTACCAGTGTTCAGCAGAACACTGGTTGGTCAGACGCTTAAAGAAAATGAAATACTGCTTCTAGCTAACTGATGGAACGCTCGCTATAGTTTGTTTGTTATGTAGATTACCCACTGTTAAAACAAATCTAGTGCAAATGGCTGGACAATGCTCAGCATGCAAGCAGACCATATAGCCCTCACCGTCATAAACTTACAGGCCTGCGTGCGAAGGACGCAGGAGAGACAGTTTTATTGTCTCTCTGTTTTGTAGTGTTGTTTATGCCTGGAGTAGGGAGGTGCCTTGGCCTGATGGGGAAAAGTTTTAAAACAGGTAATCAAATAACAAAGATGTGCTGTAGGTCCAGTGTTTGTCAAAACTCATACGCAGCCAAGCGTGCGTGTTTTGATGGAAGTTGGACGAATGAGCGAGAGATATGGATTCCTTCTGAGTTATGGCTAAAGCGTTTTCGTCAGATGGTCCAGACGAAATGAAAACGACTGGCTGATCTGACAGTATGCGGACACAAAGTGTCCTTAATAGATAAATGAAGGATAAAAGAAATAAAAACAATTGATTGGCGTTATTGTAGGATTTGACAAAGATATTTTCAAACCACGGTGACCGAGATAATTAAGTAATCAATACACTAAACCGGATTACAATAGGTTAATCCAATTTGTCTTTATTGGCTGGAACGATTGTTTGTTTGATTGACTAAACTGGAGCATGAAAGAGCCCAAATCAGTGATCAATCAATCAACCGTGTCAGCTATATAATTTCTATAGGTCTCCGAGGTTAGGGAATATGCCAAAAATGTCTGACTTGTAGTCAGACCAAATATCCTAGTTTGGGAACTTGATATTAAATAAACCTAGTAGGCTTTAAGTGTTTGCTCTAGGCTTTCATCATTCTTCTTCAAGTAATAAAGAACACCCCTGTATTTCATCCAGAAAGTGACATTTAAATTTCAATCTTTTCAATTTTCAATGAAATTTGAAACTTAATTAAAATAATTGTCCTTGATAACTGATGAAACACAAAGGGCGTAAACCATTAGACCTATTGATAGGTTTGGCAAAAAAATATTTTTCAAGCGTCGATGACCAAAGTGAATAAGTAATTAAAACAAATTAACTTGGATTAAACTTGATTAATCCAATTAATTCATCCAGTAGTTGGAAGAGTGTTTGCCTGACAAAGCTGAACCGGTTCATGTGAGACCGATTCAGTTATCAATCAAACAGTCGTGCCAATTTATAGAATTCACTAAGTCCTCGAGGCTGGGAGAATACAGCCAAACTGAATAGGGAGAGAGTAGATAAGATAAGAAAACAAACACTTTAAACGTTTTAAAACAAAGCTCACAGTTACAGCTTGATAGCTATATAGGTGCGTGGAGTTGTAAATTATGGTTGGGATATCCTTAATGTTACAACGTGGTACAAAGTCGAAAACAGGTTGAAAACCCAAAGATCTGAGGTGATGTTAAGACTGTCACACAGAGAAACCTTTTAATTGTCCTCTGGTCTGTGTATTGTGTATGGGAGGTGTTTAATTCTCACCAGAGAAGTGATAGCTGCACGTAACGCTGAGTGTGAGAGAGAGGGAAGTCCCAAAGCATGTGAGACTCCACCCTCTATTCAAGATGGCTTCTTAGCCAAAATGGGACTCAAATGGGTCTATTTTGCCTGGCTCTTGGAGAGCCTAGTGAAAGTAACACCCACTAAGCACGTACACCCACACACGCGCGCACAGACACACACACACACACACACACACACACACACACACGCACAGACCCACAGCACTTGATCACAGGGCGAACACGCCCACACACACACACACACACACACACACACGCACGCAGTTGTCCACGGAGTCCCGTGTCCAACGTCCCGCAGCTGTATATAACCTGCTTTGATTTAAGAATTGTGTTGGGATTTACAAGGCACAACGCTCCGGTTACTTTACTGTTTCGTAGAGTTTATCAGATACGCTATCCACTATTAAATAATTCCCCTTCATACACAACGAACGATTTGGCTGTTATGAAGCGCTGAAAGTAGGACCAATTCTAAAAATCCTACTTTGTCGGAACACACAGTAGTTTTCTTCCAGTCAGTTTAAACGATAGTTTAATTTTGACGGGCGCACACTCACTTTAATTTAACTTAAAGTGGAAAGTGGCCCGGAATACCGACTACTTATGCTTAAATCAGGGTACATGTATGGAATGTAGCTATCATTACAAATGGTTACCACTGACTTTCAGGCGTTTCGACCCACCCCACACACATATACTGTACTCAATATGAGTACTGTACATGTACAGTATGAATTATTCAGAACCGCGGCCGCGACTCTGTCTAATCCATAAAGTAAAGATAAAGTACAGTATGACACTGACAATTAGTGCATTTGCTGTGGCTCGGTGCGATACTACTACAGTACGTCCAGCGTATATGTAATAGCCTCGACAGACACAGAAAATGGAAAATTACTTTCTGCTCATTTTGAACAAAATATGATTAATACTGGAAATCAGCTAAAATCCCGGACGATTTTTAGACCAAAAATATTTTTTTTCAGAAATATGAAATTTATGAATTTTCATAAATTCATATCTACAGTATGTACAGTAATGGAACAAGACTCTGCTCCACGTTGGGCGCCAAATATGTAGTGCACATATGAATACTGAATATGGATACAGTATTAATATATATCGTAATATTAAAAATAATATTTCATAAAATAATTATGAAACATAATTTTTCTATCACGCTATTGTTTACAAGCGTGAGTTCTTGGCAGAGTTGCAATAAATGTTCATTACTGTGCATACATACTGTAAAATATGAATATTTACTAAAAATGACAAATTACCTTTTAATAGAATGCCTAAGCATTTAAGATTCCAGTACCAATCACATCGATTCAAAACACACAGAAAGAATGTCAATGTCCACACTGGTTACTTAAAATATGAAAAAGTGATTTATTATAAAAATCCTAAAATGTACATTCAGACTAGCATAACTATGTCTGATTCTTCAAGCAAAAGATAGATAAATGGGTTCCTAGGGAAGTAGTAGGCATAGTATTTTAAAACCTGTCAAACTGTACAAAATAGATGGCAGGCTACTGTACATGTTATCCAGTGTTGCATATCGTTTCCCCAAAAACATATAAATCGAAACAATCACCAAAAGAAAAGAAATGAAAGAAATGAAATAATCGAAGATCATTAAACATTCAATATCTAACCCTACTCTATCTTAGTTGCCATTGACACAGTAAACACTGCCTTGCCTGCTTTCGTCACGTGTCTGAAGAAAGGAAACAGGAGGAAAGGACTGGTGGCTAGCTGGTTGCTAGCATGCGCTAGGTCGGCCATGTTGGCTGGGTGTCGTCACCATGAGGTCTGGCCATGCGGCTTGAGTGGAGGCGGCCATCTTCTTGGATGAGAGCTGGTGGGACAGGAAGTGAGGCGTGCACCCCCCCTCGGGCTGGAGAGGGGACACAGGAAGTTTCCTGCCCTGCTGCTGTCTCAGCTCCACACCCCTCTTGGAACCGTCTGGTTGGAGGAGAGAGCGCGCGTGCTCCAAATCTCCCTGTCTGGGTATCTGGCCTTCCGATGGAGGGAGAGATGGAGTACAGAGGACAGGCTTGTCCACTCTGTCGTTGATAATGTTGTCGTCGGAGTGGGAGAGATAGCGTGCCTCAATCCCACGGACTGGCAGAGTATTTGCCGTCCTGATGATGAGTCCGGCAGGACTCTATGATGAGAGAGAGTCGTGGTCACCAGGGCGTGGCAGCCCTTGGTGGCTGAGTAGTCTTTAGCCCTCCTTGTGTGTTGTTGGTTCAGTGATTTTTTTCAAGAGAGAGAGGGAGAAACAGGAAGTCTCCTTATGTAGTGAGTGGGAGGGCTTAGTATGCTATCCCCGCAGAAGGCGGTTGTAGAGGACAGGCTCATTGTCCATCCCACCTTGAAAAAGATGAAAATACTATACTTTCTGATAAAATGTTGGGGAACATCATTTTCCTACATGTGACCAGATAATTGTAAACATTGGACTTGTGCAAACGTATAGATATGAAACCTGACCACTTTATATCATACAGAGGGCATATGGGTTAAAAAGTCGAATAACCACAGAAAAACATATTGTACACATTAAATTCAATATATATAGTTGCTGTACATCATATTGGACTACAACCATGTAGTTTTATGTTATAAAATGTCATTGCATCAAGCATTTATCCTCACATTCCATCGTTTCATTGTCTTCCACATCTTGTCTATGTGGTTAATACTGTGTGCACATGAAGAGAAGAGACCCTGGCAGGATGTCCCTTATCTGATCG
>NC_137831.1:30130728-30155728 GCF_963921795.1 Nannobrachium achirus | reverse complement strand
GACTGTATGGCTAAGGTATGGCAACAGTCATGTTGCCATACCTTAGCAACAGACATTGTTGCTAAGGTATACATACATTTTATTATTTCCCCTGTAGCCAAGGGATGGCAGCTGCCATAACTTGCCATACCCAATTGACACCTCTGGCTGTCAGAGCCGAAAGCCGTACTGTGCTGCGTGCACCACAGAAATCAACCATACATTTGTATAATATACAATAAAAGGCAGAGAAATGGGCAGTCTATTGTTTTATAGAGGATTCTAAGTGATCACTTGCTCACTGGATGTCCTAGGCACATGGACAACATCGCAAAACAAAAGATCTTTGTCAGATTAAAGATCAAAATGTGATTTTTCAAAAAAAAAAAAAAAAAAAAAAAAAAAAAAGGAACCGAATAAATTCGGTTTTCGCACATGGCACACGTTTTTTAGAACCGAAATTATTCGGTTTTAGCACTAAATGAGTTAAAGTACCAAAAGTAAAAGTACTAAATGTTTGAAAATAGCGGATCTACAAGCTCCCAACGCGTCGCATCGCGACCCGTTGGGAGCTTGTAGATCTGCCATTTTCAAATAGCCAACTTATGAAATAGGGCTAAAGTGGTCCATGCATGTTTTATAATATTATAATTTATATCTGCAAAGTAACTAGTAACTAAAGTTTTCAAAATTTGTAGTGGAGTAAAAGTACAATATTTGGAACCGAGATGTAGTGAAGTAGAAGTAAAAGTATTTGAAATAAGAACTACTCAAGTGAAGTACAAATAGCTCAAAAGTGTACTTAAGTACATTACTTAAGTAAATGTACTTAGTTACTTTACACCACTGGAAATAAGCAACCTTGGGTCTAGGAAAATGAGATTAGTTTTTTATGCTTTATTGATAAATGGTAAATGGTGCATTTATATAGCGCTTTTATCCAAAGCGCTTTACAGAGATTGTGCATTACATTCACCCATTCACACACACATTCATACACCGGAGGCGGAGGAAACCATGCAAGGCACCAACCTACTCACCGGGAGCAATTAGGAGTTCAGAGTCTTGCCCAAGGACCCTTCGACATTAACTCAGGGGGAGCCCGGATTTGAACTGGGAACCCTTCGTGCTCTAATAACGGTTTCTCTACCCCTGAGCTATGCCGCCCCAGGACAGTAGACTGACAGGGAATGGAGAGAGAGCATGGGGAGTGACACGCAGCAAAGGTCGTCAGAAACGGGACTCGAACCTGTAACATCAGAGCCTATATGGTATGGGCCTGAGCCCTGGACCACTAGGCCAGCGGGCTCCCCCACATGAGCACTTCTAACACACTGTATATACTGTATAGATCGGCTATTTTGAAAATAGCCGATCTACAAGCACGTATTTGCTATTTTTGAACACATTTTTAAATAAAATGTGGAATATTTGGAATATTATTGAAACAACAGAAATCCGGTACATGGCTCCCTGGCGCACAACTTTTTTCTCAGATGGGGCTTATAGGGACAAATACATATTAATTTGGCGGTCCATGACATGAGCCACTGGTTTAATTAATAATAGGCTAATACAAATTAAGCAAGCCCCAAATAAGCAACTACATGGCAGAAACAAGCCCAAACAAACCTGCCACGACCAATATTGACAAGCAACTTTGCAGAAAAAGAAGCCCAAAGCGCTTCCAATAAGCCAGACATGGCAACACTGGGAACGTCCCATAGAGGCTGCTGCCCCCTGCTGGCCACTGATGGTGGAGTCAGTGTGGGTGCATCATGTGACTCAGGGATTAAGGTGTGGTGAGCCTCTCTGCATGCAGAGGTGTGGAGTATGTACAGTATATACAGTAGGTACTTCTGCTCCACTACACAATCCCACATAACCTCGCCCACCAGGCTTTCTGGGGGAAAGCCTGGTGTTCGTTCACAACTGGCCGCTAGAAGAAGCGGCGTCGCTTTGATTTGGTTCCCCCCATTTGTTTCCCCAATCAATCCCTATTAAAATGCTCGAGTAGCCTAGTGTACCAGTTACCAGTTGGACTAAAAGATGCATATACCAAAGATTTTTTCAAAAGCAAAACTACTCCGCATGAAGGAGTTTATTAGGAAGGCCCTAAAAGTATGTCCTTTATTATTTTGGGTTAAAACTGTTTCCGGTGGATAGTTCCGGCAAATTGTAGTCCTTTGAGGACTACAACATGACGTGTTGTGGTTTCCGCTCCTGACCGGTTACAACCCCGAAAAGTGAAGTGATCCCAGGCTAGATCCCACAAGCAAATGTTGTACTTTTTTGTCCTAAGGCATTATATTTGATAGCCTTATTTGCTGGTTGTATTGCAAATTTTGATTTATTTAATACGAAACATACTGTGAAATTGATTTTGGGGTCATTTTAGGTAAATCGTTTATTAAGTTGATACACTTTATTTCAGACACAAAAGACCATAAAAACATACATACAAAAAACAAACAAACAGTTTGTTGCTTCCTATACAAACCCATAGCAACTTCAAACTCCATTTAAAAAAAAAACACCCGTCTGTCCTTCCTTGGTTCTGGTGACTTATAATGCGTGAGGGGGGGCTTGGGATTTTATTTTGGATACCTATTTGTTTATTTATTTTGGTAAAATGAATAGAATTTAACACTAAGTCAAACCTAGGAGCGATTTGCACCGTTCAAAAACAAAGCTACATAGCAGCTCATAAAGTGCGTAGAGGGAAGAGAATACTACTGTACATGAGACATAGGCTATTATTATCCTTGTTAATACATTTGCCAGTTATTTAAAGAAGAAAACTATTTTAAGGTGTTAATTTTATTGTTGTATAATACTGTAGTCCAGCGGACCTTTTCATATCAAGGACCATTATTTGTTCACCATTTGAGCCACAGACCACCATTTGATGAGATGTAGCCTCTCAGACCCAAGAATAGTTTGTTATCGTTGGATAAATAAGATTTTGTCCACAGTTTCATGCTGTATCGATGTGGTACCATAGGAGAGGTAACAGGCAGACGTTGACCAAAATAACAATTCTTCTACATTCTCTAATTGCGTAGACTTCTTGTAAGTTAAAGAGGAAGACCACCCATTTTCAATATTGAACTATGTCATTAATATAACTAAGAGGAGTTGTGTGGAAATAGAAAAAAGTTCCCCCCCTTCTGTGTTGCCTAGAACTGGAGGATTGATTTTGGGGTTTGTATTGTAAAGTACAACTTGATGACATCACACGTTGTACTTTACAATACAAACCCCAAAATCAATCCTCCAGTTCAAGGCAACACAGAAGAGGGGGAACTTTTTTCTATTTCCACACAACTCCTCTAAGGTATATTAAAGGGCCACTTCACCTCTGGGACAACCCTATCTTATTTTATTGTTGTTCGGGACACGATCAACACAATCCTTATTTTTTGTGTTCAATCTGTGTTTTTAGATATTTTAGTATTTCAGCATGTACTAGTGATGCATTTTGCATCATCAGTGATGCGTTTTGCATCATATGATGCAAAACGCATCACTAGTACATGCTGAAATACTAAAATCGTGTCCCGAACAACAATAAAATAAGATAGGGTTGTCCCAGAGGTGAAGTGGCCCTTTAATGACATAGTTCAATATTGAAAATGGGTGGTCTTCCCCTTTAAGTAACGCAGATGTTTAACAATAATGTAACTCTTGAGAGTGTAAAATGAAGCCAAATGGACCCTTACGGGTCCATTTGGCTTCATTTTACACTCTCAAGAGTTAAAGCTCTATAAGGGTCCATTTGGTTACCAAGTCTCCATCATTTAGCTGCATGGGGACCACCCGGAACCCCCTCAAGGACCACTGGGGGTTCCGGGCCACTGGTCGAGAACCAGTGCTGTAGGCTAAACAGGAAACGTGATGTAGGTCGTCATGTGACCGCAACATGTCCAGGATGTAGTGACCATATATGGTCGGTGACGGAGAGTTGACAACCCTGACACCACTAGCACAGGATGTACACAACCCATATAAACGCTCTGAAATGTATGTAATGTGTGTGTGTGTGTGTGTGTGTGTGTGTGTGTGTGTGTGTGTGTGTGTGTGTGTGTGTGCGTGTGCGTGTAAAGTGATCTCTTCCTTCCTGTATGAGAGACAGCTGGACACTGATACAGGAAGCAGTGATAGAGGGATAACTGAGATAGTGACTATAGATGAATGAGTTAACTGTGTGTGTGTGTGTGTGTGTGTGTGTGTGTGTGTGTGTGTGTGTGTGTGTGTGTGTGTGTGTGTGTGTGTGTGTGTGTGTGTGTGTGTGTGTGAACTTTGAACCACTTTAAACCTCCCGTCTCTATTTCGAGCTCGTCATTCTAGGCGATATTATTAAAACATTATGATAATTCTGAGCGTCAAATAAGTCGCATGTGTCACGCTAAAACCCGTCTCTCTCCCTGTTTCCTGTGTACCTACTGTACAATCAATAAAGGAAAAAAGACCCCAAAAAATCTTTATTGAGATGACACAAGTTAAGTGCGTGCACGAAGTGTGCGAATTGGGTGTCACTGTCTACATGAAATCGTGTGTGTGTGTGTGTGTGTGTGTGTGTGTGTGTGTGTGTGTGTGTGTGTGTGTGTGTGTGTGTGTGTGTGTGTGTGTGTGTGTGTGTGTGTGTGTGTGTGTGTGTGTGTGTGTGTGTGTGTGTGTGTGTGTGTGTGTGTGTGTGTGTGTTTTTGTGTGCGTGCCTGTCTGTTTTCACTAGGGCCGTCACAATTATTACATAATCGTCTAATCGCAATTATTTGACATAATCGCAAATATTTTTCATAATCGTCATAATGGTTTCCATGTTGAAAAATGTTCATATATATATATATATTTTTTTTTAAGTAAAAGAAATAGTGGAAATAGCTGTTTCCACTATCAATGTTCTTTTTAAGTATAAAGTTGTCAAATATGTCAGTAATTTCTTTGTATATTTAGGCTATGTGTCATATCTACCATGTGCAACTTCAAAGCCTAAAAGCCAAACAGAAATGTAATTGTCAACACAATTAAATCGCCAATCGCAATTATTTGAGTGACCATTAATCGTCATGTAAAATGTCATAATCGTGATGGCCCTAGTTTTCACAGCATATAATCAAGTGTCAGAACACGTGTTCAGACAGTGGTGATTAAATCACTAGCGACACAGATAACATTAACCTCGGATAACCTCAGAGACCATGACCCCCCACCCGCCTCTCCAACAATGTCCTGATCTAATTTCTTTCATCAAAGCCTTTGTTTTATCTTCTAAGTCATTCTATACCAACCTCCGTCTGTCTCTGTCAGCCTGTGGCAGCCAGTAGGGCATTCACGACCGCTTGATTTTAATAGTCATCGGCTACTAACACAAAGTAGTGGACTAGTTGTGGAGATATGTCATACAACTTTGTTCATCCGATAACACTCAACAGTTGTTCTCTTGGGTGGTTTGTTTGACAACAGTTACTCATGGATGTATGATATAAAGAGAACAATTATTTCACATCCCACAGCTGCATATCTGCTGTATAGCAAAATCCTGTGTGTAAATTCAACTCCAATGAGTGTACAAATGGACCTGTGAGTGTCCACTTGATTTGGCTTTTAACCACAGCCGAGCTTAAAGGAGTAGTTCGCCCACAAAATGACTTTTTTTTCTCTATTGTTTATTCACACCATGGAGACTTGAACTCATGGATCTTTTGTTTAGTTTTTGTTGCATTCCTAAGCCAATAATTTGAGGAGATTCGGTGTGTCTCTATAGGGAACAAAGCAGGATCTTTGTGTCTCCATAGGGAACCACTGCTGGACATCAAGTTGCACATGGCAGATATACATAACCTAAATATACAAAGAAATATTTGGCTACTTTATACTTAAAAAAGAACCTCGGCAGTGGAAATAGCCGATCTACAAGGTCACAACGCGTCACATTGCAACACGTTGTGAGCTTTTAGCTCTGCTATTTCCACAATTTGTTTTTGTTTGAAAATATATGAACATAACACTGAAACTCATAGTTTCCCAGCTGATAAATCTTCTCTCTCTTTCTCGCCCTCTCTCTCTCTCCCAGGCGGAGGCGCGGCTGGCGGCTAAGCGGGCGGCCAGGGCGGAGGCGCGGGAGATCCGGATGAAGGAGCTGGAGAGGCAGCAGAAGGAGGTGAGATTCACAACACCTCACCGTGTAACATTTCACTGTGTTTGTTTTTATATTATTGGGTTATTTTTTATTTTTGTCTGACAAAGTTGCTAGTGAATAGATCAGCCGCCAGGCTGCTGCCAACATGTTCCAAATCTTTGGCTGGATGCAGACGTCAACATAGCAATGTCGATGTGTGTCCCTGAGCAAAGACTCTTAACCCCTAATTGCTCACACGTTCCTTGTGAGCAGCGAATCGGCTGGGTTGGGCTGACATACTGAAATAGGTATCAATTATTATTATTGTCTATTATTATTATCAGGCTCGAGTACGGCTGGTAAATTAACTGAAAGGAAATCAAATCAAAACCGATATTTGGAGCCAATAAGCAACTTACCGTAATCTTGCTCGTCACGATTAATCATGACATTAATCGGGGTAATTGTGAAGTATGTTTTTTATTTCTTCACTTCTGTTAACGAATTGACACGAAACAATGGTATTAGATTTCGTTTTCAATCGACTAAACCAGTTAGTCTGATTAACCACTGAGCCTTGTGCTAACACTTGAACAATGGTGGCGTACAAACAGTCGCGAAAACAGTCGCTCTACAAACAAGGGGATGGGGGTCGGGGGGGATCAAAGTGTGCCATGTATTGATCATACACGACAAGGAGGGGTCTGTGTGTCTCTGAGGATACATCCTCAGCCTATATATTTATTACAGTATGTTATACAGCAGGTATTCTCTCTCTACGTTCTACCTGAGGGGCTGAGAGTGAGGGAGCATGAGCCGTCCTGACAGTGAGTGTAGTCAGCAGCAGGACTGATGGGGAGTAAAAGGTTTCCGAGTTCAGAGTTGAGGACTTGAGTTGCTCGTTTGCCCCTGGCTTAGGGTTCTAGAGAGGGATGCGTTTTCCTGTCGTGGTGAGTAACCTGGACACACTTCCCGTGATACAAATGGGTCCGAACGCAAACGTGTCATGTGAACACGCACGCAGGCACGCGTGTTTATTTGGACACGTGCACAGCAGACTGAGGTGTCCAAGCTGCCTAGGAAAACAAGTGAAATTAGCCGATCTACAATCTCATAACGTGCCGTAATGCGCTTTTGTTTTTGGAAAAAAACGTACAAAAAATTGTAGTAAACTAAAGAAAAATGGTATTTATTTACCCCTGAGCAGGCAGGCGGGCATATAATAATAATAATAATAATAATAATACATTTTATTTATAAGGCGCCTTTCAGGGCACTCAAGGTCGCCGAACAACAATTAAAAACAACAGTTAATACAGGAAGTCACATTTTAAAAACAAGCAAAAATAGTTTGCAGCAGAGCCAACATCAGTCATACATTATTATATTAGCCCAATGGCAAAAGTGTCAGCACTTGCACAGGAAACCTCACCCGTGTTTAAAGTGGTTAAGAGAGTTTGACGAGATGTTTTTTTATCGCTCCACATTGTGCTGTGTATTGTAGGAGCTCATCATTTTGTCCAACTTAACAATAAGTTAAGTCAGTGGTTCCCAAACGTTTTAGCTCGAGACTGAAAAGAGAATTTTTATATTTCCCTGTGACCCAAACGAGTGAAAATAGAAGATCTAGATTCTATACGCTCACAGCGTGTCCCTTCGCGCCACGCTTGTAGTTCGGCTATTTTCACTAATTAAAAGTTTTTAGCCTAACCCTTTTCTAATTCATGGAATTTCTTAGATTTTCTTTCATTTGTTCATGAATTCTATTGAACAATGTTTGAATTTGCATTTCATTTGTGAAGAATGTTTATTTGGGGGGGATCTTTTAGATTTTTCTTTTTTTAACGGTAATAATTCAAATGAACCCATTCAGTACGGGTACACATTTTGTGTATCATTATTTTATGCTTTAACTATGAAAAAATAGCAGATATACAAGCTCACAGTGCCGCACCGAGTGCTGCAAGCTTGTAGATCTGCTATTTTTGAAAAATCGTGAAAATTAGAATTTTGACCCGATTTTATAAGTGTCTTTTGAATCCTTCTAAGACTTTTTGAAAAACCTATGGTTCTATGTCAGCAATCTGGCTAGCCATCGTCAAAGAAAAGTCCTTTTCACTTAAATGGAGCTCAGTTAGTCTGTTCTTGAGAGACTACCATGTCAGTGGTTCTCAAACCGTTTCATGTGAAGGACCCCCAAAACGATATGTATTTGGCCACGGACCCCCATCTCAAAATATTTAGTTCCAGGGACCACCCAGAAACAAAATTTGAGTTACAAACGTTCGCTTTGAAAATACATATATTCGAAGATTTGCACACATTTTCACAACTTTTTCAAAAATAGCAGATCTACAAGCTCGCAGCGCAGCACTCGGTGCCGTGCTGTGAGCTTGTATATCTGCTATTTGTCACTGGTTAAAGCATTCAATAATTCTAGGCCTAAATGGGTTAAAACAATGTGGGTAAAAAAGGTGGGAAAATGCATAGTTTACAAATGCATCCGCGACCCACAAATGGGTACCGACCCACTGGTTGGGACATGAAGGACATTACGGGGTGAAACTCTTCTCATTAACTTAATCCTTAATCCTTTCCACCTTCCACCTGATCATCTCATAAGAATGTGACGGAACGTTCTTTTTAATCTTCACAGCGGTTCTCTGCTTTTCATTGTGATGTATTAGAGCACGGTTGTACCGATACCAGCATCGCTTGCCGGTAGCGCCTAAAACGCTGGTATCAGCAAGCGTATGCCAGTCTGTGTCATTCCAATGCCGCGTCATTTATCACATGATGATATGTTGTTTACGGTACTCAATTATTTTGTATTTTGAATGCCTCGGTTGATACTGTTTTATACTCTTAAGCCCTTTGCAAACAGGACAGTTGCGTTTTTTTCGTTTGCGGCATGAATAAAACGCATTGGATTTGGTGTGCAAGGCTGTGCGGAATCGGCGCTGCGGATCCAAAAAGGAGTCATAAAAGGAGTGATGAGTTTTTTACCGCATGCGACAAGACGCACGAATCGAACTGGGTTCGATCGAGAGAAAAAACGCACGGCGGCAGCCACTCGTCGCACGGCTAATTCGGAGCCGGTGTGCATGAGGTCATAGAGAATCCTTGTTTTCTTTTCAAAAAATTATATTGTCCGTTTTATCCGTGCGGTTAAACGCGCCTGTGTGCAAAGGGCTTTACTGTGCCATTTACAATGTTATTTTACTTTAAGAATTATTAATGGGATTTATAGAGTTGTGCTCGAAATTATTCAACCCCCTCTGACACATTTGTTCATTAGTGTAGCCACTGTTCCTTTGACTTAGAACTTGTGAACTACAGTATGGTCAAAACTGTACTTTTTGGAACATTCAGTGTCTTTGCAATTGTTGTCTCCACCAGCCGAAGGCTGAGGGAGAGTATGTTTTCCCCTCCGTCCGTCCGTGCGTCCGTCCGTCCGTCCGTGTGTCCGGTGTCCGTGTGTCCTCGCAGTTTGTGTGCAGCTAATCTCAGTCGCCGTTGGCCCGATCGCTGCCAAACTGAGCACACACACTCCCTGGATGCCAATCTAGAACCTCTGCCCCACATTTTTCAAATCAGCCTCATGGTGGCGCTATAACAGGCCGATTTGTGTGGCCTGGTTGTTACCAGCTAATCTCCGGCGCCGTTGGCCCGATCGCTGCCAAACTGAGCACACACACTCCCTGGATGCTAATTCAGAACCTCTGCCCCACATGTTTTAAATCAGCCTCATGGTGGCGCTATAACAGGCCGATTTGTGTGGCCTGGTGGAGACCTGTGCTCGGAAGAGCACTGCTTCTAGTTTTATATCCTTTTCCTTTTTTATACAAAGCAATAATCTCTTCTCTGAACTTTAATGACCATTCCTTAGACTTAGCCATGTTGCTAACTGCTCTAATCACACTATCACAGTCAGGCCAGGTTGCACATCTGATGCAACTATTTAAGCCCTTGATTAGTCGATTGCAGTTGATTACAGATGTTTTCAGGTGTTGAATAATCAAAAGTGAAAGTGGCGTTGAAAGTGGCATTTAGCATTGAATTAAAAAACAAACAAAAAAAAACACAACAAATGTTACTTTTGTTGAGCTATTTACATCGTTCTTGTATGATTTCTTTATTTCATTCAGTTGTCAATTTGTGAATTTAGCCAATAAACCAAATTTGCAGAGGGGGGTTGAATAATTTTGAGCACAACCGTATGTATTATTCTCCCCGAGAGTGCCTGGGCCCCGTTTGAGAACCACTGTCTAGTATTCTCTTTTTATAATTTATTACTTCTTTGTGTCGACCGATACCCAGGCTGTGTATTGGAATTGATATCGCGAACTGCGGCGAAGGCATGTTTATTTTATTTCATTTATCTGCTATGCTGTGAACTAACAATGCTAACCCTGCGTTTCTGTCATTTCATCCTCTCTGCTCTTCCTCATGGCTTTAGATTTATCAGAGCCAGAAGGTAGGCTTCTTTCTTTCTTTCATTCCTTCCTTCCTTTTTCATTCCTCTGTTGTATCTCCTTTCCTTGCCCTCTCTCTCACTCACTCACTCACATTTACAGTAAGGACATTCATTGGTTCATTAAGTCTACATGACTTTTTCTTGCTTGTGTCTCGAATGTAACACATAACCATTCAAATACGTATCACAAAATATCAGCCATATCAGGCCAATGTTATTGGGTTAGTTCGGCTGTTTAGTCAAACTAAATGTAATGCCTACAATTCCAAGTGCTTGTCAGGGCAGAGGGGTCCCCAGTTCAAATGAGATTCATTCTGGGGGGGGGGGGGTCACTAGTCAGAAGTTAGTTTTTAAAAATACTAGATTGTTCTCATTGAATACCAGAAGAGTCGCCGGAAAGAAACTCGCCTGGGGTGATGGTTATTTATGCGTTTTGATTGATTGATTGATTGATTGAATTATTTATTAGAAGTTTTGGATAGGAAAAGGTACAGTTGCATAACCGTACAGTTCACTGATACAATGTCAACTAAAAAGAAACTTGGGTAAAGCAAGCTACCCATTTGTTATTTTCCATTGATATCCTTAAAATATCCTTATACAAAAGGAAAACCATGTAAACTATGCCTAAAGAGTTAAACCTAACCTTAACCTCAGTAAAACGGTGCCAAAACCTAACCCTATTCCTAAACTTAACCTCAGAAAGACATGTGTAATCCTAAAGTTATTTCTAAACTTATTCTCAGTAAAACAAATACAAAAAATCTCTGTGAGTTTCTTTCCGGCGACTTTAGCGGTTACCTTCTCATCCTCCTCTTCACTAACCTTCTCCTTTCTCCCTGGTTTCCTCCTCCAGAGGTATTATGGTATGGACAGCAACAGCAAGTGGGGTCATATTGAGCAATGGATGGTAGGAGGCAACATGGCCGACACACTCTTGTCTGCCACTAGACCATCATGAAAACCTTGTAGCTTGAAATAATGGCTGTCTATTGGAAATTCATCGTTTTGCAACTTTAAGCTTTATGTCCCTATTTGGGGGCATATCATTATTGGCAAAAATAATTGCAGGGATTTTTACCAAAACCGGCTGTTGTTCAATTTGGAGACTTTGCAGTCCTTTTTTTTTTTCTCGTTTGAGATTTGGAATGCAAATATTGGAAGATGAAATTTAAACTTTTTAACCAAAAGAAATGTGTTCATAAATAATAAAAAAAAAAAAAAAGCTAGCTAAACCTATACCCTTTTATACAATTTTATTGAGGTTCCGTATTGCTTTAGATCCAAGCTAAAATTCATATATAGGCTGTTTTTTTTAAGTTACAAGGCTTTCATTGGATGACATTAGGGCTGCCTGCTCTCCTGTGCATGATTGTATCCTATGTACACTGTACAATCCCCAGCGATAAATTTAACCGAGAGTGTTTACACATTGGCCTGAATTGGTCCATTATTTTTGTTCCATTTGTACACTCTCAGTTAACCCATTTAGAACGGATACACATATCGTGTATCATTATTGTATGCTTTAACTATTGAAAAACAGCAGATATACAAGCTCACAGCGTGGCACCGAGTGCCGCGCTGCGAGCTTGTAGATCTGCTATTTTTGAAAAAGTCGTGAAAATGTGAATTTTGACCCGATTCTATAAGTGTCTTTTGAATCCTTCTAAGGTTTTTTGAAAAACCTATGTTTCTATATGTCAGCAATCTGGCCGGCCATCGTCAAAGAAAAGGTCCTGTTCACTCAACTGGAGCTCAGTTAGTCTGTTCTTGAGAGACTACTATGTCAGTGGTTCTCAAACATTTTCATGTGAGGGACCCCCAAAATGATATTTATTTGGCCACAGACCCCCATCTCAACATATTTAGTTCCAGGGACCACCCAGAAGCAAAATTTGAGTTACAAACGTTCGCTTTAAAAATGCATATATTTGCACACATTTTCACAACTTTTTTCAAAAATAGCAGATCTGCAAGCTCACTGCGCGGCACTCGGTGCCGCGCTGTGAGCTTGTATATCTGCTATTTTTTCACTGGTTAAAACATTCAATAATTCTAGGCCTAAATGGGTTAAATTAACGGCATGGGTTTGACTGTGTAGTGTACAGTAGAGGCGTGTTTATGCAGGGGGGGGGGGGGGGGGGGGGCGTGGGGGTCTGGTGTTGCAGACGTGGATTAGACCCCCAACCTCAGACTGACTGCAGATCTGCTACTAATCCATGTCTGGTAGAATATCCCCTCATTTATCATCTGTGTCGGGTGGAAACCTCATATCTCCGGAACTGTTACTTTTCATGATTCAGACGAAAGAAATGGCAAAAGAAGCAGCCTCACAAGCTCAAAACGCTTTCGAGCTTGTAGATCTGCTAGGTAGGGCCGTCACGATTATGACTTTTACATGACGATTAATGTTCTCTCAAATAATTGCGATTAACGATTCAATTGTGTTTTTGTCGTTGACGATCACATTTCTGTTTGGCTTTTAGGCTTTGAAGTTGCACATGGCAGATATGACACATAACCTCAATATACTGTACAAAGAAATTACTGACATAGTTGACAACTTTATGCAAAAGAAATAACATTGATAGTGGAAATAGCCAATCCACAAGCTCACAACGCGTTGCGAGCTTGTAGATCTGCTATTTCCACTACTTTTTCACTTTTTCAAATATATGAACATTTTTCAACATGGAAACGATTATGACGATTATGAAAATAATTGTGACAGCCCTACTGCTAGGTTTTATGATTTATGATGTGATCAATTGGGCGTTAATTTACGGAAAAACACAAAATAAAAAATATGGAGATAAGAGGTTTCTGCCCGACAGTGATGATATAAATATGTGCATCCCAGTATTGGTATACGGTATGCATCCATTTACTGTATGTGCTGTAGCATGCATATTTATATCTAGAATATGGTGGTTTTTACTATGATTTATCATTTATTTGTGTACGATAGTGAATGTTTGTTTGGATTTAGTGCACGCTGGTATGAAGCTGTTTGTGTTACACGTGTAACTGTTAGGATAGTTGTTATCGTCATGACATATTGTGATTAATAATGTGTTATTCTTACTGGCATGCATTTGAGAGTTCTCCTCCGGTCTGGAGAGAGTTTTTTTTCTTGTTTGCTCCGCCTTTCAGGGGGAAAATACTAGTTTACTGAAGTGAGAATTCTATACACATTATTCAGAAATGAGAGGGAGAGAGATAATTTCAACATTTTAACATTTCTGCAATTGAGGGTGGCAACACTGTGTGTGTGTGTGTGTGTGTGTGTGTGTGTGTGTGTGTGTGTGTGTGTGTGTGTGTGTGTGTGTGTGTGTGTGTGTGTGTGTGTGTGTGTGTGTGTGTGTGTGTGTGTGTGTGTGTGTGTGTGTGTGTGTGTGTGTGTGTGTGTGTGTGCGTGCGTGTTGGGGGTTCCACCCCTTGTAAGGATTAGATGCAAGTCACATGACCTGGAACACACACACACACACACACACACACACACACACACACACACACCGTGTTGCCACCCTCAGCAGTCTGCTCTTAATTCCTATTAAGTGCATGTATGACAGTAGCTTAAGTCTCCATAATGGTACATAATGTATGTTGTGAGGTTTGACACTCATGAAACCTGGGGCCAGAACACTTTTATGTTCCACTACGTCCTATAGGAAAACCAAACCCTACATGTTCCAGTGGAGAAAACGACCTTTTCTCTTTTCTTTCCCTTTTTATCCATTTTTAGTTTTAAAATGTACCAAATTCTTAGAAATTAAGAATTACTTTTTTGTATTTAGAAAATCGTTTTGAAATAATATTTAAAAAGAATGAGTATTTTCTTGTGCCCTGTAAATCAGATATTTTTTTTAACCTTCCAGAACCTGTGAAGTTCTTTGTGTTTGTTACGTTTCCATTCGAACCACAACTGAGGCTGGAAGCTACATCCCAAAAGAACAAACACCACGTCCAGTCCAGGGCCCGAATTATAGCTTCTGAGAACCTTATGTGAAACCTAGCTGAAGTGTATGGAAACAAATCTTACCAGTGATGGTAGATGTTCTACTATTCCCTATTGTAGAAATAGTTTGGTACAAAAGTAGTGACATCAAAATGTACTTAAAGTAAAGTAAAACTACCTCAAAATTGTACATAAGTATAGTAGTTGAGTAAATGTTACTTTACAACCTCTGTCGGCACTGTTCTCTTAGCTGTTGTAGTGGGGGGAAAAAAGAGACATAACTTTCCACTAGTCCTTCTAGGAAAGCAAAGCGTGCATGTTCCAGTGGGAGAGAGTTGTGTCTAAGTTGGCTGGAATGTACGTGCAACAGACACCATGGAGGATGGCTTTCACCCTGCAATGCAGACACGCTTTCCATGCTGGCAATGGTGGCAGACATACTTTTTTTTGTTTTACTTCACCCAATAATAATACAGAACATTTAGCCAATGCTAAAATATAAAATGATGGGGTTCACTGAGTTAAGTAAAAGTAGCAATAGCACTAGATAAAAAAAATATCTGTTACATGTAAAAGGCCTGTATTAAAAATTCTAAAAGTGTATACTTACGCTACCAATTAAAGTAAAAGTATTTTTTTTTTTAAATCTGTCAGATGTTTTCAAAAATGGAAGATCTACAAGCTCGCACTGTGTCGCAGCACGACATGTTGTGAGCTTGTGAATAAGGCATTTTCGAATAGCCAGAATAAAATAGGGCATAAATAATGTATGTTTTTTTTTATTTTTTTTTATTGCTATTTTAAATCTGCAAAGTAACTCTTAACTAAAGCTGTCAAAGAATTGCACTGGAGTAAAAAAAAGAAAACTGGTCTCTTGTTATATGTAGGGGAAGTAGAAGTATGAAGAATAGTAATATGCATGCAAAAGTAAAAGGACCTGCAATTGTGCTTGCAGTCAATGTAGTTACTTTCCACCGCTGCATGCTGGTGTGTGTGGTCCCCGTTCTGTCGCTTTTTCTTTTCTTTTCTTTCCATCACACAAGTGTTAGAATGCACAGTACAATCCACAGTGTCAAAGCCTGCTGTAGTTCGTAATATTCATGTCATTTCCCGGATTCGAAGGTCTACCTGCACATTTCAGTCCAGGGCACACATTGCACTTTGAGTTTCAGGCAATACTGCTTGTGAACCAGTATGTGTCATACCCGACACCAGGGTCTAAACGGCTCAGAGGGAGAGTAGGGAGACCACATCCAACAACTGTACATGTACAAGTTTTAAAGGACAACTTTGTTTTTTACAACAAGGGTTCATATTTTAGATTGTAATTAGAGAAAAGAAAAAGTGAGTGTTAAAATGTTTTCATTTGCTTCGTTCTATTGTTTGATCGCGTTTACCGTGCTAAAATGTGGGGCATGCGTACAAGTGGCTAAATATGTCTTTTTAGACACAATAAGCCAGCAGTTTCTTTATTGGTATTTACAGTAACACTTCTAGCTCCCATAAGTCACATCCAACCATGAAAGGTTGCGTTGTATCTTGGGAATGGGCTTATTCTGTGTAAAATGGCATATTTAGCCACTTGTACGCATGCAACACTGAAATAAGAGTCTCTAAAACAATAGAAAGAAGTAAATGAAATCATTTTAACACTCATCTTTTATATTATTCTTTAATTACAATGTAAAATATGAACCCTTGTTGTAAAAAAACTAAAGTTGTCCTTTAAGTATTAAAGCGGCACTATGTGACTTTTTTTAAATGAATAAAACTCCAGTATGTTTATGTTAAAACAATATAACTTACTGTACTGTATACAATTGGGGTGGTTGCATTTTGTCTCCCTGCTCTTCTGGTGAGACATTTAGGCACTCTTCAGACGACGCCGTTTTCTATAGAAAAGAGCGAAATAAAATGTCAGATATGCCATCCGTTTAGACACTAACAGTGTTTTGGGGGTTTGAAAACATAACAAAATGAAACCAGGGTGGAAATCTTTGAAGACTCTTTGGCTCGCGTCTCCATCTGAACAGGAGAAACGCAGGAAACGACAATGTGTGATGTCATGGCTCACCTGCTACATGCAGCCAACATTAACATGGTGAATGTTAACAAGAAAGTGCTGACTTTTGGCAGCCGTTCCGCCCAGTTTTATTTCCGTGGGTGATACACAACACCAGTGATGTACTGGCAAACATCTGCTGCACACGCTTGAATTGCAGTGAAAACCCAAAGGCGGCAGGTTTTTGTTCCACATTGGCCAGTATAAACCTTCTGGTGTAGACCTGCAACATTGGAGGAAGGCCCAGTATGGGTACAATGGAACTTGTGTGATGGAAAACCTTTATGTCTCTCTATGGTAAAGGGCTTGCTGTGCACACTCCCCGCTCTTATGTTCGACTTTTAACCGTTGAATGTTTCTCTTCAATTTCTCTGTTCTTTCCCCCTCCTACTGGGGCCTTGCAGGAGGACAGCGAGAAATATTCTCGGCCCTCAAGGAGACACACTTCGGTTTGTATTCTTCCTCTTTTCTTTTCTTCCCATTTTCTTGTACAGTACTTTCTCTCTGTCCCCATTACTACTACTACTACTACTGTACTAACCCACCTGTCTTCTATTTCCTCGGTTGTCTTAATGTGCCCACCTTGCCGTAAATCCACCGCCGTTTACGAGGGACATTAGCAGGGTCTAATGTCTCCTCTCTCTCCCAGAGTCTAGGGATGGGACGATAAGCAATATTATCGTTTATCGTGATAAAAAACACTCACGATAATCGTATCGTGGAAATTTGATTTATCGTGATATCGTCCTCCGTCATGCACTGGGGATCAATTCACCTATTGTTTGCCGAACTGTATATACGTTACCACTTAAACCCTCTATATTTGGTAAAAAGGTACTTATAATATACGTACTTGGAAGTCTTTTTTTTCACACTCTATCAAATGTCTTTGCCAAAAAATAGCCGATCTACAAGCTCACAACGCGTCGCAACGCGACACGTTGTGAGCTTGTAGATCTGCTATTTTTTTGGCAAATGTTCCGCCCCAGGATAATGGATTTTGATTATTTCGATAATAACGTAAACCGCAGTTTTTTTTGTCACAATAATCGTGATATGAAATGTTCATATCGTCCCATCCCTCCCAGAGCCACAGACCACAGAGCTGACAGTCTGCTCTGTGATGACGTGAAGATGGACTGCCTGGAGTTTCTCTGTTGACAGCCAATGGGCTTTATGGACACATAAAAAAATATGATGTTTATTTTATTTTTGACCGTATCCTGTTAAACCTTTCAACTGGCGTTCATCTTAGAGCCTCGAGTCTGAGATGGGAAAATGTATGCAGATGGCTGTTTGCTTGATCAGTAGACATTTAAACTTTGAAAATGTATGTTTGGATTTGCTTTCATCCAGTCAGTGTCAAAAACGATGTTACTCTGCAGTGGTTTGCCTCCATTAGCCGATTGTTTAAGAGAAATAATGAGACAAATCCTGGATTGAAACTTTAAGGGGCTTAAGTGTCCTCAAGGTATTCTTTTCCTGATGGGAGATCCAACGGAAGTGCCGCTTATTTACAATACGCTACAAACGAGGGAATGCGTGATGAGGTGCTATTCTGTGCCATGTTTTATATCTGTGGTTCTCAAACTTTTAATTTTAAGGACTCTCCTATAGCTAGAGTTACAAACCTGTAAGGGTCCATTTGGAGCCCCCTCAAGGAACTGTGGGCGTCCCCGGACCCCACTTTGAGAATCACCGTTTTATACGGTTGCTTAGAGCTGTTAAGATGAGCGCTTTAGTAGAGCTGAAAATGTTAACATTCATTTGTATATTTTTAATGGAATCATTCAATTCTGGTTATGGTATATATTTAAGCAGTATTACAGGAGAGGCTCTGATATATCATGATTACATCACTGCTATTACAGGCGTGATACAATATGATACATAACTACCTCGAGAGTGTTATTCCTTTTGGATCACAGCTCCCAAAGTTTTGTAGCAAAATTCATCCTCAACTCTGGCCAAAGACATTATGTTGCTAATCAAAACCGTAGCAATGGTCATTATACAACAGAGACCTCAATGTTCAGATGTGGAGTTATTAAATTGTGATATACAGTAATTCACTGAGACATCCTTAGGACCCACATTTGGTTCCCTTTGTAAAGTTATATTAAATTTAGACCTAAGTCCGATTAAAAAAAAAGCCATAAAGACCTAAGTCCGATTTGAAAACTACCCACTGGTTTTTCTGGAAAAAACGTATTACTCAGCCTCTATAGCAGCTAGAAACAAAATTCCAAAACTATTCGATAGCTTGCCTTACACCTTTGGCTTTCATAGAAAAAAATCTGAAAATTTTCAAATATTTTTTCAAAAATGACTGTACTACATACTGTACATACTGTAATACTTTAAATGTGTTCCCGGCCTGAGGGGGTAATACAAAGAATATACAGTATATAATGTTATTTTTTTTACTGTGTACTGTACATTAATATAGCGGTATAGCACATTGATCATAATAGCAACACGTGTAGCAGTAAAAGTCCTGTGTCACTGTAACACCGCTGAGAGGTTTTTAAACGTCTACTGTTGTTTTGACCTCTGCTCTCCTTGCTATCGATGGGCTGTCATCTTGGCACTCCAGGAATTTAAAGTCTTCTTCTGTGTGTGTGTGTGTGTGTGTGTGTGTGTGTGTGTGTGTGTGTGTGTGTGTGTGTGTGTGTGTGTGTGCGTGTGCTTGTGCGTGTGTGTGTGTGCTCTCTCCCTCCAGATCTCTGACGATGAGGAGCGCATGTCAGTTGGAAGCCGGGGAAGTCTCAGGGTCAGTACCACTTCGCACTTCGCACGCACACACACAAACACACAGTCACGTGCCCCATTGACCTGTTGAAATGTGACCTCTAGCGTGCGTGCGTGCATGCGGTGTATCCAGGCAGAAAGGCTTCGTATCAGGTTTTAAACATATATACACACCAGGCCATATTCTTGTGTCATCATTGCTGTTGGTTTAATATGTTCTAGTAGCTTACTATCACACCATTGGCTTCATGCTAATTCACTTAATACAAGGTTTCACTTATACACATGCTAAATACTCGGAGGCTCTCTCCATTCCGACATGTCGCCACTCCGAAATGGACTTCTTATTGTCGGAGTGGCGACACTCCCATGGGCCTAAGGTTTAGGGTTATGGGTAGAGATAGGGTTAGTGTCGGAATGGAGACATGTCGGAAAGGAGACATGTCGGAGTGGAGAGACTGACCCCTAAATACTGTAGGAGTCTTTCTTTCTTTCTGTCTGTCTGTCTGTCTGTCTGTCTGTCTGTCTGTCTGTCTGTCCTTCTTTCTTTCTTTCTTTTCCTTCCTCACCTGACAACCCTGTGTGGGAGCTAAACGATGAGGTGTGTGTGTGTGTGTGTGTGTGTCAGTTAGAGGACACGCCTGTCTCGGGCCTCGGCTAACATCACAACGCCCTCAAACAAACCATTTTGTATGTCTGTGAAATTATAGAAAAAAAAAGTATGAATCGATAGAAGCATGATATTAGCTTTTTCACATTGACACTTATTTGTGCAAACCTGTCAGGACCGTTTGGGTTTTGTGGTACATGTGGTGTCTGGGTAGAGCACTCGTCTTTGGACAACAAAGGTTCTGGGTTAGATCCCTGGCACCGCCAACTCGGTGTATTGAGTAGCACGGCTTGGTTGCGGCATCAGGAGCTGATGGTAGGTGTTGCGCTCCACCCCAGCAATCCTTTTTCAGGGGTCTATAGTTCATTGAAACTCCTTCTGGCTGATACCCACAATAAGCCACTATGACCTACTTTGTAATTTACGGTAGGGATAGACAGGCTTGCCCACCTGCCCCCGGCAGGTAAATAAAACTTTCGGGCAGGTGAAGTTTGCTTTCAGGTTGCCCGACCGGACAAGTGTTCCATTTGAGAGCGGACTCAACCGTCTATAAAAAACAACAGATATCTCTCTAAACACCTGAACGTTGACAGTTTACCTATAATGTGCTGTTTTTACTGTTGATAACTTGACACACTAAAAAATTTTAAATAACTATAAATGTAAAATAACTAGTGTGAAAGCATAGACATAATTATTCAATCATAGCTATGTAGATATTTGGATTTGGAAGTATTGAAGTACAGTATGACTTTTTTATCGCCCAGAAAGTAAAGAAATATGTTTTAAGTTGAGCGTTAATTAAAATCTTACCTATCATTTTATAATGGACGATTTACTTTTTGGGCAAGTGGGCATGACCTTTGGTAAGTAGAACATGACCTGTACTTGCCCGACGGGCAAGTGCCTCTGAGACCTTAGTGTCAACCCCTGCCGGTACTTACTTTCTTGGAAAAAATAAATGAATGTTTATAGGCTATCTGTTAAGGACTACAGTATGTTGTAAATGGAGACAGATTACTTTGGATTCTCTGCGTTCTAGCATGACAGCTGATGTAAATCAAATGGACCAGTGTTAACACGTATGACAGTACACAGTCTTGTTTTAACCCATAATTGAATGACATGACATCATGAGACCTGCCTGCAAATAGACACAGAGCACACCGCTGCTCAGTGGTCAAAAACACATTTATTTCAGAAGAAACATTACTGTTATTACTAATTACAATGCACTATTTTAATTGATATTACTGCAGCCTACTATCACCACCACTACTACTACTACTGTAGTACCTTGCCTTAGTCTGTCCAGGCTTGGTAAAGGCCTGGTCTTGTTTGAGCTTAAAGCACTGTGAAAGTGGTTGTTTGATAAGTAACGCCACCCTGACTGTCTGGTATTCAACCCGACTCTGTTGGAACAGCCCACAATTAAACGACATTGCTGTCATGCTTAGGCCTGTTATTACATAATCGTCTAATCTATTTGACATACTCTTATTTTGTCATGATCGTCATGATCGTTTCCATGTTGAAAAATGTTCATGTTTTCAAATATGTTTAAACATAGTGGAAATTGCAGATCTACAAGCTCAGATCTACAAGCTCACCACGTGTCGCATTGTGACGCGTTGTGAACTTGTACTTCGGCTTCATCCACTATAACATTCTTTTTTTTTTTAAGTTGTCAAATATGTCAGTAATTTGTCATATCTGCCAAGTGCAACCTCAAAGCCTAAAAGCCAAACAGAAATGTAATTGTTAATCACAATTATTTGAGTGACAATCGTCATGTAAAATGTCATAATCGTGACAGCCCTAGTCATGCTTATTTGACGTGCCCATATTCTGGATTAGGATTGCCAATGTCCTCTTCTCACCATATTTGTGTAAAAGGCCCTACTTTAATAAGTTGCGTGCACAGAAAGGTTTTATTTTATGCAACATTTAAAGTATACAGAAAGGATTTTTTTTTTATTTCAATTTTAGTGCGACTTATCTCAGTCTCCTGTAAAGTGCTATTTTAGTATCAACAGGGTTGTATTATCACAGTAGTAGATCAAAGGAGGAGACGCCTAGGATTGTTGGCTGTTGTTTCAACATTGTTGCGTTAGCCATGTCTGCCGACGCTCCGGGGCACAGAACAGGAAAATCCAGACGTCAGGTGTTTTTGTCTACGTGTTCTTCTTGGCCTTATCGACCCCTGTCTGTGCCGCCGCTGAATAATGGCAATGCGGACGCTCATGTTTTTAATCTCAAAATCAGTTTTGGAGCGCCGCCAGCCGCTCCAACAGGTGACCGAGTTTGTATGTCCGTATGAGCACAGCCTCAACGGCTGCAATACCGCTGGGTAACCCATCTTCGAGTGGCACTTTTGAGCGGCAGTGAAGTGAATGGTCAAAAGGTACACGCACATCCAAACGGGTGCTGGATCCAAATAGAGATACTGTAGAGAAGGAAAGCAGGTCCGCACACCGTCTTAATGCTTCCAAGATAATTTATTAACAGAGCGGTAACAAAACAGCCTTCGTCACATTGTTCCTCTAGTTCAGTGTTTCTCAAAGTCAATTCCAGAGAATCTGTGGGTTCCTTTAGTGGAGTGGTTCTCAACCTTTCCATGCCGCGACCACCAAAATAATCATATTTTAACTGGGGACCCAGACCCTGACGAGCACTCTAGGCCGTCTATTTTCACAATCTCTACCTCTAATATTTGACAATTTGGCCAATGTTTAACTTTTCATTTTGGAGGTATTAAAAAGTCCTTAAATTGTCACTTTAGAAAATGTGCAGATAACCTCTATACACTTAAACTTTATGTTGGTTTGTATACTTTTGAGTGAGAAAACAATGTTGCACATTAAGTTAATCATCTAGGGATCCCCCCAAATAATTTGGGGGTCCCGACCCACAGGTTGAGAACCACTGCTTTAGGGGGGATCTAAATTGACCCATACAAGTCTGTAACTCTGACATTGTAACAAATGGACCCTAACGGGTCCATTTGGTTCCATTTGTTCGCTGTCAGAGTTAAGGGGAGACCTTGAATTGTAAAGGTTTGAGAAACACTGCTCTAGTTTATTTAGCTTAATGAAATGAATGCATCAAAGCCACCGTTCACTTCGCACTGGGTGTGGTTTTCTTCCCCCCTGCATGCTAACATAACACACTGCATTTTCTTCCTTTTGCATCTCATCTTTCTCTCTCTGTCTACTCTGTCCCTCCTGTCCTCTGTTTCTATCACCATTCCTCCTTATCTCTTTTTATTCCCATCTTCTTCTTCCTAATCTCCCCCTATCTCTCCCTCTCCCTCCTCTCATGCCTCTATCTGGGGTGTGGTGTCGCTCCAACAGGGCCTCAACTCTTCAGACCTCCACTGCAGCACCAGCAGCCTTCCATCTCTCAGACACCATAACTCCACTCACAACGGACGGGTCTGTCCTTCTCTTTCTCTCTCATTCCTTCGCCCTCCCTCCCCGCTCGTAGGGCTTCCCTTTTGCAAGGCACTGACATCTGTCAAGAGGTTCAGTGGCCAGGCCGGTGTTACTATTGTGTGAATGTGTTATGTAAATATGCCCCCCCCCCCCCCACACACACACATACACACACCAGGCTTCTGTCTGCAATAAAGGTGTGTTTTTTTAGACCGATTGTCTGGTTCAGATAAAGTCTTAATCCTGCAGATTTTCTGTTTGGTGATTTTTGCTGCCACCATGTGGTCGCTGGTGGTCACACGTGTTTATGAGTTTGTTGTATACTCACTGAAAAAAATACTTTGGAATATGTTATGTATCGACACAACTATTTAGAACAAGTGTAACTGAATAATTGAGAAGCACGTTTTTTTGTTTTTTTTTTCACACGCACTGTGAGCTTGTATATCTGAAGATTTGTGCAATTCTTTGAATATGTTTACCCAATACTATAAATGTCAAAATTATTCTTCTAAATCAGTGGTTTTCAAACTTTTTCATGTCAATGACTCTCAAAATTACATGTATTTGGCCGTGGACTTTGCTTTTAAAAATATATATTAAAAGTTTTACAAAAAAAAATCATGATTTTTCAAAAATAGCTCATCTACAAGCTCGCAGCGCTGCAGTCTTAATGAGCTAATAAACTAGTAAGGGTGGATTAGGTGGGAATAAGCATTAATTTTGATATGTTAATAAACAAATAAACGAGTAAGGATTAACACTTTAAATGGAGATATACAGTACAGTATAGTGCCAGTCCTCAGTCAACCTTCCACTCTTAGTTCCTTCCTTCGCACCTTTCCTCGTCACCTTCACCCTCTGTCCTAAGGCATCCATTAGAATAGTTTTGTCTTTTTAATGTCTGAAACATTATTCATTATCTAATGACTATTGCATTTCTTCTATTATCATTTCCATTCATCATCAATGCCTTTACTTTATATATTTGCTGTGTGTGTGTGTGTGTGTGTGTGTGTGTGTGTGTGTGTGCGTGTGCGTGCGTGTCTGTATATTATTTGACTTATTATTTGCATGTCTTCCTTTCTGTATGTAGCCTTCCATGCTCTATATCGATGGTCTACGTTCTCACAGTCACAGGGTTGGTCTCTCTGTCTCATGCCGAGGGTTGGGCCCATAATAATCAGTAGCAATCATTACCAGAGGAAGACATCGAAAACATATACTAATATCAAATGGCGTCAAGCTGATGTTTATTAGAAATAAAGGTATTTCTAATATATGTCCATGTTTTTTAGACTGCCATCAAGAGAGGTAGAGATAGATACTTGCTCTACCATACAGCTACAAAAAAAGCAGTTTTGTATTTAATTTGTTTGTTTGGCATGCAGAATAGGCCACACAACCCATAACTCTGACATTGTACAAATGGCACCAAATGGACCCGTTAAAGCTCGGATCATAGTCGGGTCCGCGGTGGAAGGCTATCCACCGCGGTGTAGTCTTTTCGAGTCTTTTTGAGTCATGAAACTACAACGTTACATCATTCCTCGCGGTGGAGAGCTTTCCACCGCGAGTCCCAACACATCTCTCTGTTTTTACTAT
>NC_137831.1:30095728-30128228 GCF_963921795.1 Nannobrachium achirus | reverse complement strand
AGTTCTAATATTTCTATAATTGCTAAAAAAAACTATACAATCATTTGGGCATAAAGAATATGTTCAATGATAAATGTAGGGCTGATAATGACATACGTGATATGGCATGTTCAAATCATGTAATCAAAAAGTTAATTTTGAGCCCTGATAATGGTGATTATTATTATAGTTTTGTATGGTTTTGACATAATCACGTTTGCCATAATAAGGTAGCTTTACAACAAATGGTACAAAAATGGTAATAAAAATACATTATGCGCATAATATATATTAATAATATTCGGCTATTCGGTATTCGGTTTTCGGCGGAATGTTTCCACTATTCGCTATTCGGTTTCGGCCAAGAATTTTGCTTTCGGCACATCCCTAAAAAGTACCCTGACGGTTTCCCCATCCGCTGCCATTCATTTGGGTCCCCAACCAGTGCCATGCATTCGGGTCCCCATCCGGAATCAATAGGGGTAAATTTACAATATTATTTATTTTTTGTCTTAGGTATGCGACACACACAACATCTTTTCAGACTGCAGTCCAAATATACATCAATTTGGGGGACCTTGACATGTGAATGTTTGGGAACCACACTGGTGTGGAATACATACTATAGTATGTGTAATGTATGTGTGCAGAATACATCTGCTCATGCATGAATGCATGCAATTATGGACGGTGTGATTGTGGAGATGTACACGCCAAAGGCTAATATTCTTTGTGTCTGCATGCAGTGCCTCCTTCATGATGCAATACTTTGGCTCATGCATGAATGCATGTCATTTTGCAGAGCAGTGTCTAGCAGCAAAATGCTTCTGCTCTGTGCATGTGTATCAGGGTCGTTATAGTTTGAATTTTTTGTCATAGTTTTTTCTTTTTTTCATATTTTTTATTCTGTTACTGACCTTTTGTTGCTTGTGTTTTTCACTGACATATTGGGCACTTACACACGTCGTCGGTGTCCCAGCGGTGTGTGATACAGGTTTTGCTGTAGTTTTGTCCTGTCCGCATGGAATGGTGACTAGATCGTTGAACACGTCCGGACAGATAGATAACACAGGCACCGCTCGTCAGACAGGAGAATGCAGGCAGACCCCGTTTCTACAGAATAAAAGTAGCTTATTGGGGAACTGAGTTGCACTTGCAAGGACGTCCTGTAAGAATCTACTAGTCATATCTGACCTCACCTCAGGCGGTGAAGGCTCCTGCCGTATTCTTTTGGTTTGGTTAAGGAGTTGTAAACCGTGCCTCTGTATCAGGCCCGATAATACCTTTTTTTTAGGGTGCTAAGCGCTCCTAGGTCTGGCTTTGTACTGTATGTAGGTCCCTGCGTCCGTACGAGTGTCCGCATGAGCACAGAACTCCATGCACGTATGTCGTGTTTGATACCATGCATCGCTATGACGTCACTATGATGTCAGCCGTGACCAAATACAGAGTTCCATGTCAGTCTAGCCAAAACAAAATACGAATGTGCCCAAATATGGATGTTTTTTTCCCCCATTATTTTAGATACAAGGAGTTTTAGACATCTTTAGGGACTTGTGTGTGTGTGTGTGTGTGTGTGTGTGTGTGTGTGTGTGTGTGTGTGTGTGTGTGTGTGTGTGTGTGTGTGTGTGTGTGTGTGTGTGTGTGTGTGTGTGTGTGTGTGTGTGTGTGTGTGTGTGCGCACAGCAGGTGGATGATGGGTCAGAAATAATGCATTTCCCCCTTTTTTGTTCCCCTTTTCTGAAGTAAAACTATTTACTAACTTTCTTAACACTGACTCTCCTCTCTTCCTCCTCTCCTCTCTGCTTGCCTTCAGCCTTCAGACTACAGTGGCTTTCTGGGCTCCAGCTCACGGGCCTCATCCAGGGCCAGTTCGGCCCGGGCCAGCCCTGTGGTGAGCACCTCTTATCGAGTCACTGCTTCTAATGCCTCCCGTAGGGATGGGGCGATCATTTATCGTGAAAAAGAAAATCACTCACAATAATAATTGTGGAGATTTCACTCTCTACCAAATCTCTTCGCCAAAAGATTGCCGATCTACAAGCTCACACAGAAGCTGTTGTGAGCTTGAAGATCGGCTATCTTTTGGCAAATGTTCTGCCCCAGGATAATGGATGTTGGGGGTAGTTAGATTATCTTGAACATATTGTAAATTGAAATTTCTTTGGTCTCAATAATCGTGACATGAAATGTTCATATCGTCCCATCCATTCCCTAGTCCCTGCCTCTAGTGAGTCAGCTCTCCTACGATACCAGCATCAATACAGCATGAATTGTGGACAAAATCCTATCCAATGATGACAAAATATTCTAAGTCTTGGGTCTGAAAATGATGAAAAGCTCCACCGGCTGTCTGTCCGTCCGTCTGTCACATCACGTCACACTCTTATCTCCGGCACCGTTGCCCCTATCCATGCCAAACTTTGCACACACACTCCTTTGCTAGCAAACCACAACCTCCAGCCCTGATTTCTCACTTGGCCGCGCCACCATGAGGCCATGCGAAACACATTTTTGGACACTGCTCCTACAGATTTTGCCCAAAAATCACGCAAAGCGGTACACCGTATTTCTAAAGTCATGTCATCAACATGGATCTGTCCCATTTCCCATATTCCCTCCTGATTAGCTACAATTGCCTTCTAACGTTTGTGTATCCGACCTGATGGTCGCTTATCTCCCGATTAGGGAGTATTACTGGTATATAAGGTGTATCTTTGTACAAGTTGGTTTGGTTTGGTTTACTCCGCTCCGGTCACACAGTTTGATTCCCATCTGGAGAGACCTGCTGTGTCGCGAGGTCTTCTCCACTCTCTGCCCTTGCTTAATTTCCTGTCTCTCTACACTTTACTCTCTTAAATAAAAGCAACGAAAAAAAAGAACAAACAAACCTTAAACTCAAACAGTGATGATGGTGGACATGTGACATGTTTCTGTTCATTTGTGTCGTCATTGTATGTTTTGATTTGTTCACTATAGTCACTGTCATTGATTGAATGATGAAACCATGCACAATGCTGTGTGATATGGCATTGTGGGCTGCCATAGAAAAAAGGTTTCTGATGCCACCTGGTGGCCATGTGTTGCAACTGGAAACTGGAGGAAACATGCTTACCAGAGAGTGCCATAAAAGAGATAAATGATGGGAATGCAGGGGCGGCAGTGGCTCAGGAGGTAGAGCGGGCCGCTTGGGAACCGGAAGGTTTCCAGTTCGATCCCGGGCTCCCCCAGAGTTAGTGTTGAAGTGTCCTTGAGCAAGACGCTGAACCCCTAACTGCTCCCGATGAGCAGGCATGTGGCTTGGCAAGGTTTCCTCCGCCATCGGTGTGTGAATGTCTACTGAATAGGTGAATGTAATGCACAACTACAGTATGTAAAGCACCTTGGATAAAGACGTTATATAAACGCACCGTTTACCATTTATTTCCATTTAAATGAGAAAGACCATGGCCTGTTTTTATTATTAAATTAAACCTAAATAATTGAAGGAATAAACCTTATGCTTTAGGATGTTTCACCTGTTTTTTTCCCCCAACCTTACAGCATGTGATCCATTCATTTGTCTTTGTTCATGTCTTTGATTGTCTGCAACAACGTCATCAGAATGTAAAGTGAACATCCTTTACCCTTGGTCGTGACCATACCTTCCATTAAGCGTGTGTTTGATCATGAGGTATTGCATCAATCAGTCAATTATTAAAATTATGTTCATTCATTTCCAGGTGGAAGAGAGGCCTGACAGGGACTTTGTGGACAAAGTAAGTGTTTTATGGTCAAAGACTTCTCTCCACTAACTGTATGGACTTCATGCCAAAAACAAGTGTTAATTAAACTAATTTAACCCATTTAGACCTAGAAAGCATCTGTGCCACTTTACAGTTTAACCATTATTTTATACTTTGACTTTTCAAAAATAGCAGATGGACGCTATGAGCTTGTAGATCTGCTATTTTTGAAAACCATGAATCATGAATTTTTTATTCAAATCTTTGGTTCTGGGGGGGTCCCTGGAACAAAATATTTTGGGATGGGGGTCCGTGGCCAAATACAATATAATTCTGGGGATCCTGGATTTAAAAAAAACATTGAGCACCTCTGACATAGAAACATAGATTATTCAGAAAACCGTTTAGAAGACACTTCCTCAGCGGTGGCCCCAGTGGTTAGCGCTTCGCCTCACAGCTAGAAGGTCCTGGGTTCGATTCCCACCGGGGGACGCTGTGGGCGCTGGGGGCGTGTTCCTCCCTCCGCGTCATCAGTGCCCACACCCTAGGTGGGGTTGGCAATAGGGCCTTTCTGTGTGGAGTTTGCATGTTCTCCCTGTATCTCCTAGCGTAGATGCCCTCACAAAAACATGCAGTAGTCCTGGTTCCCCTAGCCAGCCAGGTGCTCCCCAATTCCTCTGGCGCAGCAGGGAGAGAGCGGAAACCAGGTAGTTGGGACTGGGTGAGAAAATGGGTTGCAAAACCGTGGGAGAAAATATAAGGAATATAAATATAAGAAAAAGAAAAAAAAAGACACTTCCAAGAACTACTTCACTCTTGTGTTGTGTGTGTTCCTCCACCCGTGCAGGGCTCCAGGACGGCCTCCACCCTGTCTGCTGCCACACTGGCCTCGCTGGGCGCCCCGTCGTCCCGAAGGGGCAGCTGTGACACCTCCTTCTCAGTGGAGACGGAGGCCTCCATAAGGGACATCAAGGCACGACATTTCTCTGTCCTTTTAATAGAATCGTCGCCGTCGGGCAGAAACCTCCCATCTGCTATCTTTGATCATACTACAGTGTCACCACAAAAGCATCTAAATCACTAGAGATGCAAGCTCGAAACGCGGCGTGTAGAGATGTGTTTTGAGCTTGCAGATCTTGCGTTGTGCTTTCAGAATTTGAATCTGAAAAGTATCAGTTTTGGACATGAGGCTTTCCATCTGACAGAGACGATATCCTGATTCCTGTCCCATCTTAGCCCCATATACTGTAGAACTTCACCCTCTGCTGGCGATCTGTTGTTAGCTCCGTGGTGAGGTCCTATGGAACCATCCACCCGCTGTCGAGGAACGGCTCCACAGCGACGGGGGGAACCCCTTTCGCGGACATCTATACTATAATTTTGCGAATGTCTGAGTGAGTGAGTGAGTGAGTGAGTGTCTGTCTGTCTGTCTGTCTGTCTGTCTGTCTGTCTGTCTGAAACAGCGTTTCTCCTCAGTGACTGGAGCAATTGATCTGAAATCGCATCACCATTAGCATATGAACACACCTAACATAACTGTGAAGCCCGTTTGTCACTTTCACAAATCGTATACTGTATATTAGCATTTTTATGGTGTATCTACTATCTATTCTGCATCTAGCATGAGGCACATCTATTCTGCATCTAGCATGAGGCAAAATGTTTAACCAGCTCTGTGTGTGTGTGTGTGTGTGTGTGTGTGTGTGTGTGTGTGTGCAGGCAGGCGGGTGTGTGTGCAGGCGGGTGGGCGGGCGGGCTGGGGGGGGGGGGGGGGGACAGTATCGCTGTAGCCATTAAACGAAACGGGTTTCTTACATTTATGCTCCTACATCATGCAAGCACCAGTTAAAGTCACTTTCCATCCCTCATATACTGTATGCACAGTGCACATCCCATAACCCACACACTGCACATCATTTTGGAGCTCATATCTTTGAACGGGTAAGGGCTAGTAAATCCAAAAAACAAGTTCCATGCTCGCAGAGTACGGTTTTCCTTAGACCCGCTCAAGAAAAGTATAAACAGTTTAAATTGCTTATTTAATCAGCCTGCCATGTTTTCCCTTTCAACCCAGAAACCCCCCTCTATATGGGGCTAGGCCGATCTAAAGGCCAATAGATGCATGCACCTTCGGGTTCGGACAGCAGGCTTTCCGAATTAGTTTACAGATTTCTGAAGAAAATGTAGGAGTTAATGTAGGAAAAGGGAACAAGGGGGATATTTACCCGCGACCCATAAAAAATGTGTCCGCGACCCACAAATGCCACCATTAGTGGGTCGCACATTTGTATGGGTCTTGACTCTAAATCCTCCCGTGTCCGCCCTCCCCGTCCCAGGACTCCCTGGTGGAGTCGGAGGAGAAGTACCGCAAGGCCATGGTGTCCAACGCCCAGCTGCACAACGAGAAGTCCAACCTCATGTACCAGGTGGACACGCTGAAGGAGGCGCTCGGCGAGCTGGAGGAGCAGCTGTGGGAGGCGCGGCGGGAGCACGGCGACACGACCAAGGTGAGAGGGGGGCGGGAGGGGGGGGCCCCACACCCTCATGGGTGGTTGTTATATGGTCGCTCTCGGGCAGAAACCTCGTATCTCCGAGTTTCAAATTTGTATGTTTTTTGGTGAACTAAAGCCCTGTTTCATCATACAAGACGGTCAAGCAGAACTAGTGAAAATAGCCGATCTACAAGCACACAACGCCTCGCGGTGCGAGGCGTTGTGTGCTTGTAGATCTGCTATTTTCGCTAGTTTAAATATTTTTTTTAAATGATGAATACTAAACAAACGGTTTTGGACATACAAGGTTTCCACCCGACAACAACGATAAGGTGCTAAACATGAGTATAATGCAGGGGTAATCTCTTGCCCCGATAAATACCTTAACCGGTCGAAACATCGGACCACGCCGGTTGGAGCACGGCGACAAGACCAAGGTGAGAGGGGAGTGGGAGGGGGGGGCCCCACCAGTGTTGATTTCGTCGACTAAAACTATGACGAAAAATGTTCGTCGACTGCGTTTTTCTCACTGACGAAAACGGAATAAAAACTAAACAAAAACTAAGCTGTGGTGACTAAAACTAAGACTAAATATATTGACAATTTCGTCAACAAAATAAAAACTAGACTAAAACGTTAGGGAGGGACTAGTGGAGAAGAGAGTCATTTTATGTTTGGTTGCTCTCAGGTGTTGCGTACTGAAAATAGCCGATCTACAAGCTCACACGCTCACAACGAGCTTGTAGATCTGCTATTTTCAGCACGCAACCAAGTGTAAAATCAGTCATTACGATGCCATCAAGGCCTGCCAAAATACATTTTAGTTGACTAAATCAACAGTAGATTTAGTCGCCTAGAAAAACGTAATAATATTTAGTCGACTAAAACTAAGACTAAAACTAATACTTTTCTGCTGACTAAATTATGACTAAAACTAAATGACATTTTATTCAAAAGACTATGACTAAAACTAAATCAAAATTTGCTGTCAAAAACAACAATGGGCCCCACACCCTCATGGGTGGTTGTTATATGGTCACTGTCGGGCAGAAACCTCGTATCTCCGAGTTTCACATTTTTATGTTTTTTGGTGAAGTGAAGTCCTTTTTCATCATACAAGACGGTCGTGCAGAACTAGTGAAAATAGCCGATCTACAAGCACACAACGCCTTGCGGTGCGAGGCGTTAGATCGGTTGTAGATCGGCTATTTTTGCTAGTTTAAATCATTTTTAAAACGATGAATACAAAATGAACGGTTTTGGACATACAAGGTTTCCACCCGACAACAACGATATGGAGAACCAATCGTTTCAAACATGAATATAATGCAGGGGTAATCTCTTGCCCCATGATGATGACCTTAACTGGTCGAAAAACATATTGGTTTTATAGAATAAAATGCGTTTGAACTCCTCTCCTCCACATTTTTGAGAGCTCGGATGTCTTCTTTTTTTAATAGTGTTTATTCCCGACGATTTTCTCTGTAATGCAGGGGTCTATTTATTTATTTTTCCATAGGCCGAAGACACCTTAGCTGTGAGAGAGAGAGAGAGAGAGAGAGAGATATGAAATGGGGACGCCGCACTACATTGTATAAATGTAGGGGTGCAATCGAACTAATCAATTTGATGATTTTTTTGTCCTTTCGCTTTGCCTTGTTTGTCGAGCTCACAACGCGATGCAACACATCCCCCAGTTTATAAATTAGATCTACTAGCTACTACTAGAACTACTAGCTTTATACAAAATATAATTTTAATTATTTTGTGGGGGACAACAGACAAATGCATTGATTCGGAATTCAAATGTTTGAGAAAGACCCTTATTTAGACACTGTGGATTATGTTTGGTAAAACGTGCCATTTCATCCATGATCTGTCCTCTGGTCTGTGCACGTAGGAGTTTGAGAGGGAGAGACACGCCCACAGTGTCCTGCAGTTCCAGTTCAAGGAGATGAGAGAAACGCTGAAACAGAGCGAAGAGCTGCTCACCGTGAGTGTTGTGACCTATGCACCGCACTTGTCTGGAAGCCACCACGCAATTTATGCTATGTCACACATGTTCCAGGTCACACAACACTGAGAAACACGTTCCCTCCATTTCCCTGGAGAGGGAAAAACAACCCAGTCGTTGTGCCTTCTTCCAAAAGCGTTTATACCCCGTCACCTGTTGTCTGTAGCCAATCGGACCTTTTTATACCCTGTCACCTGTTGTCTGTAGCCAATAAGGGAAGGTCTTTGAGTCTGAAGTTGGCGCAAAGATCCTTGATCCTTGTAAACTAAACTAACCTAAACTAAAGCTTGATCTTCTTGACATGATAGCCCATTCCAGATCTTGCCAAATGGTATAAACTTCTGGTCTGCTGAGTGGTCACCCCACGTGAATCTCGTAAACATCCGTTTGTCATTGTTGCCATATCTAGACCATTAGTTAAATGCCCAACAATTACACTTTGGCAATGCTATTATTCAAATCCCCTCTCAAAAGGCACAATCAAAAGCATGCATATTTTTTAGTGAAGTTGCAAAATTCACAAATCACCAAATCTGCAGAGGGCTTTATATATAATTTTCTTTGCAATGGCAGGTTCGTCTGGTTTCCAGGTTAAGGCAGTCACACTATAGCTGTTTTCGCTTGGAAATCGCAAAAGGCTGCTGTTGCGCTCAGAGGCAACGTGCACACAACACAGTTGCAGTGTTGTGCTGTGCACAACCCCATGCCTGCAAGTCCATGTTGGCCAACATAATTTATTTTTTAGCCTTCTTTTTTTCACAGTGTTATTGAGAACAAAGCTTATAAACATACAGTAACAGTGAAAGGTCAAAGTATGTTGCCAACATATCACACACGTAGTATTCCGAGGAGGGAACAAAATCACACTTACTGTACTAATGCAGTGCCATGCAGCAGCATTTTTAAAGCTACAATCCGGGATTCGGTTTAATGGATAAAACGTTATGTAGTTGGAGGTGGTCTGCCTGCTCTTCCATTGGGAACTTTCAACCCCTGGTGTCGGGTAGGACACCTGCGCGTCGACAATGTCAATAAAGTTATTCGAAGCAGACCGGTTTGTGCCGCCATCTTTTCTTTTACCTCTCTCCATTCATGGCCAACGTACATAACACGTATGCATTCTAGCTTCGATGCATTCTGTTTCTAGACTAATACACTCACATGCTTACACTGTAAACCAGTGGTTCTCAAAGTGGATTCCAGGGACTCCACGTTCCTTTATGGGGGTATAAATTGACCCTTTGAAGTCTGTAATTCTGACAGTGTACAAATGGAACGGGTCCATTTGGTTCCATTTGTACACTGTCAGAGTTAAGGTAAGACTTTGACATTTAAAAGTTTGAGAACCACTGCTGTAAACTACCATACATTGGGGGTTTGCAGTGTAGACTTTGCTCACACAACTATCACTGCTCTTCCTGCTTTTACTTCTCTTCTCTTTTTTTTCTGTTCTTTTCTTCCTTCCCTGCTTACTTCCTTCCTTCCTTCCGCCTTTCCTTCCTGCCTCCTCCTCCCTGGCCTCCTCATCATGGCGGTGGTGGATCAGGAGGTGGGTGAGTTGCGGCTGAAGGGGGTCAGCACTGCCAGGGAGATCTCAGACCTGCAGGAGAACCTGGAGTGGAAGGAGAAAAGAATCGGGGTATACGCGATTAACGCCACTCTGCTACTTCACACCAGTGGTTCTCAACCTTTTCAGGCCGCGACCCCCCAAATAATCATATTTTAACTGGGGACCCTCCACCCTGACGAGCACTAAGAGTTGAGGCCATTACATTTTGTCTGGTTCTATTGTGAAAATAACAGATCTACGTGTTCACAACGCCTCGCAACACAATTTCTCCCTCTAATATTTGACACATTTGGCCAATGTTAAATTTTTAGAGGTATCAAAAAGTCCTTCAATTGTCACTTTAGAAATGTGCAGATACCCTCCATACATTTAAACTTTATGTTGGTTTGTTTACTGTTGAGAGAGAAGACAATGTTGCACATTGAGGGTCCTGACCCACAGGTTGAGAACCACTGCTTTACACCACTGTTGTCATGTTTGAACAACAGAACATCAGTTACTCAAGCAATGTACTTAGAGTACTTACAATTTTGAGGTCCAATTTCCAATACTTTTACTTCTACTCCACAACATCTCGGAGCCAAATATTGTACTTTTGCTCCACGGCATTTATTTGAAAACTTTAGTTACTAGTTACTTTGCTGGTTATTATTCAAATGCAGCCGATCTGTTTTCACTAGTTTGGGTCTTTTAGGTCTTGACCTGAAAAGTTTGGGAACCACCCCCAAAAAGGGGTTCCCGTCTTGAAACCCCAAAAGGGGTTCCCGTCCTAAATGGGTTAAGGCATTTGCTCACAAATTTCTGCGCCGAGTCCGAATTTGTTCATAGTCGTACAATATTGAATATTGTTTGTGTTTTCCGTAGGGGTGTAACGATATAGTAACTGTATCGAAATATCGTTTTTAACTTAAAAGATCAAAGTATATCGAAATGAAAATAGCTAAAATCGAATCGTATCATTTTATTTTGTATCGTATCGAATCGGGGGTGCAAAGAATCAATTGTATCGATACTACCTACTTGTGCATTGTATTTAGCATTTTTAAGAAGAAAAAAATAAAAGGAGGGGTTAAATTACTTTTCCTTTCCATATAGCTACACTGGTCTATGGATAAATGTGTGTAATCTCTGGGTTCATGTCAAGGTGCAGGTTTGTCAATATACAATGACCATGTATTTGGCAGATAATCACTGTGTTTACTTATTTATATCCATAATAATACATGTTTCCCTCAAAAACCTGCACTATCCACACCTTTCACACAGATTAAATTTCTTTGCTAAATAGTTACTATATCGATTTTAAATCATTGAATCGAATCGAATCGTATCGTATCACCATGAATGAACCAATATCGTCCATGAATCGTATCGTCAACCATGTATCGTGATATGTATCGAATCGCTATTAAAATGTATCGTTACACCCCTAGTTTTCCGCATGGAAATGCTGCTATCTAACCATCTGTGGCGCTAAAAAGAAGTCCATGCAAGTCTATTTCTTACATAAAACACTGACCTCTAATTTTCCTGCACATTCTCCACTGTAACATCTCTATTGCTTCTAGCTTTAACCTTGGTGAACTCACGCATTTTCCTTCCTCTCCTGTCCACTAACCCCTGTCTTGACCTCTTGCTGCGTGCGGGGGACCCCTCAGGCCTTAGAGAGGCAGAGGGACTTCTCGGACATTGTACGGATCGAGCGCGACCGTTTCAGGGACGAGGTGGTCCGACTCAGGGAGGCGCTCAAGGTACGCGGCGGGGTCGAGGTTTGCGGTCCACGCCAACTCAACTTTGGCTGTGTGTACTGTCTTTCTAAAGCCATATTGGAGACAACATATTGGAGAGTCACAGATTTCATTGATTGTTAAAATAGTGCCGTGGTAAAGGAAAGGTATTGTGATTGAACGGGGGAGCTTTGGAAATCGACTGTTTCGTCTTTATCTCTACTTGACCCATCTTCTTCATGCTTTTTGAGCCAATTTGTCCTGTTTTCATCATCTTTATCAGTTGTTTGATTGTGTAAATGACACTAAATCGTGACATAAAAATTGTAAACTTGATAATGCTTTCTCCAACTACAAGTGTCTCCAGCTTGTGTCTTCATTTTGTAATGTCAATTGTTTTCAAAGTGGGTCCCCAGGGACCCCCAGGGGTCCTTGAGGGGGTTCCAGGGTTTCCCCAGCAAAATGTGTTATGGCATCAAAAGTCAGTCATTTTAACCCTATTTAGTAATTTGGCTATTCAAAAATAGCCGATCCCACAAGCCCAACGTCACAACGCCTTATGAGCTTGTAGATCGGCTATTTTTGAATGTTTTTTTTACACAAATCTTGACTTAAGTCCACAAAATATTTTCAGATGGGGGTCCACAACATCAATTCGGGAGTCCTTATTATGAATTATTTTCAGGACCACTGAGCATTTAACCCATTTTCAACCGTATCTTCCATATAATTGGTCCTCACTAAGATGGCACAGTTGTCGACTCACTCTGTACCCACTACACGTTGACAAAAAGGCTGTGGCACTCTGTACTCTGTACTGTGGCACTCTGTGTCTCCAAGCTATTCCAAACTTTCCCTTCCTGGAAAGAAGTAGAAATAGAACCCAGAATAGAACCCATTGTTCTTGTGTTAAAAAAGCTGGTGCTATTTATGAGTTAATTGTGGGCTCGCTTTAGCCAGCACCCTTAGTTGTCCCATTCACATTCTTTGGCACCTAAAACTAGTCTTGTTTTCTTAGCTACAAATTTGTAGGAGCTGTTTGCACCGCTCAAATAAATAAATAAATAAAAACACATGTTATTGGGGCGTCTGCTGGCCTACCGGTCCAGGCGCATACCACATGAGCTCAGTGTAGCCTGACAGTGTGTCGCTGGTTCGAGTCCCGATCCCGACTGCCTTTGCTGCGTGTCACTCACCATCTCTCTCCCCGTTTCCTGTCAGTCTAGTGTCCTATCAACGAAGGCATGAAAAGCCCCAAAACATATTAACAAATACTAATAATAATAATAATAATTAACCGATAATTAATCTTCTAAATCAGTGTTTCTCAAAGTGGATTCCAGGGACTCTGTGGGTTCCTTTAGGGGGGTCTAAATTGACCCATACAAGTCTGTAACTCTGACAGTGTACAAATGGAACCAAATGGACCCTAACGGGTCCATTTGGTTCCATTTGTACACTGTCAAGAATTAAGGGGAGACCTGGAAACGTAAAAGTTTGAGAAACATGTTCTAAATTAACCGATCCTGCCTGCCAATTAAGTCACTGTTTGCCAGGTTTCTGAACTGTCCACAGCCTTCCTCTGACACACAGAGAGAGTAGACAGAAATGGTGCCATCTCATAATGAGCATGAGTGAGACTGAGGACCAATATCTGAACACAAGGTTGAAAATGGGTGAAGTGGTCCTTTAACTTACCGAGTTGTCTGTGCTCTCTCCGGAAACAGAAGAACGGAATCGTGCTGTCTCCTGAGGTGACGACCAATGGGGAGACAGGACAGAGGGACGCTGACGATGACATCAGTGCAGATTCCGCCTCCCGATTGGCTCAGGAGTCGCCTCACGTTGGAGCAGAGAGCATGCTGGGTAAGAGAGCCATACTTTTGCTACCTCATTATGCTGGTTATGTGTGTATAATGTCTTTATCAAATGAAGAGTTTTGGTGTGAGCTTGTAGATCGGCAATTGTTGGTGAGGAGATATGTTGTAGATGGGAAAAAAAGTACAGAGCCAATTTAATTTGTTAAAGGTAGGGTAAGTGATTTACTTTTGGTTAAAATAGCTCTATATTGTGATACTAGTATAGAGTGTTAACAGGAGTATTCAGAAAAAATAGAGAACTCAGACAGGATACCGATTAAACTAGTGGAATTGGAAGTGATGACACAAAGAAATGAGAAGAAAAAACAATTGGAACTGGAACACTATAAAAATTAGGTTGTCACTGTCGGGCAGAAACCTCGTATCTCCAAGTTTCAAATTTGTAATTTTTTTTGCAAAGCAAAGCCCTGCTTCATCATAGAAGGCCGTCGCACAAAAGTAGTGAAAACAGCCGATCTACAAGCACACAACGCCTTGTGGTGCGAGGCGTTGTGTGCTTGCAGATCGGCTGTTTTCACTAGTTTACAAAGTACAAAACAAACGGTTTTGTACATACAAGGTTTCCACCCGACAACGGCGATATGTACCATTTTGGCAATACAATCTTTTAGTTCTGTATATGTTTCAATGCAATTCTCCTGCTTTGCCATACTATATTTCCTTTTTTCTTTGATAAAGGTTTAGTTTGTCGTGTGATCAAGTGGATAAAGTGCATGAATTTAGACTCTTCCTCGGGTGTGAGGTTTTGAAAATCGACAGCCAACCTGTAAGACTTCATCACGTGGTTTCATACTTCTCCTGTGATGGACAGAATGATTCCTCTCGTCCAGTCTCTTGACCTATAATTCCCAGGGACGCAATCATGTGTTTCTTTTTAACCCATTCAGAACGGGTACACATTTTGTGTATCATTATTTTATGCTTTAACTATTGAAAAATAGCAGATATACAAGCTCACAGCACGGCACCAAGTGCCGCGCTGCGAGCTTGTAGATCTGCTATTTTTGAAAAATCGTGAAAATTTGAATTTTGACCCGATTCTATAAGTGTCTTTTGAATCCTTCTAAGATTTTTTGAAAAACCTATGTTTCTATGTCAGCAATCTGGCTAAACGTCGTCAAAGAAAAGGTCCTTTTCACTTAACTGGAGCTCAGTTTGTCTGTTCTTGAGAGACTACTATGTCAATGGTTCTCAAACCTTTTCATGTGAAGGACCCCCAAAATGATATGTATTTGGCCACGGACCCCCATCTCAAAATATTTATTTCCAGGGACCCCCCCCAGAAGCAAAATTTGAGTTACAAACGTTCGCTTTGAAAATACATATTTGCACACATTTTCATGAATTTTTCAAAAATAGCAGATCTACAAGCTCGCAGCGCGGCACTTGGTGCCGCGCTGTGAGCTTGTATATCTGCTATTTTTCACTGGTTAAAGCATTCAATAATTCTAGGCCTAAATGGGTTAAACAATTCAGTTCCTCATATTCAACCTTGATTGTCCGTCTCCACCTAATGATTCTACTTGTCTTCAATGTTATCCTGGTGCTCCTTCAGGGAGAGCGAAAGAAAGGCGCGGCTTTGGCGGAAACAATACAACACACCCGGAGGAGCACGCGTTGTATCGCCCACAGAGGATGCAGTCGGAAACAAAATGGCCTATCAGAAATGAGGGCGGGAGGAGGAATCGGTATCAGGGCGTTGAGAGGAGTCCGAACAGGACAGTCAGAAATAAAAGCAGAAACGAGCAACCTTTAACTAGGCAGGAGGAGACGGAACACGGTCTTGATGTCGAACCCACCAGAGTCGAGGAGATGGGAGCAGATGAGTTTTCCTCGTGCGACGAGGCTGTGGTGCTGAATGAATCTGAATGTGATGATTGGGAAGTTGTGTCTGTTGTAGAAGCAGGGTGTGGAGAACAGAAAGGCATTGCTCTTTATGCCACAGCCAATGTGTCAAAGTGTAGTACTATTGGTGATCAAACATCAAAAGGTGAGATCATGTTTGGTGACAAACTGGCCATGAAAGAATGCGGAGGCTCTGAAAGCATAAACTCGAATGAACAGAACGGCAGAAGACTTCTCACAGTTGTTGCAAACGAGAAGGCAACCGCACACATCTATACGAATGCACCACGTCATGGAATGGTTTACCCTCGAAGGCTCCAGAACCAACAACAAACGAGTGGGCAAAGCCAAACGTATGTCCCCCTGCAATACACCACCCATGGCAACAAGCAAGTCGATCACTTTATCGGTGCATCTGGTGGGCAAACCGTTGCAAACAAACCAACGATTGCAGATCGTGTTCCATGTTGGTCAGAAAAGGATAAGTACATATATGAGACTGAAGAAGAGGCCTTTCAGACTTTGCAAAAGCCATGGCAGCATGATGGAGAAAGTCAAGAAAAACATAATGAACAGGCAAAAACACGGAAGTTGGCAACCTCATTGTTCAGCCCTGAAGGAATGTGCAGAGACCGGAGTGGATTGGAAGAGACTCATAGAGGGTTTATGGAACAGCAACACATCGACAACAATGTATCCTCAGAAGTCCTAGACTCTAGAATTCTCACCTCAGTCCACCAGTGGTTAACTGACTTGCGGACTGTGGAGAATGTTTCTGATAGGATCTGGCAAGAACCTGTTCATGGTACTGCTTGGGTCAGGAACCGTCTGGCGAAGACAGTTGATGAGATGGCCTTTCCGGACCCGGTGACGACGCCAGAACAGCGACAGCGGGTAGAGCGCACGGCGACAGGCGAGTCAACCAGTCGGGTGGTTGAGCAGCCAACGGTCGGCGACATGGAGAGTTGTGAGGAGGCCCGGCCTCTAGACGAGCAGGAAGAGCAACCAGTGGCACGGGAGGGACAAAGGCTCGGACAGGACGGACAACCAGAGGCTGTAGTTAAAGAGATGAATGTCCCTTGTACGGAATGCCGCAGTTTGGCTACAAAAAAAGGAAACAAAAAATGTTGCATTTTATAGTAAAGAATTTGTATTGTAACTTTCCTCTTCTATCCCGGATTTGAACCCGGTTTCCTGCACTGATTCCTTTTTTTTTCATGCTTGCTCAGGGGATAAATTGAGTCTAAAATGACCTTTGACACAATCTAAATGTCTCAATAGAAGAGCAAGGAGACAAAATACAACCACGCCAATTGCATAAGTTTTCTTCTTTTTACATTTCATTAATAAAAAGAAGTTACATGCTATTTTAATGTGAGATGAAGTTGAAAATGTTTAGTAAAAATATATATTGTGATATGGTGAATGAATAATAATTAAATAATGTGAATGTACTCTCTAGAAATAAGGGGCCTTCCAATTTACAGCGATACATGTATTTGCAGAAATGAATGCAAGGTTACACATTTTCCTTTGGTAGCTGTCTCCACATTTGAAGTTGCCAATTAGACAGAGGGGAGGGTATCGGCCTAATGTCAAGACATGATGACATAAGGGGACATAATCCTCCCAAGTGGGACACGTCTGTAACATGACGATAATGTAAGAAAGCCCCCCTGTTTTTCTTACATTTCCAACACAAAAAAAAAATATATATATATATATACATTTCCAGGTGCATAGCATTCAATTTTACTGGAGTATAATATGTTCTATGTGAGATAATAAATGGCAAAGGTGTGTCTCAGATTGTATGATTCAAAATGTATGCTTGACCATATCTTTACCCACTCCTCATCATCTATGTTTTCTTGAAGATCTGTTTCACATTTTGCTTTTGTGGACAAAGTATTGCATGGAAAAGCTTCTATCAGACCATGATACAATTTAGACAATACTTTAGTTGGTTTTCCCATTTGTCTCAAGATCCTCTCTTGCATTTTCCATATACTGTCAATGAATAAATAATTTATGTCACTTAAATGTCAAATGTTTTATGCTCTACTTTTATATAGAAATAATGAATGAACAGAAAATGATTTATCTTCTGACTACATTTTGATAGGTTCACCTCTAAAACAGACCTTTTCAGACCGTATATTTTAATGTATTATAATCAATCTAGTAATCCATTGTAGCGTGCCTTGATCATTTAAGATTATGGTCTTTAAGCATTGTGGAATAATTGATTGTCTTTAATACTTTTTGAATCAATAAACTTGATATTTAAACTGTGGAGAGAATATTGTGTTTTGACGTTATTTCTCATATAACCCTGATTCTATGTGACATAATTGCCGGAGGACTTTAAACATAAATGTGTCACGGTCAAATCATCATTGTCAGTCAGGTATCAAGAGTAATTTTCTCAAGCCATAATGTGAGATAGTGATCAGCCAACAGAATCCCATTTTCTTCCTCTAAAATAGTCATCACTGAGCTGTGATGTCCCAAAAGATGATTTTACCCTCATGACCGCTATTCTGGTGGTCATGTCATAATAGGCGAACATTCTGGAAAATAGCTGATTTACGTTGTGAGCTTGTGGATCATTGATCTTCAGTTAAGACAGGGGTCAAGAACCCCTTAGCTGTGAGTTTGTTGTATAAAATGATGCTGCAGATTAAACGTTTTCATAGATTTCATAGATGGCCTCATAGACGTGACGTCAGTGTTGTGTAAACAGTGTTATATTTTCTATTGACGTTGGAGTCATGTTAATGTGTATTTTAACCACTTAACTTGCTTGCTGCCAAGCATTAAAATCTTCAAATGCTTCCATTGCCAGAAATCTTTAGATTCTTACCTTTTAATGTGCACGATGTGCACGGGTCATGCACGGAGGATGCACCACACGTGTGCACACCATTCACAGCTTTTCAAACAAAAAATCATCTTGGAAATCCGTTCAGGCATTCAAAAGATATATAGGCTATAGTCAGTGTTTTCTTCAAATGTAGACAAACATGGCTTCCATGGGCTGTTCTGGGAGTCAAACATGCATTTTCGCAATCATGCCGAAACCGGAAGTAGGAAGTAAGGAGAGTAGGGAGAGCAAAAAAACTGCCAACTCGGGAAACTCGGGCTTGGCACAGCTATACACAAACTCGGGGTTGGCACCATAAGTGTTACACATTCAAACCCTAAACATGATTTTGGCTCTGTACTTGGTCTGCTCTTATATCCCTCTACAGCAAACCTCTTTGCTGAAATAGCAGATCTACAAGTTCGCAACAGATCGTGTTGCCATGCATTGTGAGCTTGTCAAAATATGTGTTGTTTTTCAGTGTATGTTTCCCAGACTATGGGAAGCTCAAATGGTTCATGTAAAAATAAAAATGTAAAAATATTTGGCGCCCCCCCCTTTAGTAATCTTTAACTGAAAACTTTACTCAATTCCTTCTCTCTTCATTAATTATAATCTATTCTTTGTGTTACATTCTGTTTAATTTAATACTGTAGCAAAGTAAGTCTTACTCATTGCATTTCAGGCATTCCGTTTAAGTCCTTTTAAATGCTGTAGAAAAGGTTTAACCTCTCTCTGTTTTGTTGCAGAGCTGCGACTAAGGAAGCTGGTTGACGAGAGAGAAAGTCTAATGGATCAGGTGAGGTGGATGTCATGACATTGTTAAAGTAAAGCCTTCCCAAACATACATTTTTGTCCATCCCAATTAATTGTTTGTGTGTATGCTTGTGTGGATAGATATGAGCGTGTGTGTGTGTGTGTGTGTGTGTGTGTGTGTGTGTGTGTGTGTGTGTGTGTGTGTGTGTGTGTGTGTGTGTGTGTGTGTGTGTGTGTGTGTGTGTGTGTGTGTGTGTGTGTGTGTGTGTGTGTGTGTGTGTGTGTGTGTGTGTGTGTGTGCACATGCTGTATTTATATAGACTACTAGACTACTGTAGATTCTGTCAACAAAATTATTACGGTAATTAGTCAACTAAAACTAGACTAATAGTATAGAAGGCATTTGAGGTGACTAAAATATGACAAAATTAAACAGAATTCTATTCAAAAGACTAAAACTAAATCAAAAATTGCAGTCAAAATATAGGGGGCATGGTGGCGCAGTGGTTAGCGCTTCGCCTCACAGCTAGAAGGTCCTGGGTTTGATTCCCGCCGGGGGACGCTGTGGGTGCTGGGGGCGTGTTTCTCCCTCCGTGTCATCAGCGCCCACACCCTAGGTGGGGTCGGCGATAGGGCCTTTCTGTGTGGAGTTTGCATGTTCTCCCCGTGTCTCCTAGGGTTGATACCCTCACAAAAACATGCAGTAATCCTGGTCTCAATAATGCCTCCCCCTGGCCAGCCAGGGCGCCTGATGGAGGGGAAAGGAACTGGTTGGAATAACGTGTTCCTTCCACGCGCTACGTCCATCCCAGGGAAATCCCCCCCTGTCAGGTGAAAAGAAACAACTTGGACTACTCATGCATTGAAGGAAGCATGAGGTCAGTCCGTTGTCTCCCCAGGCGTGGCAGAGGGAGAGCAGAGCCCAGGATTACATAGGCAATTGGCACAGGGTGAAAATGGGTTACAAAATCGTGGGATAAAAATTATATAAAAAGAATTGCAGTCAAAATCAACGCTAGCCTACGCTTGTAGTGTGATCAAGTAGTTGGGTTCTATGTGAGCAGCAAACCTAAGGCAGGAAGATGTTCAAACTGTATGCTGTACCGCAGTATTCGTTTACTTTTCAACAGTATTCAACAATATTCAACAGTGTCATAGCATATTGCATGTTGTGCAGCGCTAATGTATACTTTGTGTGTGTGCGTAGGTGCGCCGGATGAAGTCTCAGCTGGAACAGCGTAACGGGACGGATGGATCCAATCCAGAGGAGGAGCGAGTGGAGAATGGCATGGATCCACATCTACTGGACCTGCAGAGTGAGTCTCACAACACGACACCTAAACTGCCGAAATCCTCACTGCCACACAACACCTGTAGTGGGAAATATCAAGTGGCTGATTTGTGCTTTAAGCCTTCCATACTGCTTAATTGTTTTAAAGGAGTAGTTCACCCCCAAAATGTCTTTTTTTCTATTGATTACTCACGCCATGGAGAGTAGAGTTCAATAATATGTTTTGGTTTTTGTCACATTCCTAAGACAAAAATTAGATTCAAGTACATTAACCCCATTGATTCCGGATGGGGACCTGTTTCGAAACGGGTCCCCATCCGGAACGAATGGGGGTAAATTTATTGTTATCACATTTTTGTCTTAGGAATGCGACAAAAAACTAAAAAAATATTATTGAACTCTTGTCTCCATGGCGTGACTAATCAATAGAAAAAAAGTCATTTTGGGGGTGAACTACTCCTTTAAGTCCTCCTCTTAATCGGGGAAGGGGCAAGGTGGGACGCATTGTAGGGGAATATCAATGGCTCTGGCCTGCCTACGACCAACTACTTTTATGTGAATTACTGCCTGTTGTTTTATCCTAGCTGTACAAATGCCTTTTAAATCGGTAGTTCTCACACATTAAAGATTTTGCTAAAATGTAAAACAATAGATGTACAAGCTCGCAGCTGTCAGCTCTCTCTCTCTCATACGCACACACATTTACACACAACCACACACGCAGAAGAGTCAAGATGGCAAAGAGCTATACGGAGTGTGGAATGGGTGGGTGCAGGTCTAGATTTAGGCCTAAAATTATTGAATGCTTTAACCAGTGAAAAATAGCAGATATACAAGCTCACAGCGCGGCACCGAGTGCCGCGCTGCGAGCTTGTGGATCTGCTATTTTTGAAAAAATCGTGACAATTTGAATTTTGACCCGATTCTATGAGTGTCTTTTGAATCCTTCTAAGGTTTTTTGAAAAACCTATGTTTCTATGTCAGCAATCTGGCCAGCCATCGTCAAAGAAAAGGTCCTTTTCACTTTAACTGGAGCTCAGTTAGTCTGTTCTTGAGAGACTACTATGTCAGTGGTTCTCAAACTTTTTCATGTGAAGGACCCCCAAAATGATATTTATTTGGCCACGGACCTCCATCTCAAAATATTTAGTTCCAGGGACCCACCCAGAAGCAACATTTGAGTTACAATCGTTCGCTTTGAAAATACATACATTCAAAGATTTGCACACATTTTCACGACTTTAAAAAAATAGCAGATCTACAAGCTTGTATATCTGCTATTTTTCACTGGTTAAAGCATTCAATAATCCTAGGCCTAAATGGGTTAAAATATGATAACAATAGAACACTATGAATGACCAACAACATAAATGATCCTGGTGTGTATGGACCTGGGTTAACTACTTTCCCAGGTGTTTTGCCCAGACGGACATGGTATTGAGGTTATAATTTCGGTGAGGTTAGGTTTAAGGTTAGGGTTAGGCATAGTTTTTGTGAGGTTGGGGTTAGCTTTAGGCATTAGTTTTAGCAAGGTTAAATGATAGGGTTTCGAGTTTTTAGACGCTATCAAGGCGAAACACCTGGGAAAGAGGGAGTCCCGTATGGACCTGTAGGCTTGAGGTTAGAGCATAGACTGTATAAAAGATATGGACAAAGCGAAGCCATTGGTTTCTATGCAGTGCAAATTACACATTTTGGGTCCTTGGCATGGGTGTTGCCATCATAGATTGTAAACGCACCAGAGGATGCTATTGGCTGCCAACGGTCACATGCAACCGTAGGGATACATGGGAGAATGTGGTCGGAGCCTCCCGAAATACAGCACACGAAGAAGAACACAGCCCGCTGGTATCAGTTTAGTTGGCCACGCCCCCCGCAACTTTATCATCAATTTTAACATAAATGGGACGTTATTTTCACAAAGCGCATGTCATCGTGATTGAAAGGCAATTTTTAACTTGCGATAGGAACCATAAAATATGTATGAAATGTTAATTAAGGTTAGAAAACGAAAGGGGAAAATGAATGGGGTCCAATGGAGAAAAAATCTTTTTGCGATCGGCCGGGGGGGAAAACAGCACAACTAGCGGCCAATCATGGAAAGTTTTAGTTCCGTATTGGGCTCATTTTAAATTGGCGGAACTATGCCCCTGGGTTAGAGACACTCTCAGAGTTACAGGCCTGAAAAGGGTCCATTTGGAACCCCCTCAAGGAACCCTGGACCCCACTTTGGGAACCTCTGCTGTACAGAGAACTTTGTAAAGAATCCTGATGTAACCTGGCCCCTGTTGCCAGTCATATGCTGGTTAATAATCATATATGGACATGATTTCTTTTTTCTTCTATTTTCACCAGGAGACGCCAACAGACAGATCTCTGATCTTAAATTTAAACTGGTGAAATCAGAACAGGAAGTCACTGCTTTAGAACAAAATGTAAGTACTGTGTTTGAGGTTCATTGAGATTATGTACAAATCATTCAGATTAAATCATCATATTATATTCAATCATTTCATTCAGAATAAATCATCATCACAATCATTGCATTCAGATCAAATAATCATTGTTATTCAGATTACCGGTAAATCATCCTTCAGATTAAATTGTCATTAGGTTTTCTGCAGAATATGTATTACACTTATCTACAACGGCACATTATGAGTCCACTGTTGCTAGTGGTTCTCAAACATTTTATTTGCAAGGACCCCCATAACTCTTTATGTGTTTCTGGTAATATCAGTGTCCGCTCATTGTGTACTGTATGTCCAAGGCAAAAGTGGAATTTTGACAAAAAATATATCCACCACGGGCCTGCATGTCGATGACCCCTGCTCACGGTTGATGTCTTGTGCAGATCATACGGTTGGAGGGTCAGGTGACGCGCTACAAGTCTGCCTCTGAGAACGCGGAGAAGGTTGAAGACGAGCTCAAAGTGGAGAAGCGGAAGTTGCAACGAGAGGTAGGACCAAATGCCGCCCGACAGGACCTAGTGAATACACTCTCCTACTCTAGCTCTTATCCTAAGGAGAAAAGTATCTCATATAACATTGAATGACAGACGAATAGAACACATAACACAACATAAAATAAAAAAAAGACATTCTAAATGTAACATTCTAAAAATTAACAGTGTAATTCAGGGGTGCCGTGGCGTGGATCAAAAAAAGTTATTTACAGGGGTGCCCTGAGTCAAAAACATTTGAAAACCCCTGGTATAGTTAACGCCTCTAGTGTGTGTGTGTGTGGGGGGGGGGTGCTCCTTATTTTTGCATTAATCCATTCTCTCTCCCTCCATCCACTCTCTCTCCAGCTGAGGTCGGCTCTGGACCGAATAGACGAACTGGAAGCGAGCAACAACCATCTCTCCAAGAGACTGGAGAAGATGAAAGCCAACCGCAATGCCCTGCTCGCCCAGCAGTGACGCCTCCTTCCTGGGAAGGACTCTTGACAAACCCTCCCTCTCTTCCTCCAGCCGGCGTCCCTGATGGTCCTTGCCGGACCCTCCCTCCCCTGAACTTTGAACGCTCCAAAAATAACATTACAGCTGAAAACAAACAAAAGGCTTACGACGCATAATCTCCGCGATACAATTATACGGTTTTCTCAACGTTGGGGCCATCTGTGGGACCACTAGTCGGTCCAGGTCTGTACAAACGCCGTGTACAAATGGAACCCTTTACGCGTCCGTTCTGGTGCCATTTGTACGCTCTCAGAGTTAAATTAACACTGAGGATTTTACAGCGTGTAAGCTTGAGGTCCCGGAGATGAAAAAACATCAGCGAATGATCAGTCCGTGGTCTAATGGATACTGTATCAAACTGGGGGGTCCTTGACATTTTAAAAAGGATCAAAATCGCTGAACTAAACCATACTGGTTTAGTTACATACAGTACTGGATCTGCACTGTAGAATATCCTCTGTGTTTATTTATTAATGTATGAATCGAGTTTAAAGGGGGGCATTTTGGGCCGCTGGTGGTCCCCGGAGCGAACGTTGTGAAACCAGTAACAATATAACAACGATAACACCACAAGTCATAACCACACATGTTAGCCATGCCGCGTTATGGACGATTCTGCTACCGTATATCCCAGTGACTTGACAATCGACCAGAGCGGTTGGTGGAGGTGGTCTGTTTCTGGACTGTGGAGAAACAGAAGGACACATGTGCACACAACACACACACACACACACACACACACACACACACACACACACACACACACACAAAGACTACATCTGTAGCGATTGTTGTAAACTGCATTGGGGGCCAAATGGGCGGAGGTTGCCTTTCAACTTTGCAATGCTCATCGTGTGGTGAAACCAACCCACCCATACCCATGTTAAGCACATGTTGTTAAAACGTGTATTTGCAAATACTTGCAGATGTGGGAAAATGCAGGAAGGAGACGGCAGAGGGAAGCCACGCAGACCCGCTTTGTCCCAACACGCAAGCGTTTTGAGCTTGTAGGTCAGCTACTGTCGCATATCATTTGTTTATAATGTTTGAACACCCTTCCAGCGTAAGTGATTATAGTATCTGAAAAACATTTAAAAAAAGGATTCTAGACAACGTGAGTGGCAGAAAAGTTATTTTTTTTTTTTGTCAATCACAGGAGGACGGCATTCATTTCTCAATCAATTTATTACATACAAGTGCACTCTCCGAGTCATGAGGGGTCCGTGGCCAATTGCATACCAAAGTGGGGGTCCTTGAATATGTATGTTTTTTTTTTTTTTTTTTTTTTTTTTTTTTATAGTTTGGGAACCACTGTGGTAAGCCGGACACCATGGCGGTCAAAACAAAACACATTATTTGGTATGGCCAAAAGGCCTGCTTGTGCCCACCTCACTCGCTCTGTGCTACTACCTGTTTTTGAACACTAGATCACTAGACTAGTCTGTCTGTTGTGATACATTCCAGACAGACTGGCCGGTCAATTCTGTCTTCCTTGTTTGGGTTATTTCCTTTGCAGTTTTACTCTTAATGCAGAGTCGTTCCAGGGACCCATATCCCTCACATATCGCCAAAAACGTCCTGTTCCATCTTGGGTGGTCTTACGTTTCCATTGTTCATTTTCTGGCTGGAGTCATGATTGGGTATCGAACGCAAACGTTGATTCCATGCTGATCTACAGCATACGATTCTCATTCTAAGGATTTAGACGATGTTGAAAGGTTTTAAAATGTGTCGCGATGTAGGATTCTTTAAACGGGACCTCCTGACCAATTTTTATTTATGAATACGGGTCCGTGCAACTTAGGGATGTTACACAAACACGACTACTCCGTTTTACTCAACACAGGAAGGCTTGGATGTTAAGAAAGAGTGTTTTATCTGAAAGGAGTATTCCACTGAGGCTTGGCATTTGTTTTTCATATTCGTCTCTGGTTCGGAGAAGCGTAACATGTTAACCGAATCAGGAAACTCAAGCTTATTTTCTTGTATCTTTATGTGTTTTGTTTTGTTTTTGTTGGGAACGGTGCTTACCATGGCACTTGGGAAAATTATTTCACGAGCCTGTCGATGTCAGATTATTTTGTCCTATTATTATTATTGGGGGGGGGGCTGGTTTATAATTGTCATTCAATAAACATGAGAGTTTAATTTCACAGTTTGAAAATGTTACTTAATGATTGAAAATGTTACTTAATGATTGCTGGCAAGTGCATTATGCATTCCTATTATCTGCTGAAACCCCAGCAGCGGTATTGCGCGGAAAGCTTTCGCTTGAAAGTAGCCGATCGACAAGCTCACACCGTGACGCGTGGCGAAAGCTTTCCCACAATAACAGAAAACGGAAAAGACGCTCGTGTAGAGCCCTGAGGGTTTCCGCACAACCATGTGGGGTTTAAGCGGTCAATGCCGTGGGTCATGGAGGGACCTCTGCTTTTGAACTAACTGTTTGGAGAAGATAATTCTTTCTTTTTGTTTGTTTTGTATCGACAGAGGAGCGCTTGTGTGTGTGTTCTCTTTGTAAAAATGGATACGTAACATTAATGACATGACAGAGAAGACAACGCGACAAAAAGAAGGAAAAAGCATCAGCTGTTTTAAATAACGTATCGCAATAACATTATTGTTTTTGCTTTTGAATGTATCAGTCGCTGCCCTGAATCGTGGGGCAGCCCTGCAAGAGATGTCACGAAAACGGACAAAAGAGGGAATCCAGTGATAGTATCAGCTATACTTCTCCTTGGCCCTCGCGGGAGACTCGAGCGCCCGTGCGTGCAGGTGGGAAAAGTACACGCCGACGCCAGGACGCGCTCTCTTCGGAGTTGACGAGGCTTTACTTTGCGTTTGCTTTTTCTTTTGGTTTCACGATCTTATGTGTGGACACGCAAAAAGCTCATCGGAAGCACTGTGCAATACTTCTGTCTTTTGTGTGTGCGTGCACGCGTGTGTGTGTGCATGTGTGCACTCACTTGTGTTACTGTACCAAATGTCAACACTAGCATTATAGTATCATTTGAGAAATGGACAGTGTGAAGGCAATTTTCCTGGTAAAAAAAAAAGAGTTTTACTTTCAATTCCGGTTTGGTTCAGGATTAGACATGTAAGGGTCGGGTTTAGGTTTAGAGGTTGAGTTTGAGGTAGGCCATATATCCCTCATAGGGATGGGACTATATGAACTTTTCACATCACGATTATTGTGACAAACAATGCGATTTGCGATATCGCGATAATCAAAATCCATTATCCCGGGGCGGAACATTCGCCAAAAAAAATAGCTGATCTACAAGCTCACAATGCGCCGCGACACATTGTGAGCTTGTAGATAGACAGTTTTTTGGCAAAGACATTTGATAGAGTGAAAACAATACTGTATCAAGTACGTATATTATAAGTACCTTTTTAAAATTACACATCACATTCATAAAATCTGCCTCCTAAATTGTTGATGTCCTCACTGGTATAGTAATACTGTGTGTGTGTGTGTGTGTGTGTGTGTGTGTGTGTGTGTGTGTGTGTGTGTGTGTGTGTGTGTGTGTGTGTGTGTGTGTGTGTGTGTGTGTGTGTGTGTGTGTGTGTGTGTGTGTGTGTGTGTGTGTGTGTGTGTGTGTGTGTGTGTGTGTGTGTGTGCGCGCACCTCATTCCAGTTTCAGCGGGTGACTTCCATTCCTTTGTTGGTCCTATTGTGTAGGACGGTGGGTTTCTCTTCTTAGATGGATCACCAGTTTGTGGCAGAGTGGGTTTTTGTCGCTTTCAGTGTAATGGGTCTTTAAAGGAGTAGTTCACCCCCAAAATGACTTTTTTTCTATTGATTAGTCATGCCATGGAGAGTAGAGTTCAATAATGTTTTTTGGTTTTTGTCACATTCCTAAGACAAAAATGAGATAACAATAAATTTACCCCCATTCATTCCGGATGGTGACCCGTTTCGAAACGGGTCACCATCCGGAATCAATGGGGGTAGATTTACTCGAATCAAATTTTTGTCTTAGGAATGTGACAAAAACCAAAAAATATTATTGAACTCTACTCTCCATGGCCTGACTAATCAATGGAAAAAAGTCATTTTGGGGGTGAACTACTCCTTTAATATGTCAGAGAGCGTACAAATGCACCCTTCATTCGGTCACGGATTGACAAATCAACACTGAGGTTTAACAGTGTGTACGGTTGTGGAGATGGCTCTTTTGAAGCACTATATTAAACTCATGCAACAACATGTATCTGCTTTCTTTACTTATCCTCAACCGTTCTCCTCAAATGTCAGAATCGATAAAATACATTGATTCAAGGCTGCAGTAGCTGTCAAGTTCGATCTAATGGCTCCTACATAGGAAAGGTAGGTTAACTTGCAGGCTGACGCGCGCGCGTGTGTGTGTGTGTGTGTGTGTGTGTGTGTGTGTGTGTGTGTGTGTGTGTGTGTGTGTGTGTGTGTGTGTGTGTGTGTGTGTGTGTGTGTGTGTGTGTGTGTGTGTGTGTGTGTGTGTGTGTGTGTGTGTGTGTGTGTGTGTGTGTGTCTGTTTTATCAAAACACACCAGATTAACGAGTCTCCTTTGAAGTACTGAATGATGATGATGATGATGATGATGAAGATAGGGAGGTGAATCCTGTAAATTCATGAAACTCGTTTCCAATACCCCCCTCCCCCCCTCCATGAACGCACAGTTTTTATTTCCTGTTATGCAATAAATTATTGGCGTGTTTAATGGTTGTAGACGCTGTTCTGTTTGATACTTTTATTACTTTTAAGTAAAGTATAAATGTGTTGATGTGACTCTGTCTCTTCATTACTTTTATTGTATTATCCTACTTTATGAATTAAAGTAGGCCTATACATACTTTTATTACTTATAGTGTAATAAGTTCAATAGTGAGAACTACAAAACATTTCAAAGTAAAACGGTCAAGCATGATGTGTGTCCACTGTAAACTGGATTATATAAAGTATGAATGGAGTTTCTTGGTGAAGGCGTTTTTTTTAAACCTGACTTTAGCCAGATGGTGGCAGCATTGCGTATATAACGCTCTGAGCGTTACGCACTGCTGCAACTATCTGGCGAAAGTCAGGTTAGTTTTTAGCTGGTCAGCAGGACCAGCTCTTTAAACAGATTACATTGTCCTGAGACATTCAGGGGACCTAGGGGACCTATTTGCCGATTGGCTGTCCATGTCACATGGTCACCGAGCTCATGATCCATTGGCCAGGCCCTCCAGATCTGTACTGCTGTAATGACATATTTTGTCCAGCAGGGAGCACCATTCCTTCACACTGAGGCGGTGCCTGTGGCCAGCCTGCTTGTGATAAATGAAACAGAAGAAAAGAGAGGTCTATACTTGAGTAAAAGTACAAAAGTATTGGCATCAAAGTACAAAATGTTTGTATGATTGCTTGTAGATCGGCTATCATTCTTTGATTTTCACAAGTCATTGTTGACATCATCATCCATTTAAGCTTTATAATTAGCTTCATACTAACATTAACATTATTTTTCTTCTTTCAATTCTAAACGTAGAGATTAGGTTATGAAAGGAAGGTGATTAGGTGATGAAAACTAGCAAAACTATAGCAGCCATTCACTTTAATCAACGCGATGCATCCAATGTAATTGTGATGAGGATGTCAAACAAACGTTAATCACGTCGTATTTAATTATACTTCATCTGTTACAGATGATTGTCCAAATAAACCGTACGTTATTTAAACTGTGAGCCATTTATAGACAATATGCAGTGTTGCCCTGGGCATCGTTGTAGGCTGTAGTAGGTGATGTGTCACACCATCTGCATACCATCTGCATTAACATATGAACTGAACGAGTATGCAAGTTGTCAATGATTTAACTCTATGACCATGATATGGGCTTTGGTGTGAAGTCATGAAAATATCGTACCCTACACAATTTACAAAAGCAACACAAAGTACATTCATTGATGAGCTGCTTCTTCCTGTCATCTGATCAGTGTCCACACAGTAGATTAATTCGAGTTGCATTTTAATATCAAATGAAACAGAGCAAAAACGATGTGCTGAATGAACCAATGCGAGTCTTTGAGAATTACAGTTAGTATCTTCACAAATAATGAGCACATTTCTAGAGACACGGTAACACATTCATTGTACTAAATGACAAGAAAGCATATATTTAGAACGATATGTAGCAGTGAAATACCACAAGATTTTGGAAAATGCCTACAATCAATACACTTATTTGAACACCTTGGTTACATTAAGTTCTGCATAATGCGTACTTTCTGCTTTTGGTACATTTCAATACAAATACTTTTTATACTTGTACTCAAGTAAATTTTGAATACAAGTCTTCCACTTGTATGATACTTAAGTAAAGAATGCGAGTACTTTTCCCACTACTGCCTAATAAGCATGCTAGTTTTAGTAAAATCAGACATCACAGATAGATTTATAGAGTAATAGGCTATATGGCAACTGTAAACTTAGCAGGAGTCCTCCAGGCTATGGGGGAAAGTAGCTGTTGGAAAAAGTACTCAAATGTTTTACACTTGTTTTTTTAAAAGTATCTTAAAAGTATCAATACTGCACTGTAGATGTACTCAGTTATAAGTAAAAGTCACACACACACACACACACACACACACACACACACACACACACACACACACTAGGGTGGATCTTAAATTACCTTTTTTAGATTTTCTTGAGTCTCACCCCCCAATTATGTTCCAATGTACAAAAAACTGCTTTGGTTAAAATTTGGTTGAATTTCAAGCATATTTAGAGGTAGCTCAATCAAGTCAAAGATTGTACATTTTATTGGTCAAAATCGAATTGCTCTGCAGGCACATTTAAGTTATACATTACACATTATTCTTATACTAAGCACAGAAATTATATTTTTTAAGCTTACAAATCTAAACACAAATCTGATTACATGTTTGTCATATGTCAAACCAGAATTAATGTATTGTAGGAAATAGCAAAGCAAAGAATGACAAATTGCTATTTTTCATTTAACATGCGTCTTTATTGCACACTCTTCAATCATACCTACAACACACAACAAGCACACAGCCTCACTTCCTTGTTTACCCCCAAAACCCCCGAAAGTCACTGCAGTATTTAATAGTAATTCAGTAGTTACTGATCAATTAAAGTTTGTTTACCGCTATCCGCTATATTTGTGCCGATGGTTCTGCCCAATTTGCAGCAAGTATTGGAGTTGGGACTCATCTTTATTAATGAGACCACAATATTCTTGTATTAGGGCAACCCCACGCTCTGCATGATCATTGACAACATTCATCGCCTTCACTACAGCCAGAGCTTCTTGGTAGTCCACCCTGGGCTCCCACTCATCGGGATCAACGCCAAGGAAGTCATCTGGGAGATCCATCATTTTGAAAAGCACCTTGGATTTGGGAGACACAAAATCTTCAATGTTCTTCCTTGCAATTGTTCCAAGGTCAACAGTAATTCTCTTCATATGCCCCTGTTCACCGGATACCTCGAGGTTCAGAGCTCCAGGAGCAACCCATCATGCCCGTTGGATGGCAAAGGTTATTTATTGTTTGAAGATCTGGATGTTTCATGGCCAATTCAAACTGACCCTCAAGGAAGAAAAAGCATGCATGGATTTGTGCATTTTTGCAGCTGACACCTGTTGCTGTCAGCGCTCCACTAAATGACTTGGCAGCTGTTAAAGTTGTTGCTGAAATATTCATCTATAAATGCTGAGGTGTCTAAAGCTGCTTCTCAAAAGTTTTCCAATCACTTATGGTATTTGGCTCCAGAGATCGTCGGACTTGCATTGTTTGACAGTCAAGTGAGCGCGCAAACGAAGAGGCTGATGGTGAGAGCCATGAAAGATGGAAATGAAGATGATGAACAGGGGCATATGAAGAGAATTACTGTTGACCTTGGAACAATTGCAAGGAAGAACATTGAAGATTTTGTGTTTCCCAAATCCAAGGTGCTTTTCAAAATGATGGATCTCCCAGATGACTTCCTTGACGTTGATCCCGATGAGTGGGAGCCCAGGGTGGACTACCAAGAAGCTCTGGCTGTAGTGAAGGTGATGAATGTTGTCAATGATCATGCAGAGTGTGGGGTTGCCCTAATACAAGAATATTGTGGTCTCATTACTAAAGATGAGTCCCAACTCAAGTACTTGCTGCAAATTGTGCAGAACCATCGGCACAAGTATCCCGATAGCCGTAAACAAACTTTAATTGATCAGTAACTACTGAATTACTATACTGCAGTAACTTTCGGGGGTTTGGGGGGTAAACAAGGAAGTGGGGATGTGTGCTTGTTGTGTGTTGTGGGTATGATTGAAGAGTGTGCAAATAATGTCATTGTGCACGTTAAATGAAAAATAGCAATTTGTCATTCTTTGCTTTGCTATTTTCTACAATACATTAATTCTGGTTTGACATATGACAAACATGTAATCAGATTTGTGTTTTGATTTGTAAGCTTAAAAAATATAATTTCTGTGCTTAGTATAAGAATAATGTGTAATGCATAACTTAAATGTGCCTGCAGTGCAATTCGATTTTGACCAATAAAATGTACAATCTTTGACTTGATTGAGCTACCTCTAAATATGCTTGAAATTCAACCAAATTTTAACCCAAGCAATTTTTTGTACATTGGAACATAATTGGGGGGTGAGACTCAAGAAAATCTAAAAAAGGTAATTTAAGATCCACCCTAACACACACACACACACACACACACACACGGGGGGGGGGGGGTGACAAAATTCATAGATCTAGAACACAGACTTCATAGATATAGAACACAGAATATGTACAGTACAGTACAGTGAGGTACAGTATACAGTACAGTAAAGTACAGTAAGGTAATACGCAGTTATTACTGTTGTTTGAGCACGCCCGAGTTTTTTCAAAACTTTTTTTTT
>NC_137831.1:29963228-30090728 GCF_963921795.1 Nannobrachium achirus | reverse complement strand
TAGATGGGGGGGGGGGGGGGGCTGCCTCAGTCTTCTAAACGTTACAATATCCTCTCACAACAAAGTTGGTGCTGCTCAATCCTTCTACGGCGGAGAGTCGCAGCCCCAGCCTGAAGCGTAACAACTGTAGTATCTGCCCTTGATGCATAGGGATATTCCTTTGGATTTATGGTTAAGGTAATGGACTTTCATGCGGGAGACCGGGATTCGAATCTGGGTGGGGAGGTTTGGATCTCCTCCGTCACACCAATCTGTCCAATCTGCTTTCTGTGATGTTTTTAACTTAACCAAAAAGACACAGCGAATAAAATACAAACTGTAAACTCCTTATAATCCTTGAAAAGCTTGTAGATGCTCTATTTTCAAACATTAGTTTTTGTACTAATTATTCCAATACTTTTGTACTTTTACTCAAGTAGGCCTACATATTGAATTCTGGATTTTTTTACGCGTAAAAGAGTGCGTAAAAAGAGAAACTTAGAATCTGAACGCAGCTGCTGTTCTGTTCTTGGCGTCTCCTGTTCGGCATTCGTCGGCAATCATCGGCGACGCCGCCTCGCCGCTCGGGGCGGCAGCTGGGTTAATTTTCTTCATTTTTGCTCAGTTTCTAACTTTCTAAACATCGGGTTTACGACCCCCCAACGGGGGTTTGGGGGTCAACTCCTCCTAGAACATGTTAACACACTTACTTAGAGTACAATTACCTCAAATAAATATACTTTGTTGCTTTAATTACAGATTTAGACCAAACTGTATCCCAATAGTTGGCTCCGTTTGGCGCGACCCCATCTGTGGGTCGGTCACACAGTCACATTATAGGTCTCTTAATTTAATGTTTCCTACAGTTTGTTTTGAATGATTATTATTATTAATATTATATTGTAATATGATATTATATATGATATGATGAAAAGAATATCAATAAAGTTCAGTGGACTGAGTGATCAGTCTCAACCAGCCTCCACTCAGCAGGGAAGCAATACTACCTGAGTAACCACTGCTGGATTTGAACCAACACCCATTGAAGGTATCTATTATCACTGACACCCTTTAAAGGTATTTAACATCAATGACCACATTGCTGGTCCGCTGCGCCAGCAAGCTCATCTCATCACGCTTTCTGTGCTGCATTTGAAGATATTCTGCTGGTAGATATAGATATATATCTATGGTAGATATAGCAGGGTGACTCAAAACTGTGCATTTCAGTTTAGAGTGTACATTTTCAGTCATGCTTCATAGACCTTCTTCAGACAGAAGTTATTCTGCTGTAAATCAGTCATTAAAACAAGGACCTCAGCGGGGTTTGAACCCACCTGCCCTGAATCATTAGCTCGCCATTCTAACACATTGAGCCACTTATCTCTGAGACATTGAGCGTCTTTTTTCATATTAGACGAACTACAAACAACATTACAAAAAAAAAAAAGAAAAAAGAAAAGAAAAGGAAGACCGTTAACAGCATATTTGTCTGTTGTTTGTTGTTGCTTGTCTAGATGTTTGAATGTGTTGGAACCACAACAGAAACAGGACTCAAATAATAACACAAACCTCAGTGACTCACTGGACAAAAGCTCTTCCTGAGAGACAGAAGGTTATAGATGGGGGGGGGGGGGGGGCTGCCTCAGTCTGCTAAACGTTACAATATCCTCTCACAACAAAGTTGGTGCTGCTCAATCCTTCTACGGCGGAGAGTCGCAGTCCCAGCCTGAAGCGTAACAACTGTAGTATCTGCCCTTGATGCATAGGGATATTCCTTTGGATTTATGGTTAAGGTAATGGACTTTCATGCGGGAGACCGGGATTCGAATCTGGGTGGGGAGGTTTGGATCTCCTCCGTCACACCAATCTGTCCAATCTGCTTTCTGTGATGTTTTTAACTTAACCAAAAAGACACAGCGAATAAAATACAAACTGTAAACTCCTTATAATCCTTGAAAAGCTGTCAGTCAGTCAGTCAGTCAGTCAGTCAGTCAGTCAGTCAGTCAGTCAGTCAGACAGACAGACAGACAGACAGACAGACAGACAGACAGACAGACAGACAGACAGACAGAGCAGTGTTACAGTAACAGGGTAAAGGGTTAACTCCTTTTCTTCGCTGAAGTGACACCAAGTGACAGGAAACAAACACACACACACACACACACACACTTCGTGCGCGTGTGCTTATGAGAAAAGGGGGCGGGGCTGAGGAGGACAGCGTGTCAGTCTGTCTGTGTCTGTGTGTGCGTGCGTGCGTGCGTGTGTGTGGTACCAGTCAGCTCCGCTGCAGTCACACATCAGACGGTAAGAAGAAAATAATGTTTTATTTTATTATGAAAAACCGTTAGAATGTGACGTCATGCTCTATAACTTATAACGGTTTTATGAAGCTCACTTATAACGGTTTTATGAAGCTCCGTCCGTCCGTGCGTGCGTGCGTGTGTCCTCGTTAAATATGATTTGGTTTAAACACGTTGGAACGGAGCCGTTTAGAAGTGAAAGTAACCAAGATAGGAGGAAACACATTTAACACATTGTTTCTGGTTGAAACCCTGGACACATTAAAGACATTCATTTAGATGGTGTTGGTGCAATGACAGTTTAATGGCTACAATGTATCAAAGTGGATCTTTATTAGGCTACATTGTATTTTATAGGAGCTTATAGAGAAGCTGCACTGTGCTGAGGAATAGCGCTATATGGATCAATACATTAATATTATTGATCAATATGCTACTAAATTAATATGATTGATCAATATGCTACTAAAGTAATATTATTGATCAATATGCAATGTCTATTCAGTCACTTTCTATCAGAAGGCTTTGTGTTGTTGTTGTGATGATAGAAATGACAGGCAGTGGATTCCACTGTTTATCAGATTCAACAGTGAGAAATGTTGTCATTTTCTCCACCAGGCCGAAAGGCATGGCTGAGAATATGTTGTTCACCCTGGCTGTCCGTCCGTCCGTCCGTCCGTCCGTCCGTCCGTCCGTCCGTGCCCATCTGTCTTTGCGGTGTTCCGTCCGTTGGCATGATGTATGTGTACATGTATCATTATCAGTCATGTATGTGTACATGTGTGTACATGTACATACATGTACACATACATGTATGTGTACATGTACTGTGGCGTCAAGACCCGAAACCAACACAGAACACAGTTTCAAAGTGCAGCCAAATGGCGCTTTTATTAACATAAAGTGAGTTTACATGGGCAGGAGTTGCAATGGAGCAGCAGTAAGTACGTTTCTTTAATAATGATATTCCAGTTACTTCCTAAAAAGGATAAATCGTAACAGTCTTTTCTTCTTCTTTCAGGGTTTCAACATTACTTCTTCTTCTTCCAGCACCGGGCCAGGTAAGGTGAGTATAAAGGTAGGTAACTTAGAATAGGGTTCACTTAGAATAGGATTCACTTGGAATAGGATTCACTTAGAATAGGATTCACTTAGAATAGGGCCTCAGGTGAGTAATTTAGCGTAGCCAAAAGGTAAGTATTTAGAATAGGCCAAACAGGGTTATTCAGGGGAACACTGGGCTGGTTTGTTACCGGGCACGGGGGAAGCGGGGCTCCAGGGCACTTGGGTGTACTGACGGTAGCCGGAGCGCCTAGGGGCTCAGGCCGGCGTACGTCAGCGTTGGACCTCCTTCTTACGTGGGTTCCAGAAACAGCGGGGGACCCGGGGCTCCGGTGGGTTCCAGATCGCGGCGGAGGACCCGGTGCTCAGGTGGGTTTTGGAAACAGCGTAGGAACCCGGAAGTCCGGTGGGTTCCAGATTCGGGCCCGGTTACCAGCAGCTCAGGTGGCTTTCTATTACTCAGTCATTTCGGGCCATTTATGTGAAGCGCTTTCTCCTTTCGCTTCTCTGTCCTCCTTCTCCTCACTTTGGCCATGGGTTAAGGGTTAGTTAGCATGCTCCATACTTTGCCTATGGGAAAAGGACAACGCAGTGTCACTGTCATGTTCAACACATATAACATTGGGAAGGGAATAAGTGGTGATATCGCTTCTTACCGCTAGCACGCACAGATCACTCCCACACAGGTCTTCTCACACAGAGATTCAGAGAGTGAATGAGAGGAGAGGTGAGCTCCTCTTAGGTGTGTCTCCAAATTACCCAGCTCCCGCAGCTGGTAGTCTATTAGGGCAACAGCAAATAGGCTGGCACGTACCGCCCCTCAAACACACCTCCTAGCTGAAGGTGAGGTCCTCTAGGCCTGGCTCTACCTCTCACCCATTCACTCTCTCCTGTGACGTGCTTACCTTGCAGCCTTCCTCAGCTCTTAGCGAGACACCAGTACACACATGTACACATACATATGTGTCCTTCATGTACTGATCTGTAGTGTGTCTGTGGCGTGGCTCTCTTTAAACATGGAGTTAGACAGATATATGACTGTTATGATGATCTACACATATACATTATGATGTTCTATGATCTATATATAAGATATATTATGATGATCTATGATCTATATATCAGATATATTATGGTCATGCACATATTCAATATAGCTTTTATATGCACACTGCAGTGTAGGGCGGTATGCATGAAGGACAGGATCTGAACTTCATCAGAGGATCAGGATCCATCGTAAAGATGCACTGATGAGTCAATATTGATCACAATGATAAACTGTATGTTATGTTAGTTTAGGTTATAAATCATGCTGTGATAAACTGTATGATATGAGGTTATAAATCTGCTCAGTGACTCAGAGACTGTAATCAGTTCACTTCCAGACTCTATATAGCATTCAGAGATTGTGGAATAGTTGTCTGGCTAAATAACTGACTGACTGTGGAGGTTATTGGAAGGACTATGGGAGCAGAACCAATCAGCGTTGTCCAATGTCCCCTTCTTTGACTTCCAAAAACCATCCACCCGGGAAAGTCATGAGCATTCTCCGTTCCTGAAAAGATGGTCCACAGGATAGAGTCAAGCTACAGCCAGACTTGAGCCAAGGTTCAAACCTGCGATGGCAAGTTGGCAACAACTGACAGTAAATGGAGTGCAGGAAGATCTGCTTCACTGTCTACATGATTACAGGACAGGATGCAGTCTTGAAATATATAGAGTTGTGTATTGCGCCCTCCGGTGGGAACAACATGCAACTACAACTCTAAAATCATAGGTTTGAACCATGCTTCCATCCATTGCCTGGCTCCAGCCAATAGACCCGCCCACTCTCTGAGTGGACTGCTTCTCCAGCGCAGTCTGAAATCAGGCTATTCCATCCATGGGATACAAACATCTACCACCAAAATCTTTTGAAATGAGCAGATATACTTTAAGCACACAACTGGTCGCGACACATTTTGCGCTTGTAGATCGACTATTTTCAAATGACCAAAGTTTAAATAGGGCTAAAATATGTCACAAATGTCAAAAAATATTTTGACATATTTTGATTGTCAGGACATTGTTATAATGATCATTAGACTCAGAGCAATAATCCACCTACCCCCCCCCCCCAACTCCCTCCCCAGTCAGAGTTCAGTGTTTTAATGAATATAGAATTATGTGCAGGATGTAATTTACTGTAAATAAGGTGACCTCATTTAATTGACGACGTTTAAAACAATATTTGATTTAAAAATATAAATCCTAAATGTGGCATGTTGCTTACCTGTGGTTTAATGTATGTTTTGTAATATTATAAGAATTAAAATGTACTTAAAGTAACAAGTAAATAAAGATTTCAAATAATTGTAGTGGAATAAGAGTACAATATTTGCCTCTGCGATGTGGTGCAGTAGAAGTAAAATATATAAATATAGAACATTGGTAAAAAGTAAAGTAAAAGTACCTCAACATTGTAGTTAAAGGAGTAGTTCACCTCCAAAATGGTCTTTTCCCCCCTATTGATTACTCACACCATGGAGACTTGAGTTGAATAATATTTGTAATTGTTAACCCAGCATTTGGGTCTCCATCCAGAATAAATGGGGGTAGATTTGTTGTAATCAAATTATTGTCTTAGGAATTCAACAATTACAAATATTATTCAACTCAAGTCTCCATGGTGTGAGTAATCAATAGGGGGGAAAAGACCATTTTGGAGGTGAACTACTCCTTCTACGGTTACATCTCTCCATTCCGACATGTCTCCTTTCCAACATGTCTCCACTCCATATGCCTTGCTGTTTGTATTTAGTGTGCTGCTTGTGTGTTTACATACAGAGTTAGGATACATTAGTGTATACGGCACAACTGCACCCTCTGCTGGATAAAAGCATGCAGTGCACCCAGTGCTTCCCAGAGCTTTTAGTTCCAAGATGTTCTGTTTTTATTTTATAGTTATAATATAATATAGTTTGTATTACAGTTCCATGATGTTCTGTTTTTATTATTTTTGGAAATCTTTCAGAAAATAAGAATTAAACAAAATCAAAGAAGGATAATGATAATAAAAAGACCCATAAAAAGCAACCGAGAAATGTTTCCCAAAACCACAGTTTGGGAAACACTGGTTGTAATGTAGGCTACTGTTGTTTCTTTACAGTGTAACACTTCTATTGTTAATAATTAATATGTGTTTGTTTTTATATTGGATTTTGTGTGTGTATGTGTTGTATGTGTCTGGAGTTAGCATTACCCTAATAGACCCCCGGTGTGGTAATACTATGTTTTGTATGTGTCTATGGAGTTAACATTACTCTAATAGACACCCAGGGGTCAAAAGGCCCAATGGGCTGAATGCATATACGCTATTTTGTTCTACTTCCGGGTTTCTTTCGACTTCCTTCACAGGTGTTACCGATGATACTAATGAAGGGTCTGTTCCATTTATTGTACAGTGCTTTTATTTTTGTATTTATTTCCAGGACCCCCATAACTCTGAGAGTGTACAAATGGAAGCAAATGGACCCGCATTGGTACACTGTCAGAGTTACACACCCATATGGGGACATTTTGAACCCACTCAAGGACACTTTGAGACCCACTGGTGTAGCAGAGTGTTTCCAGTGAGCCAACATGCACAACAGCAGCACCCTGACTCTGTTTGACCGGAATGGAACAGAGCCTTCATAAGTATAATCAGTAACACCTGTGAAAGAAGTCGAAAGAAACCCGGAAGTAGAACAAAATGGCGTACGTGCATAGAGCCCATTGAAATGCAATAAAATACTGACTGGACTGTGAGATCATTTAATTACTCTGACCGGACTGTGAGATCATTACCATTACGCCGCCCCGCCGGCCAGATGTTCATCTGGAACAGTGATTGATTGATTGATTACTTTGGCTAAAATTGATTCCTTTTGCTAAAACAATATTAAAACTTAACTGAGGGGCAGAATTGTCAACTGAGGGTGAGAGGCCCCTTCTGGCACCCCCGTGCAGGGGCGTCACACCACATTCTGGGATTCCCTGTGGGCCCCCCATGAATGTTAACTATTGAAAAATAGCAGATATACAAGCTCACAGCGCGGCACCGAGTGCCGCGCTGCGAGCTTGTAGATCTGCTATTTTTGAAAAATGTGAAAATGTGTGCAAGAAACCTATGTTTCCATGTCAGTGATGCTCAAACTTTTTCATGTGAAGGACCCCCAAAATTATATGTATTTAGCCACGGACCCCGACCTCAAAATATTTAGTTCCAGGGACACCCCAGAAGCAACATTTGAGTTACAAATGTTCGCTTAAAAAATACATATATTCAAAGATTTGCACACATTTTCACGACTTTTCAAAAATAGCAGATCTACAAGCTCGCAGCGCGGCACTCGGTGCCGCGCTGTGAGCTTGTATATCTGCTATTTTTCAATAGCGAAAGTTACTAGGGCCCCTCCAACTTGGGCCCTAGTAACTCAGTCCCACTTTCCTACCCCTTGTGACGCCCCTGCCCCAGTGGCACCAGGCCAGTAGGAAGGTGCCTTGTTATCTTGGTTTTAGAAGACGTTTCAGATTATTATTATTTTTTTAATCAAGCCCATTTGAATGAAACATCAACCTTCCGAGAGCTTTTTGAGCAAAGATAATTGTGGGCTCGCTGAAAGCGAGACCAGTATGTTCTCCCAAATCTTTATATACCGGTAGTACGGTTATTCTCCTCAAAACTGTCCGACAGTACAGAGGCAGGGCCTTTAGCCAATGAGGGAGCAGCCTTCTTGGTGACATCACCACCAACAAGTGCGACCTGATATAAATAACAACACCCCCCATATGAAATCGTTTGCAACTTTTTGAAATATTTAACTTTAAGCACCCAATGCATTTCCAATGGGAAATGAGTCTGGAGAGAGAGGAAGAGGCCTTTAGCCAGTGAGTGGGTGACTTCACCACCAACAAGTGCGATCTGCGAGTGCAGTTGTAATGTTGGCCAGTTTGGAGAATGACCTTACCATAAAGACTTGGGAGAACATGGTGTTCCATGCAAGCCCACACTGTATCATAGAAACAGTGAACATTCCAAAGTCATCTGTGCTGACATGAGAGAAATATTATATTACATAATTCTGAAACTACAACATGGCCAACTGCGTTATTATGATTCACACCACAGTTCCAGGCGGAGCCGCTCGTTTCGTTTCACCAGCGTCGGCAGGTAAGGTTAGATTTAGGCATAGTTTTACTGAGGCTAAGGTTAGGTTTAGGCATAGTTTTACTGAGGTTAGGGTTAGGTTTAGGCATAGTTTTACTGAGGTTAGGGTTAGGGGTAAGGTTAGGTTTAGGTGGTCCTCCCACCCGGCATCTCCGCAAGGTGCAAAAGAAGTGCTCCCTTGCTCCGGTTCAGCCAATCAAAAGCTTCCGTGGGTTGGGTTTTCCTGGAGCTGTGGTGTGAATCATTATAACGCTGTACGCCCACTACAACAGATAAAGGAGTATTGCACAAAAGCAAAGGCATGTATTCTACCCGACCTAAATGGTGCCCAGTCCTAACAAAAACATATCAATTAATTTTCTAAACTAACCTTGAAATCCCTTGGAAATAAAACCTCAAGTGAAACATCTAAATTCACACATGTCCTTTCAGTCTAGTCTCTAGTGCATCTCTTTGGCAGCTTTGCAACTCGTACATCGAAACCCCAATACAATATCACCATCGGTATTTCCTTGGCAGCTCTCCAGCTAAACTTCCAGAAAATAACATAAATATTAAAAATAACTACTCAGGTCACTGACTCCGTACAAGTTCCCTTATACTGAAAACAAATAAAACCACGCGTTTGATGTCTTCTCATCATCACCCTTCTTCATGACTTCAGCCATACAAAAACAGAGATCCTCTCTTTGAAGTTCTGCCCTTCTACTCATTCTGTGCAAAGCTCAGTGGAACACTTCAGTGAAAGCAGATTCCTAAAGAGAGACATTAGGTGAAACGGGTCACTTTCCCACCGCCAACATTCCCGGAGATGCACTGAGGGACCCTTGAGGGGGGTTCCGAACAGACCCAGGTATTTAACGTACAGCAGGTCTGTAGCCAAATGGACACTTATTTGGCCCCATTTATACAAGAGTTATGGGGGTCCTTGAAGTTAAAACGTCCGAGAGCCATTGTGCTAGAATATTGAGGCATGTCTCTCTGAGCTACAGTGTGTCTAGACTGGCTACGTTCGCAGACGTTTCTATGCTTACGAGAGGTCTTGCCTCTCTTTTCTCTCCCTCCATTCCCTAAGAAGGCTCTCCCTCCGTTCCCTACTGAGTCTCTCCCTCTCTTCTCGGTTAAGCCTGTCCCTGTGTTCCCTAAAAAGTCTCTCCTGCTCTTCATCAATGTGTCTCTCACGCCGCTGGTACTTCATGTACGCGTAGCCAATCAAAAGCACTGCTCCCGCCGCAGCGGCACCGAGGCCTAGCATTCTCATGCTCACCATCTTGACCCAAGTTTTAGCGCTACAGCTTCTCTAAAACTTATTCCGCTTGTCTGCAAGGCTCCTAAACTCTAAACTGAACCCGCCAGCGCTGACATGTTTTATTTATATCCCCAAACTCGGCCAAGATGGCGTGCCACAGCTGATTGGACAGAGCATTATGACGTCACGGCACAAATTACTTTTTTGAGTGGTGCAAGCTGCTCCAATAGCCTACATGTCAGTGGTTCTCAAACTTTGAAATTTGAAGGTCTCCCCTTAACTTTGACCAAATAGACCCATTAGGGTTCATTTGGTCCCATTTGTATACTGTCAAAATTACAGACCTGTATGGGTCAATTTCGACCCCCATAAAGGAACTTAGAGAGTCCCTGAAATCCACTTTGGTTATGTGACTTTGTATGTGTATGTGTGTATATGTACGCCCCCTATCCGTATGCCCCTTTCCTGATTGGACAAAATGCCCCCTGTGACATCATGTGGGTCTATACATCATCATCATACATCATCATGCTCGAACCCACACTTGTGTTTCTAGTGTGAGGTGTGAAGTGAGCACCACTCACTTGACATGGGTATGATCTTTGAGCAGTGCTAACCGCTCCTACCTCTGGCTTTGTGTGTATGTTCGTCCGCATGTCCGTCCCGCAGAGTTTGGCATTGGTCAAGCTTCGCATGACGCTTGATGAAGTGAACTCATAAAAGGCACCGCTCACTTCACACTGGGTGTGAAGTGTTACACAAAGCCTTGCAGACATCTAGCCTGTGTGCCTTTTATGCCCAGACATGAGGATAGGGCGGCAGTGGCTCAGGAAGGTAGCTTGGGAAGCAGGAGGTTCCCGGTTCAAACCTGCAAGAATGGTTTCCGTTAAAGTGGTAAAGAATAATGTGTACTTCTCTAGGTACCAGGTCAAACAGAGGAGACGGAGAGACAACTTTTGACACCTAAAACTTTTGACCGGTACGCTTCGTACTTGACAAAGACAGATGTTGGAGCTTACTTCCTTCCCGGCGCACCGCTCAAAATATGTTTTAAACAGCAATTATTCTTTTGAGGACTTTGAGGTGTCTTATTGTCTATTTTCTCTTCTTGATACTGATATGTAACTCATTACTGATACATTTGGATCTCACAAGTCAAACACTCTCTCTCTCAAGCGTGCGCACGCGCACGCACACGCACGCACACACACACACACACACACACACACACACACACACACACACACACACACACACACACACACACACACACACACACACACACACACACACACACACACATAGCCCAACCTCTCAGATTTTTCATTTAGTTTTTTTAGTTTTTCACAGCATTTGCATATTTGGCAAAGCCACGTTTTACCCCAGAAAAATGAAAAGTTATCATCCCACGTCAGGGATTGAACTGTAGAACAAGTACTGGCAGGTAATCACAGAGGAATATGAAACTGAGCATGTTCTATGTTCAACTTGACATCTTGACAACCAGCGATAATCACTTTTTGGCTTTTGCTTATCGTTGCTGTCGGGCCCGGAACCCAGAGACGTGCTGGCCATTGGGAAAAGAGGGAACTCCCTAAGGGCCGGCCGGCCATTAGGAAAAAAATCTAAATAAAATGTCGGCCTTCGTTCCATTTTGGGGGCCGGGCAGTCAACAAAGTCACTGTCGGGCAGAAACCTCGTATCTCCAAGTTTCAAATGTGTACATTTTTTTTCGCAAAGTAAAGCCCTGCTTCATCATACAAGGCTGTCGCAGAAAAGTAGTGAAAACAGCAGATCTACAAGCACGTTGTGTGCTTGTAGATCGGCTGTTTTCACTAGTTTAAATCATTTTTAAAATGATGAATACAAAACCAAAACGGTTTTGGACATACAAGGTTTCCACCCGACAACGACAAAATATAACTCATGTAATTGGCCCACTGACTTGTCACTTGATCTGAAATGGCAATTCTTTGAGTAGCAGCGCTACAGAGAGAGATCTCTCTCTATAGCACGCAATGAGGGCCTCTCCAACTCTTTTTCCCGGGCTGAATCAGGGGCCCAGCACGTCCCTGCCGGAACCTCATACCTCCGTATTTCAACATTTTTTTTTAAATCTTTCTCCCGTAAATGTATGCCGTGCTCCGTCATGCTACAGTGTCAAAAGTAGCAGAAAATAGCGATACAAGGTTTCCACACGACAGAGACACTGTATATAATGAGCTTTAGCTAAAGCAGCGGGATCCACCTGCAGTACTCGTCTCATCAAGCTGCCATGAAAGCAGACACTGACACATTTCACCATTTAAATGAATATTCAATACTTTGTAAATGAATAATCATACCGTACTACTTTAAAAAAAAATAGTGTACAACTGAGTTTATTAACAAGAGCAGGATGCACATGGGAGACAGATTTGGGAATGAGGTTTGGTACTTTGGTTTTAGTCAATATTCATAATGTGCTTACTTTTTTAAATGAATATTCATAGTGTTGTTGTACTACTACTGACTGACATGTCAAGGCTTAAGTCCTTTCCGACATAAAAAAATATATCTGTTTTGGACCGGCTTGTTATTCTTTTTCATTATTGGTATGGTATTACTACCATTTATCTGATTTATTGTGCCTTCTTCAGTTATTTTCTAGGTTTTATCTCAAGGTGCAGGACCGTCTATCAGAAGTTCTGAATGACATAAAAATGTAGTTATTTCTCCTCAGTTAAAAATAAGAAGAAAAACGTATTAATATAAGTGCTTCAAGACATAACTGACCCATGGAATAAAATGACAACAAAAGTGATATATGTTTTCATTAATATACATTTTCAAAATATCAAAAATATAAGTGTCTAAGCTTAAAAAAAAAAATAACATAACTGGTAGAACCCTGAGGAAAAATACAGGAGGATCTGGAACTAAATGTTCAGTCTATGTTTTGGTGCACCGGTTCAGCTGGCCCACTTCTCTCAAAAGCTATCACCGCCCACGCGTCTGACATCTGAAATGGCAGCCGACTGGGCTGATTTAGGGCTAATTTGGTTCCATTTGTACGCTCTGAGTTACACACCTTTTAAGGGGTCGTTTGGAACACCAGGAGGGTCCCTGGACCACACTTTGAGACCCACTGTAGCAGAGTGTTTCCAGTGAGCCAACATGCACAAAATCAGCACCCTGACTCTGTTTGACCAGAATGGAACTGTTTGAGCCTTCATTAGTATTATTGGTAAAGGAAGTTAGAACTTAGAAGATACCCAACTTCTCTCCACAATGGCTGCTGTGCATAGGACTATAGCCCAGGGGTCTTCAACGTTTTCAGGTCAAGGACCCCTTAGTTGAGAGAGAGCAGGGACCCCCACAACTTGTTCATATATTCCATATAGTTTCATGGTTTGTGTATTTTGGATTCATGTTAATTTGTGTTTTCAGATATTTAACAACTTGAACCGTCAATACTTAATTAACTTGACCTTTCACTCTGTAGGCCTACTTAGTATGCTCTTTTCCCCTCTACACCAAAGCTCTTTGCCAAAAATAGCCGATCTACAAGCTCTGCGAGGCGTTGTGAGCTTGTAGATCTGCTATTTTCGCTAAAGTTCTCCGAATAAGGACAATAGGGTTCAAGTGGTTAATATAAAAAAGAAGAAAGAAGTTTCTATCACAAAGATTTGGAGGACCCCCTGTAGTAACTCTGAGGACCCCCTAGGGGTCCCGGACCCCCTGTTGAAGACCCCTGCTATAGCCTATTCTAATGTCTTTGTTATAAGTTGTAATGCATAGTTATATTTAAATATATATACATTATAGTATATAGTGAAAGTTATGATGCATTTTAAGTGCATTATAATCCACTTTGTAAACCTTGTTATATGTTGTTATGTATAATTGTAAACATTTAAAACAAGTGTTAATACCTCATGAGTGCATTAAAACCATAATAAATGTTTTTTTTATGCATTATAGACGTGACTTTAATATAAAGTCTTACCTTCACTGTAAAATCCATCCAAGACCCAGAGTAGGCATTATGTTTAATTTGCAAAACCCAGGGCTTTAACTAACCTTGCCAAGTGAAAAACTGCAGATAGCAAAACTGATATTGCCTAATTAGTAAGCTTTTACCACCATGGGGCAACAGTTATATAACATGCTTTTTTTTCTCCATTTACATTAAGTTTAGAAGGGGCAACAGTTATATAACATGCTTTTTTCTCCATTTACATTAAGTTTAAAAGGTGCAAGTACTTATTTCAGGGGTCATGAACTGTGTGTGTGTGTCAATAAGTCAGGCTTTTGAGAGCTTAGGTTTGAACCAGGGACCTTAACACTCTGACTGGCATGCTGATGTGAAGGCGAGTGAGAGAGTGTGAGTGAGGTCCATCTAATCAACCAACTCAGTATTGGAAACAGGTGGGCAGAATGCAGAAGACTTGGGATTAGTGATGGCAATAACTTAGGCAGATTTCAACAATTCAGTTTAAGACACCTTACGTTTGGTTAGACAGACAGACAGACAGACAGACAAACAGACAGACAGACAGACAGACAGAGGGCAGCGCACAGCTGGGTGAAGCTGAAAACTGAAGTTCCTTCACTGGATGAAATACAAAATGTAGCATTTTCTGCTGCAGTGCAGTACCATCTGCTGCTCAGAGTAGAGCATTACATCAATAGGTGCAAGAAGTTTGGGACTGTTTACATTGAAGTTGTATCTTTAGAATTAAGCCATCAAGACTTTAGTTTAGACAATAAAACCTCAAAATCCATGACACTATGCTAATTGATACGCAGTTACAGTACTCTCTCAAAGCTAGACTCTTTCACAATCTTGCAAGTGCGACAGAGAATCTGTAAGTTTCGCCTTGCAAAAGTTGGAACAAGAAGCGGTCACCTGTCATTTCCGTTCACAGAAATACATTTTTAAAACTTAAAAACTAAGAAAAGAAAAAAACAATTTCTGCTAAGCAGCAAGCTAGACAAGTTTGTTTTTCTAAATTGTAATAAATGGCTAAACATATACGAATGTGTACAAATGGACCCATTTGGTTCCATTAGTACACTCTCCAAAGAGTTACAGACCTGTATGGGTCCATTTGGGATGTAATGCGGAAGTATTTGAAAACCATGCGAGCCAAGTTCAGACAACCATCTGTCTCGATAGACCAATCTGCAGTGCACTCACTGCTTGGTTGTATACATATTTGGTGCTGTGGAACCGGCTAACCATATTCATTTAAGTGTGCATTTTGCTCTGCTGCTCTGTTCTTTGCAAGTAGAACATTCCCGTTGGGGATTAATTAAACCTTAGCTTATCTTATTCTAATCGGAATCCCAGGCTGTTTTAGCCGCCCGGCAGAGGAGAGAGAGAGAGAGAGAGAGAGAGAGAGAGAGAGAGAGAGAGAGAGAGAGAGAGAGAGTCATATTGATTGTTGTTGAGGCCCTCGGCCAGACAATGAAAATCCCAACATAGTCAGCAATCTGTGCTGCACTCCAAGAAATGTGGAGTTTTCAGCACAACACGTTGTCTTTCACGCGCACGCATGCACACACGTACAAACCAGGGACATGCTGGGCCCCTGATTCAGCCAGGGAAAAAGAGTTGGAGAGGCCCTCATTGCGCGCTATAATAATAAACTTTATTTGTATAGCCAGTGGGCCAATTACAGGAGTTATATTTCGTCATTGTCGGGTGGAAACCTTGTATGTCCAAAATACAATGATTTAAACTAGTGAAAACAGCCGATCTACAAGCACACAACGCCTGCTTGTAGATCTGCTGTTTTCACTACTTTTGTGCAACGGCCTTGTATGATATGCTTTGCTTTGCGGAAAAAAATGAAACTAGGAGATACAAGGTTTCTGCCCGACAGTGACGATTTACTTGGTTGGCCGCCCAGCCCCCAAAATGAAACGAAGGCTGACATTTTATTTGTATTTTTTTCCTAATGGCCGGCCGGGAATGAAACGGCCGTTCGGGAGTTGTCCCGCTTTTCCCAATGGCCAGCACGTCCCTGAACGCATGTACGTACGCACATCCTTGTACTGCAAGTCTGCTATAATGGGCATGTCATCCCAGCACAAACCTTTAAACATTCCCCAAAATGTTCTCTGCAACTTGTGTGTAGCATCGGGGCCAGAGTAAGTCTGCTATATCGTGGGCATGTCATAATTACCTGTCGTATACATTACATACGTTTAAAGATAAATAATGATATCAATATCAAAATATCAGATCTACAGGCTCACACGTATTGGATCACGGTGCTTTGTGAGCGTGTAGATCGGTTGTTTCTGTGATCTTTCTATCATAGTGAGGACATATAAGTTTCTCGAAAAATTGCCATACGAAGTTAAATCTGTCAGCACCACTGCCTTAACTCACCGGGTGCCCACGAGGTGTCTACAAGCCAATCTCTTTGATGTCGCTGGAGGCCCACGACGCGTTTGACGTGTTGTACAGTAAACTATACTGTACTGTAGCTACTGCACTTGGCTGCCGCGGTGATGAAACAAACTCCATTTCCCAACATGCAGCGCGCAATTACGTCATCCGGACGCGCTGTGTGTCTCGTTGACTTCCTGTCTAACGGCTGCACAAAAACGTGGTTTTCTCCTAATCTAGCTTTTAAATCACTTTCATTTCAAAACGGCAGCCTACCTGCCATAACACAAACAATGTGGCTTAGAAATGATAAAAAACGGTCCTGACTGAAAGAAAAGATTTTCGCGAAATAAACAGGACATACTCCGATTACATTTACTCGGATTACTTTTCTCGCCAGTACTCTCGCCGGTAGGTAGAATGACGCGTTGCCATGGGCACCAGCAACACACACACGTCATACATCCGGGCACTCGATGTGTTAAACATGTAAAAAAGAAAAAAGAAAAAAACACCACACACCCATCACCGAGAAACATGTGCGTAATTGAGTTTGTTTTTATTAATAACAGTATCTTTTTAATGAACATTGCAGATACATAATAGAAAATTAAATGAGAAAACAGATGAGACGTCAATCTGCGCCTCAAGAGTTGTGAAAGTGCCTGGAATAATTCTGTGCTATATATCGTCATTGTTATTTCTCATTATATCATCGTGGTCGTCGTCGTCGTCAAAGCCTTCGTCACCAGAATGATTCGATTCATTATATAAAACCTCTATCACCCCACTCAGAAATATGCAAACACTTTTGCCAATATTCACACCGTTTCCCAAAGTAGGAGGGCTAACTCTTTACAGCTTCATCCATCGTGAAAGTTAATCTCTAGACAATGTTAGTGTTTCTACTTTGAGAGGCTTTGTGAATACCAACCGTTGGATTTTTTTTTCTATAAATATGGCTCGATTGTCGTTATCTTATTACGCTCTCGATATTATATTTACACAATGCCATAGAAACCCCCCCAGTCGGAACCATCAGTGCTCTTGCGCATAATCCAAAATGTAACTTTTTTTAGCAGGGAGTGAACAGAATGAGTGGCTGGTGTAACAACCTTTTCTGGGTCTGGGGCCCTACTTGGAGATCTGGAGAGCGTGCGCGGCCCACCCGTCCGACCCCTTAAGACTGGTCAGATAGGCGGGCCGTGTGCTGATCTGATTTTAAGAATCATTTGATCGATTTTTGTATCACATTGAAAATACATTTCTCAAGGATTTAAAGAATAACTACTATGACTTAAAACAACAACAAATCTTTCAATTAAAACTGTATTTTGTAAAAAAAAAAGAAAAAAAAAAGAAAAAAAGTGTGACAAAAATGCAATTTTGTCCAATCCGTATGTTAATACAATATAACTTCCACAATTAAGGTGGTTGTATTTGGCCTCGCTGTTATTCTGTTATTCTATTTAGGTCAATTAAATTTAACCCCGAAGCAATAATAATAATAATAATTCAGGTAGGTTCAAATCGGGCTCAGAACAGTAAAGTTACATAGTGTAGCTTTAAGGTTGCATTATGTCATCATTGAAATCTTTAGTTTTTCACCAATTATTTGGGGGCCCACTTGCTATATACTCGCGGCTCACCTACAGGTCAGGAATCACTGGGGTGAAATAATCGGTGACTGGATGATATATTGCCAGGCTGGCCAAAAGTCCAACCACAGAGTGTACGGCTAAATGCGGAGCCCCTTGCAGGCCGATCAGCTTTTAGCAAAAAGTAGCTACAGTAGGAGAATGTTGATAGGGCAAAGTTTCATATGCTTGCTGTCGGGCAGAAACCCTGTATTTCCATGTTTGTGGATTTGTTTTCCCCCCATAAATTGATGCCCTGACTTACATAAACAAGAGTGTCGCACTAAAGTAGTGAAAATAGCCGATCTACAAGGTCACAATGCGTCTGTAGATCACCTATTTTATCTATTTCATTAAAAATTCAAATTAAAAAAAGTAATGGTTTTGGGCATACAAGTTTTCCACCCGATAGTGACAATATATTTTGAAGCAAGACCCGGAATACGAAATTGAAGGTGGAGCTGCTTTCCTTGTGGGCTAGACTTAAAAGGCAAAAATAAAAATAAAAAAAAATAAACAGGCTCTGTTTGGATATTGAATAAGGAGATAAGCCTTCTCTAATAAAGGATACAATGTCTTGCTTTCTAAAGATTCTGACCCAAAAAGACACCAACATTTAAAAGATTTTACAAAGGTTAGGGGGGAGGCAAACAATTTGTCGTTTACTAGCTCGTCCATTTTGCATATTTTGTGGTGAGTCTTCTTCGTGAGGTTATAGCTACCCAGACGCAAAGCAAGTGGCGTGGTTGCAAGAACAACCAAAACGTTAGAAGCATACAGGACACGTGTCATTGCTGTCGGGAGGAAACTGTGTATGTCCAAAAAAAAAAAAAAAAAAATGACACCATGTGTTCCAATGGAAACATAGTTGTTATTCAGCAAAAAGTGTTAAACACACTTAACCCAGCTCAACTTTCACTTTGGAATTTTTCGTTCAAAAATTGCAAAGGCAGTAGCTCATGTGCAAGCACACAACGTGTCTCATCACAACACGTTGTGAGCTTGTCATTTTTGCTACTCTTGCGTGACATTCTTGTACGACGAAGTAGCCTAGGGCATTGATTAACAAAAGAACAAACTAAAACATTAAAACATGGGGATACAAGGTTTCTGCCCGACAGTGACGATGTACAGGTTTGTTTGGAATTGTGAGAGTACTTCATCTTTTGTTTAAGACATCATCAAGGCCAAGCCAGCCGACACGTACGCTTTCATCTGAAGGAGAAAAAAAGGGTACTTTTGATGAGGGTGTAGCTTGCTTTGGTCTAACTCACTTAATAAGTATATGTCCAGGGTTGCACAAACACTCAAGGGTTTGTATTTGCATCTTTTTTTTTTAAGTACATTCTAGTCATCCTCTAGTATTACTCAAAACATTGTCTGCATTTTTAAAGAGGTTCATTACAAAACTAGCTCCCTAAATCACTTTCCACGACGTACCTTGATGACTATTAGAACTCTGTTTCAAAATAAAGTATACAAGTTTCGTTTTACCGTTTTGTGTGTGTAGATTTAGGGACATCTCACTCTTTTGATTTAGTTTGAGCACATGGTGCTCCTATGAAGCAAACGACTCGGCTGGTAAAACGTTTTGCTTTGACGCGACACCATTAGCAACGTCACCAAGCTGTCTTTCTCAAAAGGCGGGGGAAACAAAACGATAAAATGATTGGTGACCTTCATGTGGTCCTATAGAGGAAGCTAATGGATCTTTTCGACTACGAACCTCCCGTGGAACTTTCCAGAACCTGTGAAGTTGATTGTTTTTCTTTGTTTAGGCTACGTTTCCAATGTAACAAGAACCACCTATTAAAAAATAAATAAAAAGAAAATAGCAGGCAGACAGACGTGTCAAAGATCTTCTGTTTTTTTTTTAATTTATTTCTTTAACGATTTTTAAAAAGTATTCTTTCTGTAAGTTCTGGGTCCCCGGAACTCAGCGTTACGCCTCGTTACCGTACAGCTGTGTGTTCTGTCCGTAATTCTGTGTAGCCCATTCATTTCAATGGAAACCTCTGTACAGTATATATCGATGTGTGCGAAACCATTCCTTCCATTTATAATTTTTTTCTCGTGCAGAATTGGTCTTGTGTACAATGAAAGAATGTTACGGATTTCTGAGAGACGGCCGTTGCTTTTGCGTACCAGGAAACAATCATACAACGCTATTTCATTAAGTTCAGTTGCTTGCGTTAATAACAGCAGCGCTTTTCAGGCAATCAATTTAGATGCTTTAGATGAATTAAAGATTTTGATTATTTATACAGTAGAGGCAATATTGCTTATCATCACACACAGCTGTGTGGAAACGAAGCGTTAGTACTATACTCCCTGCAGCAGGGCCCACATTTAGGTTCTGAGAACTTTATCTGAATAACCGAGCTGTAGCACTTGGAAACAAACCCAGAACGAGTGAAATCTACTTTACACGACCGCGACACGGGTCACTTAGTTCTTGTATAGTCGAAAAGAGATATAGGTCAACTCCTGTCCCAAATGCCTGTTGTAAGCGGAGCGGACACTCTACTACTGAAGTCTCCATCGATCGGTATCCTCCACATCCTCTATAGGCCAGACGTTCTCAAACTAATGTAATAGGCTATATGAGCGGTAGCCTTTTTGGAGGGAAGTTGGGGTCACTTCCTTCACAGGTGTTACCAATGATACTAATGAAGGCTCTGTTCCATTCTCGTCAAACAGAGTCAGGGTGCTGATATAGTGCATTGTTGGCTCACTAGAAACACTCTGCTACACATTTGTGTCTCAAAGTGTGGTCCAGGGACCCTCATGGTTTCTTGGGGGTTCCAAATGACCCCTTGAAAGGTGTGTGGATCCTTACAGGTCCATTTGGTTCCATGTTTTATGTTAAGGGGGTCCTTGAAATAAAAGGTTTGAGAACCAACATGAAATGGAACAGAGCCTTCATTAGCATCATTGGTAACACCTTTGAAGGAAGTGACAAGTGACCCAACTTCTCTCCAATATGGCTGCTGTGCATAGCCTATTTCAAGGATCCCCACTTTGATAAGCACTTGGCAGCTGACCCCCATTTTGTATACCATTTTCTATCTCTGGGACCCCAATCTACACTGTAAAAAAGAAACAATAAAATAAGATACATCCAATGCATTTGGACACTCTTGGAGTTAGAGACCTCTGCAGGGATCTCTGGGGGTCCTCGCACCCCAGTTTGAGAACCACCACTCTTGGGCAGCAAAAAAAAATATATATATATATATAATAATAATAAATGATGATTTCCAAATATCTCAACTTGCCCTAAAGATTATGATCTTTTAGAGAAGAAAAACAACACAGCCCGGCCTCCCCGAACCGCTTTCAATATCAAGATAAAATATTTAGTAGATGACTACATATTGTAACCATCGGGTGGAAACCTTGTAGGCCTATGTCCAAAAACAAGACTTTTAAGGAAAAAAAGTTATAATTGAGTCACAAGCTCTTGTTAGATCGATTCATTCGTTATATATTCATAATTGTCCACAGACAAACTTAATGACTTAAACTTTCACTTCTTTTTTTTGTTCTAAAATAAGCAGATCTACACACTCACAATGCAAAACGTTGTCAGCTTGTAGCATGTGCCTTTTCCCGCGACACTCACAACAAGTAGGGTATGAAAAAAATAAATAGTTGATACACGGGGATACAAGGTTTTCTTTCCGACAGCAACAATATCAGCTTTTGTGAGTGATGCAATTCCACATTAAAAAACGTTATTTTAAATCGTCTGCGTCGAACTCCTTCCCTCAGAGGAATGGTTGTTGGTACAGTGGGTATGTTTCTTTTCTATGCAAATATCACTCGGTTACAAAAATAGACTTTTTCATTAAAATAATACACATAATAGATTTTTAGGTGATATATTCATCTGTTAAGGTAAATAGCAAGGCTGTTTTCTTTTTGTTATTGAGAGAGACAGACAGAAATGAAACCCACAAGCACCATTTCTCTTTATACCGTCATGAGCTGCCAGGACTAAGTGTTTTTTTAATAACAAGGCTTCGTATTTTAGATTGTAATTAGAGAAAAGAAAACGTGAGTGTTTTCATTTGCTTCGTTCTACTGCTAAAATGTGGGGCATGCGTACGCATGGGGGCATGCGTACAAGTGGCTAAATATGTATTTTTAGACACAATAAGCCAGCAGTTTCTTTATTGCTTTTTACAGTAACATTTCTAGCCCCCATAAGTCACATCCAACCATGAAAGGTTGCGTTGTATCTTGGGAATGGGGTTATTCTGTGTAAAGTTACACGTTTAGCCACTTGTATGCATGCCCCCAACCACTGAAATAAGAATCTCTAAAACAATAGAAAGAAGTAAATGAACTCATTTTAGCACTCATCTTTTATATTCTTTAATTAGAATCTAAAATATGAACCCTTGTTGTAAAAAACTAAAGTTGTCCTTTAAAGGACTCAGTGTTTTTTATAACAAGGGTTCGTATTTTAGATTGTAATTAGAGAAAAGAAAAGATGAGTGTTGAAATGTTTGCATTTACTGATTTCTACTTTAGCCATTTTAATGATTCTGATTCTGGTGGCTAAATGTCTTTTTTGACACAATAAGCCCTTTCCCAAGATTCAGACCGCAATCTTTCATGGGCAGATGTGACTTATGGGGGCAAGTAGTGTTACTGTAAATAGTAATAAAGAAATTGCTGGCTTATTGTGTCTAAAAAGACATATTTTGCCAATTATACGCATGCCCACACCCACTGAAATCAAAATCGCTAAAATCTCTAAATCGATAGAAAACGAAAACATTTTGACACTCATCTTTCCTTTTCTCTAATTATAATCTAAAATATGAACCCTTGTTGTAAAAAAGAAACAAAGTTGTCCTTTAAAGACTAATTTAAATGTCACTTTTTTCCCAGTTGAAAAATATGTCATTCATGTCATACATACACGACACAGTATAAATTAGCCTTTAAACCACTTAAACCCTATATACAGTACGTCATTGACCGGGGTCCCCCATGGCTCTATACTAGAGTATTCCAGCATTTCCTTCATACACCAAATAGCCAATCTGGAAGCTCTACAAACAATCAATGCATTCGCCCCAGAATAGGTTTCAAGTGGTTACAGTTTTCTCTCAAAAGCATTTCATGGCCAAGATCAGTGGTTCCCAACCCTTCTCCCTCTTCTTACATCAAAAGCTGAGACCTCAAAACACGCACGCACACACACACACACACACACACACACACACACACACACACACACACACACACACACACACACACACACACACACACACACACACACACACACACACACACACACACACACACACAGGGAAATCTCGCTCTTTTTCGAACGGCCGTCAGTTCGACAAAGGAGTGTCGGGAGGGTTAGCCACTCACCCCACGGAGGTTAGGGTAAAGGTCTTTGCACACTGCTGCGTTTTTCGGGCCGAATATCTGAGTGAATTTTGGAGCGTGTGAATAAAAAAATCGACCTCACATTATGTCAATCACGTTTGCACACTGCCGCCCGTTTCGTATTTATTTTCGGACCAGGGTTGATTTTTTCCAATTTTCGCAGCTGTCTCACTGAGTCCCTTGCTCTCTCTCTCTTTCCTCTCTCTCTTCCTTTTCGGATTTCCAAAACGCAACGAAAACACGCATTGCAGTGTGCAACTACCTTTAGGGTAAGGTTTGGGTTTGGGTGTCAAAAAGATGACACGTAGTAACAGCGAAACGCTCCCCACACACACACACACACACGCTGACACTTACTTCTGTTCTTCAGACATGTTAACCTACCCTGGAAACCAGACAAATCTGCCAGTGCAAAACATTAGTATATCGCCCTCGGCAGATATGGTCTGGGCTCGCTCGCTTGTAATTGGATTTCGCTGCTCTCTAAGTTGTGGGGCACCAATCAGGGAAAAGTTCGGAGGGTTCATCACCAGAAGCATTTTTTTTGTCATCAGCCCCTTGGAAATGCAGTTCTAAACAGAGATCCCAGACCAATATCTATGGACAATCTCATAATTTCGTAGATCTCCGGAAGTTTTGCAAGTTATGATTTTGAACTTCCAAATAGACAATGCCTACCCTCCCCACTGTGTCTTTGGCGCCCCTCCTAAAGAATCCCATATACCCCCAGGTTGGGAACCACTGGCCAAGGTGACAAAAAAAAATGGGTTTGGGGGAAAAGCCCCCAGCCCCATCATCACAAGAGGAATCCTGCATGCCCGCCTGCCCGAGTCTACATATTTTTGCATAATCTAGCTGTGTCAAGAGTCCCTTCTGAAACCAGATTTCACCTCTCAACATTTAACTGCAGCCGGCGGGAAGCGCTCTTGTCTTCCCGGAAACTTGACATGACGTCTCACACCATGTCTCTCAATGTTTGCGACAAACGTGAACAGAAATGAGAGCTTCGTAGCGTATACCGGCTGACAAGAACTCAAGGTGAAAGGTAACAACGGTTTTACAGACAGACCTCACTGGCCATCGCTTGACTTTTTTTCATTTATTTTTTATTTTTTTTACAAATAGAAAAAAAAAGCTAAACCAAATGGAAGAAAAATCTATGACGTGAAGCAAAGAAAAAGAAAAAAAAAAGGAAAAAAGAAAGTCTCAAACACCGATGCTACAAAGAATTAGAAAACATATGTACAGGACCCTGTATTCCTTGAGTTTCTGGGTAAATTAATCTATAGATGGCGGCGTGTGGTACGTATTGTGTTTATACAGGCATACAAAAAAGTTTATTTGATTTTTTTTCCTTTTTACTCCTTTGCCTCTTTTTCTTTCCGTCATTTGTTTGTCGTCGTTACATTTTCAATAAAAGCTCTTCATGGGATAAGACCATAAAAAACTAAAACAAACCAGAAAAGGATAAAAAAAGAAAAAGAAAAAACACCCGCCACCAACTTAACCAGTCCTGTGTGTCTCCTTTCCCCCTGTTGTTTCCTGGTGCAAAAGAAAAAAGAAAAGACAAAAAAAACATACTCTACAGCAGCAAGTAGCTTAGTGCCATATAGGCCCTATGCATGGCAGCCATATTAGCAAGAACTTGGGTCACTTTGTACGTTCCTTCACGGGTGTCAGGGCGACCATAGCTCAGGCCGTGCAGGCAAACAGAAGGTCCCAGATTCGATACCAGGCCCCGGCAATGTGTCGAGGTGTAACCCCTGTAGCTGCTCACCCCGAGCACTCGAGCAGTAGCCATCGGCTGCGTGAAGCTGAAACTGAATTTGCCCCTCGTGTGTTTACCGACGTTACCAATGCTCCTAGCCAAGGCTCTGTTCCATTTAGGGTAGCAGTGCTCGTCCAGTGAGCCGACGCGCGCAACATTGGCACGCCCTGACTCCGTTCGATGACCAGCAATGGAACGCAATCTTATTTAGAATCATTGGTAACACCAACGGTAATGAAGTGGCCCAACCTTCTTTGCTAATAATGGCTGCCACACATATTAGAGCCTGTTGGGGTCCAAGTTCCAACGATGAGTCTTTCCCTGTGATGGACATCGTATATAGATCCCTGTGTGATGGAACGAACGTGTTTAGACCGGCGCTTCTCAAAGTGTGGGCCGGGGACCCCCTACAGGGGTCCTTGAGGAGGTTACAGGAAGGTCCCCCCAGAAGAATTATTGATAGTCAGGAACCACATGGACCCTTGCAGGTCGGTAACTCGGGAGTGCGTAGAAACGGAAACCGATCCGTTCGGTTCCGTCGGCGCGCTCTCAGAGTTACGGGGTGGGCGGTCCTGTTGGCCTAATACCTACCAAACTGGGGTGCGTAGCGTTATTCCGACACGCATTACTCCGACGTTGCGTTCGTCCGAATCTCCCCTTTACTAACCCTATCTCTAACCGTAACGCTAACCGCACGCGTAGCCACGTAGTCGGAGTAATGAGACGTCGGACGCTGCCTTTGCTTCCCTCGAAATGTGAAAGGTTTTGAGAGCCGCGGGGTTCAGAGCACTCTGCCTATTGGCGTCCCCCCCCGTCACCAGATGACACTGGATATACTGGTCTCCCTGGGCAGCAGCGGCAGCATGGCGTTGTTGTTGGCGGTGTGCGCCTCCTCCAGGCTCTGCTGGCGCGGCGACTTGTTGGCCTGCGGCCGCTGGCCGTTGAGCAGCGTCATGGGGATGTTGCAGTAGGTGTGCTGGCCGCTGCCGAGCGAGGCCAGCGACGACGGCAGGGTCCCGGCGTGGACGTGGTGGTGGTGGTGGTGGTGGTGTGGGGGGGGCTGCGGGGCGGCGGCGGGGGCCGTGGCCGTCGGCGGCGGCAGGTCGTAGTCGTAGCTCCGGTAGTAGTGTTTCTGCTGCCGCAGCTGGGCGGCGCCGGCGTGGCACGAGTTGTGGAAGGACGCCGGCCGCAGGTCCGGGTGCGCCGCCGCCATGGCGGTGGAGGTGGCGGCCGCCATGGAGATGGCCGACACGGTCTGCAGCTCGCCGAAGGGGCCCGCCGCCGCGTGCTCGCTCACGTCCAGCACCTGCTCGTGGGAGATGGTCAGGGGCTCCACGGGGCGCTTGAAGGGCATCTCGTACTGCAGCTGCTTCCAGAACTTGGAGGCGAGCCGGTTGCTGGGCGGGCCGCGCCACTTGATGACCGTCAGCGTCTTGATGGTGTGCTTGAGCGCCTCCACCTCCTGGTAGTTCATGATGCCGCGCAGCTCGGCGCACTCGATCAGGATGACCTTGATCTCGCCGGTCACCAGCATGTTGCGCAGCCGCGTCTCCAGCTCAAAGATGCTCCAGCCCCGCCGCACCACGTAGTTGGGCGTCATCACGATGATGAGCCGCTTGCTCTGGTCCACGCAGCGCGCCACGTCCTCGATGTAGGCTGCAAACAACACAGACACACAGAGTCAGGGCGTAGGCTGCACACAACACAGACACACAGGGCTCCATTTTGATTGTCTTAAGTACCAGCTCTTATGCCTTAACTTGAGGCGTAGAGGCGTGGCAAATGCTGTTTGGCCACTCAAAACAGCCAAACAGCATTTGCCACACATCCAGGTCTTACGTTAAGGCATAAGAGCAGGTACTTAAGACAATCAAAATAGAGCCCACAGAGTCAGGATGTAGGCTGCACACGACAGACACACAGAGTCAGGAATAAAGAATTACAGAGCTGTAAGGGTCTGTTTGGACCCTCTTAAGGGTCCCTGGCCCACACTTTGAGAAGCACGGACTGAAGGCATTTGGCGTTCAGTTAAAGGAGCACTCCACTCATTTTCAACCTCTTATTCATATAATAGGCGATATGCCCAGCATCCATATTGGAGAGAAGTGAAGTTGGGTCTCTTCTCACTTCCTTCACAGGTGTTACCAATACCTAATGGAAGGCTCTAGCAGTTCCATTCTGTTCAAACACGGTCAGGGTGCTGATATTGTGCATGTTGGCTCATTGGAAACACTCTGCTACACCAGTGGGTCTCAAAGTGTGGTCCAGGGACCCATATGGTTCCTTGGGTGTTCCAAATAACCCCTTATAAAAGGTGTGTAACTCTGAGAGTTGCAAATGGAACCAAACATACCCGTAAGGGTCCATTTGGTTTCATTTGTATACTCTCAGAGTGATGGAGGTCCTTGAAATAAAATATTTGAGAACCACTGTGCTACATGAAATGGAACAGAGCCTTCATTAGTATCACTGGTAACACCTTTGAAGGAAGTGAGAAGAGACCCAATTTCTCTCCAATAGGGCTACTGTGCATATAGCCCATTAGTCCTCAGTATTGTTGCTCATAATAAGACGACGCCATTTCTCTGTACTCGCTCCGGGTATAAGAGGTGGGCTGTGTACAGTTACGACTTCCGAAGCCGGCCTACCAATGACATCATCGATGGGGGATTCCTAGGCTATCTCTTGCCAAAAAAGAAGCCTTTGTTCTTGAAAGTTTGAAGTCTTTTTTTAAATGACCACCGATTAAGTCATTAGTGAGGACCAATTATATAAAGATATGGTTGAAAATGGGTCAACTGCCTCTTCAATAAAAATGTCTCAAAGTTTTATAACCTTTTTATTCCCCCTCAGAAACATTGATTGAGGTACATAGCCTACAGCTGATGGCCACTGAAAATGTTGAACAGAGATAATGAATGGGAAAAAAAAAAGAGGAGAAAAAAAAGACAGCGAGAGAAAAATACACAATGAACTGAACTGCATAAATGGTGACCTTGGGTCTTATCTGTAAAAGCTTTTCATTCACATTGATTCTTAAAATGCCCCTCCGTTCACATTAATGTGTTTTTAATAGGCTAACAGGTTTTTTTAGATAATTCAAATCATCAGAGGGAGCGCGTGCATCAGCGGACATGAGAAAGTGGAGGCGTGACGTCTCTGTATACGTAGCAAGCAGACCTTCAGCCTTTAAGCAAACGCTCTTGTGTGCTTAGCACTTAGCTTGCTAAAGTGTGTGTCTACACACGGCCCTTCAAATGTAAGCGAACACTCACTGTCAATATAGCGCACGCATCCCTTAATGACTAGCGCTGGTAGCGGTGGACGGTAGATGGGATTTTCTAGTCTGTGGAAAGTATTACATTTGCTCAAGCACTGTACAAGGCCAGACCACACAAAATGCAACTAGTAGCATCTCCTCGCAACAAAATAGTTTTATGGTCAGTCGACACCAATGCAACTCCTTGGAACTGCCATTGGGGATAATGGTTGCAAGGAGTTGTTGCCTTTGTGTGGACTGGCCTTAAGAAAATATTTGAGGTACTTGTACTTTTTCGCTATTTTCCTCTACTCCACTACATCTCAGAGGCAAATATTGTACTTTTGACACCACTACTATTATTTGACAACTTTAGTTACACAGTACTTTATAGATCACGAAACATGGGGTGTAACAATACATTTTAATAGCGATTCGATACATGGTTGACGATACGATACATGGACAATATTGGTTCATTCATGGAGATACGATACGATTCGATTCAATGATTTAAAATCGATACAGTAACTATTTAGCAAAGACATTAAATCTGTGTGAAAGGTGTGGATAGTGCAGGTTTTTAAGGGAAACATGTATTATTATGGATACAAATAAGTAAATACTGTGATTATCTGCCAAATACATGGACATTGTATATTGACAAATCCACACCTTGACATGAACACAGAGATTACACACATTTATCGATAGACCAGTCTACAGTAGCTATATGGAATGGAAAAGTAATTAAACCCTTCCTTTTCATGTTTTCTTCTTAAAAATGCTAAATACAATGCATAAGTAGGTAGTATCGATACAACCAATTCTTTGCACTGCCGATTCGATGCGATACAATATCAAACGATACGATTCGATTTTAGCTGTTTTCATTTCAAGTTAAAAACGATATTTCGATGCAGTTACTATTGTCACACCCCTATATATTAACCAATTTATACTAAATTTATTTGAAAGATTTTGAAAACCTGGGACATTCTGTAATGAGTATAGCAACTTCTGGTACTTTAGCCTCTATTTTGATGCCAACACTTCCACTCATGTAAACCCCTTGAATACAGGACTATAATTAAACCGAGTGTTTCTACATCGTGGTGCTGCTGCTTGTTTCTTCGGTAACAAATCTTAGCACTTCCTGCGGCACTGTTTAGCAGTCTCTCCAAGGCCTGTCCGCCGAGTGTCAGGAGGGAGGTGGAGGAAGCTAATGGCTGCTTTTAGCCTCCTGCCGGAGACAAAGACAGACGGCCCGCTCCAGAGCAGGTGGACAGACAGGATTAACTGAGCTTCTCTTTCCAATCCAAGCTCATGACCCTTTGTCAGTGCGCATTTGGGACTGTGCGCACAGTACACGTATGCGCATGCACACGCACGCACACACGCACACTAGTGTAGTGTAGCTCACAGCCTTTTAAACAAGGGGCCCACCAGGGGGCACCAGGGGGCCATTTGGTGAGGTAAAATGATTACAAAAACAAACTAACAAACAAACAAACCAATACTTAAATACATGAAACATATTTCTTTCTTAATTCACAGTGCCAATTTAAAACAAATTCTCAATATATGACATATTCACATATTCATATATTAATTTAATGTATCTTGTCTTTAATGTATGTAATCTAAACCAATATCAGATCTATGTATAAATCAATAGAATTTCTTTGTTGTTGACAATAATTTGGGATTCTCACGGCCCACTTGTGGGCTAATCTTCTAGCTAACTAGCTAGCAACATTCCCTCGCACAGTCCACATTCTGACCCACTCTCCCCCCACATTCTCTGCATCTCACAGTGAACTCGAATGGCCTCGTTCTTTCAGGACGTAGGCTGGCTTATTGGCCTGGGGGCTTAGTGAATCGGGAGAGAGAGAGAGAGACGTGATTAGAGTAAACTCGCATCTGAATTCCCCCTTCATTTCAACATGACAAGTCTATCTCATTTTCTGTTTAGTAATTGGACCTTACTCAGCATTTCACCACGTTCTGCCCCCAAGGTGCGGCTCATTCTCCACTGCAACTTTCTTTTTCTTCTCTTTTTCAGAGAGTTTTATTGTTTTAATACCTAGGACTAAGTATCTTGACTCCTGCGCATTAAGTTAAACAAGATAGCCTACTATCATTGAGCCGTGATACTTTTTTGCCATTTATAAAAGACTTGCACACATTCTGCTTCACTTTCACTACAATTATTTGAAAACTTTACTTTACTTTGCAGATATAAATTGTAATATTATAAAACATACATTAACCACTTTAGCCCTATTATATACCTTGGCTATTTATTAGTTATTTTTTCGGCTGGGCGGCCACTAAGTGGAGAGAGCCAATCCTTCAGTAACACCGGCCCACATCTCTGGCATTGGCCCACTGGCTTGTCTATCATCTGAATACCGACCTAGTAACCCAATCTACGATTGGTTTGCGCCGGTTGTGGTGGGCCGGTATGGGCCAAGATGCCACGGCCGAAGTTACGTCCCAGTACAGCCCTGCTTTTTGGGCAAAAACTATAAAATATGTCTGCCACACGGAAATTACTGTATTAACTCAACTGTGCCCTCTACAAATCTGGTCAATATAAATGACCATTGACCAGATCTTTATATATATATATATATATATAAATGAAATAATAATAATACAATAAATACATCTAAAAACAAACAAACTTAACTTTCCAGAAGAAAAGGAAAGGTGAAAAACAAACAACTGTGACACAAAATGTACATGTATGATGACTTTAATAGAAATAACAGAAATACATGCTGGTATGGGGTTTGACAACACAACGGTTAAACGTCTGGGTACCTCTAAGTAGTCTGGTGTCATCCTGGAAATGATCATTGGTGAAACCTGAACATGGGATATTTACATTCAAAGTATGATCAAAGAAGGCATTATTAGCACAATAGTTTCAGCAAAAGGGGGAGGGGAGGGTGTCACTGTGATATAAACTGTGTTTCTTTTTTCTTTCAAAATCTTTATCCCACGATTTTTGTAACCCATTTTTCACCTGGTGTCAATTACTTTATCTAATGTAATCCTGGGCGCTGCACTCCCTCTGCCAACCTGGGGAGACAACAGACTGGCCTCATGCTTCCTTCTATGCATGTGGAGTCCAAGTCGTTTCTTTTCACCTGACAGGGTGGAATTTCCCTGGTTGGACGTAGCGCGTGGAAGGAACACGTTATTCCAACCAGTTCCTTTCCCCTCCATCAGGCACCCCGGCTGGCCAGGGGGAGGCAGAATAGAGACCAGGATTACTGCATGTTTTTTGTAAGGGTACCTACCCAAGGAGACACAGGGAGAACATGCAAACTCCACACAGAAAGGCCCTTTTACCAACCCCACCTAGGGTGTGGGCACTGATGACGCGGAGGAGAGAACACGCCCCCTGCAGCGCCCACAGAAACTGTGTTTCTTGCATTTGCATCGTCCAGTTTATTCCACTTTAATATGGGACATACGGTATACAGTATAAAAAAGCCAAACAGCCGTAAATAAACATCAGATATTACAATAGAGCGACAGAGACAACAGATCATATGAGCCAGTTTTTGAACACATTTGAAAACGTCACACTGCTCACACAATAGGGAGGGAAGTCTGTCCCTATTGGGCTTTTAAGCCGTGACATCATTTTGTAGGCAGAGGAGAACTCTGCCCCCAGAGCATTTTCTGTCCCTCGCTATTTCAACAGATCCGAGACAAAAATAACGACTAAAGTATAATTCTAACACTTTCCTTTCAACAACAAAGAGAAGAAAAATGTGTAAATAGTAAAAATAGTAAAAAGATTCACGGAAACTGGGGGCAGAAATTCTCCTCTGCCTACAAAATGATGTCATACTTAACAGCCCCATGTGGTATAGCCTACATCTCTGATTCACTGATGGTTTTTGATTTTATTGAATAGGTTCTTGGTCTACCTACGTTTTTTAGACGGCTATTTCTATGCATTGTATGTATTGATGTTGATGTATTGTGCTGTCCTTGCTTATTGCATCTGACACTCTGATGGTGTCTGTCAAATGTCTAAATTGATTGTAAATAGTTCTCAGCGTTGTTCCGAAACATTGGTTATAAACAGAACAACATTCTAGTCTCAGACTGACGTTATCCGGCTGCATTGTAGTGTATTATTAAATGTTCTAGTATATAAAAAGCAAATAAATGTTGTAATGAAATCGCAATAAATTGTAATATTTGCTTTGTTGAATTGCAGAATCGCAATATAATTAAGAATCGCAATATAAATTGAATATGCACCCTAAGTATCGAGATCGTATCGAAACGGGAGGTAAGTGAATCGTCCCACCCCTAGTACTTTTATGTACAACTCGGGCATATTTCTTGCCGTGGGGTTATGGCAAGCTAAGCTGTCCTACATAGAATGTGTCCGGCATTGACGTGTACCCCAGTGGCGGTGGTGTAAAGTTACTAAGTACATTTACTCAAGTACTGTACTTAAAGGAGTAGTTCACCCCCAAAATTACTTTTTTTCTATTGATTACTCATGCCATGGAGAGTAGAGTTCAATAATATTTTTTGTTTTCTGTCACATTCCTAAGACAAAAATTTGATTTGAGTAAATTTACCCCCATTGATTCCGGATGGGGACCCGTTTCGAAATGGGTCCCCATCAGGAACGAATGGGGGTACATTTATTGTTATCACATTTTTGTCTTTGGAAATGCGACAAAAAACTAAAAATATTATTGAACTCTAGTCTCCATGGCGTGACTAATCAATAGAGAAAAAAAAGTCATTTTGGGGGTGAACTACTCCTTTAAGTGCAATTTTGAGGTATTTCTTTTTACTTTAGTGGAGTATTTCCAATTTTCAATAATTACTTCTCCTCCACTACCTCTCAGAGGCAAATATTAAAGCCTACTTTTTACTCCACTAGATTTTACTCCAAACTTGCCTTACTACTGTAGTTACTTTGTAGATTTTGATTGATTTTTTACAAAACAGCTTCAGACCTGTATATAGCTATACTTTGGCAATTTGAAAATAGCCGATCTACAAGCAAACGTGTCACTTTGCAACGCGAGTAGATATGCTATTTTCAAAGGATTTCTATACATTTGAAAAGTTGTGAAATGGGACCTTCTCCATAATGAGTACTTTTACTCTTGGCACTTTAAGCATATTTTGATGCAAATACTTTTGTACTTGTATTCAACTGTATCTTTAATACCGGAATTATACCTGTAACAGAGTAGGCTATTGATATTAGGTATATTCAGTGATTGTATTTCATTCAAATAAAAATATAATTGGTACATTTTCCATCCATTCTCCTCACTAGAATGTGTGCTGACCATATAAGGACTTTCACCATGGCCCGTGTTGCGCGCATAGCTATATTCGGTTTTCATAGGTGGCCAGCCAGTCCTCGACCAATCAGGGTAGAGTATGGCCGTAGTTATGTTATGATGTTTAGTTATGATGGTCAAAATAAAGGTTTTGAGAACCACAGTCGCTCTGAATTAAGAACGTCTGCTAAATGCCTAGATTGTAAACTACTGAACTCATAAAATGCCACAGTCTTGTAGTAAATCAGTATCATACATATCCTGAAGCTGGAGACGTAGGCCTACCGATATTCAGTGATTGGGTCTAATGATCAAAACGACACACTAAAAACTCATGGGTCATTTCTTGAACCAAATCATGGGTCATTTGTGTTAGGTCACATTTCTGGGTCATTTCTCAGAGCCACAACCCTTCCTTGAGTTATTGGGATATTATTTTGACCCAATTCCAGGGTTGTTCGAGTTAGGTAATATTTATCTGGGGGTGACCCGTTTTTGGGGTTAGTGGTAACCCCTATACTTGGGTCAGTTGTCTAGCTTTGGGCCAATCAGGGGACAGGCACCATAAACCTGTTTGCAAAGCATGCTGGGAAAAGCATTTTTCTAGGTTTCCAGAGACATTTTCTAAGCTGTTGGGAGCTAAAAATGCTAAATATGTCATATCCATGTGTCTGTCTCGGCAAGCTGTCTGTCATATGTCTGAATTTGATTTGTCAATATTTGAGCCTAAACCCTAACCGTAAGTGCTTGGCTGCTAGCTTAGGGTTGAGCTCCCTCCCCAACAGCTTGTCTGAAAAAGAAGAACTCATAGTAATTCTGAGATTATTTTTGTGTATCTTCTCTAAACTATTCTGACTATAGTATTATCAACATTGTTGCATAATATATTGTATGCACTTTTATGTTGATATTACCAATCTTCGAACAAATCATCTGAGAAGAAACCCTGAAACATTTCTGATGTTATGTTAATGACAGATAATATTGACATTGTCATTCTAAAGACCATGCATATGTAGGTTGTATTCATTTAGCCCACTCAACCCCAAAACTTGGGTCATATTGACTACAATCTTGGGTCATTTTAAACAAATAATTTGGTTATTTATTTGACCCAATTTATGGGTCAATATTCATAACCAAATTTCTTGAGTTAAAATAACCAAACCTGGCATTGGTCCCTATTTGACCCGTGAGTTGGATCAAAAATGACCCAAGTTGAGTTGTTTTTGACCCAGCAGTTTTTAGAGTGGAGGACATTATAATGGTGTAAAAAATCTATAAAAAACGTAAAATTTCCACGCTGTAAGGCCAGTAAGGGACAAGATGACCCCCGGCCACTTTCATTAAAACTGAATACACCTTACACCGTAAAAAATGTGAGTAGCCTACTTTTTCCACCAGCGCCGCATCTATATAATGCTTTATACACATTATAGGGTTTAGTTCCCCTTTAGTATCAGCCGACACGGAATCTTAAGTTACTTAGCAACAACATGTGGAGCGTGTGCGCTCTGGATTGTTGGCGCGACTCTGAAAATGGCAACAGCCAAACTGTGTCTATCTATAGCTATGGATTAGGGTTTACTGTAGCTCTACTCTCCGCATGCTAATAGATTTACGGCGAGTGATTCAGTTGCAACGTCAACGCGTCTCGATGCGTCACACAGCTGGCCCTCAAATGACACTGGCATACACAGTTCAGCCTTGGCTTTTTTTATACCATTTATGTCCCTTATTACCACAGCCTCTCCCCCCCACACACACACATCAGAGCAAAGGATTCAATATTAGCCACTTAACCCCTAATTCATTGCCCCCTTTTTCCCTTCTATAGAGCATAGCAGTGGCTTACAAATAAATATTTTCTGAACTCTCTATGGGCTGAATGAATGGGCTTTCGATCTGTGGAACCTCTCTGGTTCCACAGATCGAAAGCCCATTCGTTCAGCCCGTTCAGTCCGGTAAACAAAATGGTCGCCACTGCTATGCTCTACACCTAATCTCTACAAGCTTGCGGCGTGTCACCAACACAAGCTTGTAGGTCGGCCCCAAGGGTTGATGTGGTTAAAACCTTGAAACACAATGCCACAGAGAATTAACAATTAACAATTAGTATTATGGCAGGATGCACGGGATGCCGGGTAGATGCAGGAAGGTAACAACTCAACAAGGCAAAATAGCAGGAACGCAACATGTTAAACTCATCTAACAAAGATTTGATGAGTTCATCAAAGACGAGTACAGTGTGCGCCAAAGGTCGCTCCATTAGAAACTAGAAAAAAAGTGCTCCTAGGAGCACAGGTCTCCGCCAGGTCAGGTAGGCTATTGTGGGCCAGCAATGTTGATGGAATATGAAGAATCGGACATATCCATCTCGATCACATGACTATAGAGAATGTGTACCGATTTGCATGATGTTTGGACAAAATCTATCCAGAAGTTTACAACGTCCCATCATGCATTGTGCAGAAGGTGTGTGGCAGCTTCCGGCGCCGCAGCCGAGTGTGATCTACAAGCTCACAACGGTTGCATCTGCGACGCGACGTGAGCTTGTATGTCAGCTGTTCTCCGGAAGTGTCCCACAGATAATGCTACGGTAAATTCTCGCGGAAACAGGTGGATAGGGGTAATATAAAAAGGCCGTTCTGAGAAACTGAGGGCAGATGTTCTGCTCTGACATCCAGAGAGTGTGTGTGTGCACCTGTTTCGCTGCGAACGGCCCAACGGTACCAGAGGTTAGCTGGTCATGGACGGACGGACACACACACAAACGCACGGACGGACAGTGCAACACATAGCCTCTACCATGCCTTCAGCCTGTTGGAGACAGTAATACTGTGTGCGTAAAACATGCATTCATGTCCATGCATCAAGAGCTCTCTGACTTACACAAGTAGGAATGGTAACAAAGGGCTTCATGCAGTTAAAAGTGTATCATGGAGCCAGATCAGGCCCACATAATAACAGGCTTGAATTCTACTAATTACCCCTAAGACAGCTAATTAAATCTCCCACTGACTGTTACATAGCGGAGTACATATGTATGGCTTCTATTTAAAAGAATAGACTTTATGGATGATTTGTTATGGGCCACAATAGTTTATCATCAGTTAAAGAGCAACAAAACAACTCCCCCAAGCCCACAGAGCCAGACTGGAAAGGTGAGTCATCATTGTTAATTTCTACATCATCTATTATTACTCGTCTTTCAAACAGTTAATTTGTACTTTCCGACAGGCCTGCCTGCTCGGAATCGTTAATCAGTGCGCAATTAAACAGAATGAGAGACATACTGTGGTTTATTTTTAAGTTGCGCTGGTGTGACTCTTCAGTATGAATGACACACTGATGTTATTTACTGTACAAGGGTTTCATTGTGACCATGTTATCGATCACAGACTTGTCGCTCAGATGTGTTTTTCGTTCAGACATTCGATATTTTTTCAGGAGTAATGCCGTGGTTCAATTCAATTTTAATTATTATTACAAAACATACATTAACAACTTCAGCAATATTTACATTGAGGCCATTTGATAATAGCCGATCTACCATGCCACGTGAGCTTGCAGATCTGCTATTTTCAAAAGTTTTTGTTATATATTTTGAATACTCTAAATGCAACATTCTACATAATGAGTAGGCCTACTTTCTACTTTAAGTACATTTTGATACCAATACTTTTGTACTTTTACTCAAGTACAATTTGAATTCCAGACTTTACTTGTAACAGAGTATTTCTATATTGCAGTATTGATACTTTTACTTAAATAACAAATGCAAGTACTTTTTCGCTCCAAAGGGCGCTCCAAAGACCCTTACAACTTGAAATAATAATAATTAAAAAAAAAAAAATGTGGGAAACAAAATATAAACCTGGACGAACCTGATGTGTTCTCTTGTTACTATGCATGCTGGTACATTTAAAATGTGTCTCTTTTCGACCAAAGAAGTATAACCTAGAACCTTCCATAACCTGAAACTTTCCAGTACCTGTGAAGTTTTGTTTGTTTCCCATTCTACCAAGGTAGTTCATAAACATGCTGTGGAGCTTGTAGATAAGCTATTTATTTGCAATTTTTGAAAACATTTTTAAAGTTCTGAATTCTGGGGTTCCAAGAACTCCAGTATTCTCCTGAGCATGGCCCGATTTAGCTTCCACAGAAGCTTATCTGAAACTGTCAAAGCCTTATCTGAAACAGTCCCCACATGCGCTACTGTCATAGTGCACGGAAACACAAATAATTATGTTAGATAAGACAGGCGTTCTCAAACTGTGGTACAGGACCCCCAGTGGGGTCCCCACGTGATTTGCGGGGCGAGTCCCCAGATGACAGTGATGAAAGTGATTTTTTTTTCTTTTCTTTTTTGAATACCTAAAACTAAAAATGAAATGAAAAAGGACCATTACTGTATCAAAAACAATCAACAAACTATACTTGAAAAAAGATTGGTCAAACATTGACCAAATGGCCAAATAAGTAAGAGACAACATTTTAGAAAATAGCTGATCTACAAGCCAAGTTGTGAGTTTGTTCAAAATGATGATATTTTTTGGAGATCAATTGAGATAAGATGCCACAGCCACGGTTCATGTAGTTCTTGTGGTTGATAAGAGCTCTAGATATACAGCTGAACGGTCCATCCTTGATACATGCACCCAAACAAACCATTTGTTTATTTGGAATCAACGGATCTCGGTTCCATCTAGGGGGGGGGGGCTCAGTCACAACAGTGGTTCTCAAAGTGGGGTCCGGGGACTCACAGGGTTCCTCGAGGGGGTTCCAAATTGACCCTCTCAAGTCTGTAGCAGTGACAGTACAGAAATGGAACCAACCGGACCGTAAAAAAGGCTCCATTTTGGCCCGTGTTTGGGGGAGGGAGGCCGGGGTTGTCACTGCACGCACTCCTATAGTGTATAAGAGCTGGGGGCGGCACCTAGTCAGCAGGGAGTGTTGTGCGGGAGGAGTAGGACGAAGGCTATACAGTATGTCCTCCCGGTGGGGGCTCCTCACTGGCACAGGCGGGTCAGTGCGGTCAAACGGCAGTGACGACGACACATGAATGTGTGCGGGGATCAATCAATTGGCATAACGACTTAAGCAGCGGGGGAAAAGGGGATGAAAAAGCAACAAAATGTTTACCTTGGAGAACCACTGAGATACATGACAAGACACAAAAAATGCAGCACGTCACCACAGCCAGCCAGCCAGACAGACAAAAGCCACAACCACCGACGGACAGTGGTGTAAAGTAGCTAAGTACATTTACTCAAGTACTGTACAATTGTGAGGTACTTTGACTACTGAAGTATTTCCAATTTGCAATACTTTTACTTCTATTGTAGGCCTACTGTTACTCCACTACAATTATTTGAAACTTTTAGTTAGTGACTCGCACTTTGCAGATATAAATTATTATATTATAAAACATACATGAACCAGTTCAGCCCTATTTTATACGTAGGATATTTGAAAATAGACGATCTTGCGCTGTGAGCTTGTAGATCTCCTATTTTCAAACATTTTAGTATGTTGCTTTTGGCACTTTGACGCCACTACCTTTGTACTTTAACTCAAGTAACATTTTGAGCACAGGCCTCTTTTAAATTGCAACAGAGTATCTTCATATTGTGGCATTGCTACGTTTACTTAAGTAAAACATTTGAGTAGGCCTACTTTTCCCACCACTGCCGACGGACGGGACCAACTCCACGACAACACCAACGAGCCAGCGACAAAAACACATCGGACACTTTTTTTTTTTTTTTTTTTTAAGATGGCCATGCGAGAGAGGATCGGGGCTTACTTCCGGTCGGGATCAAGTCCCTGTCTGGAATGAAGAGTTTATACCCATAGTGCTTCTCCAGGACATCGGGGAGGATCTCCAGTGCGAAGCGCTCCTCCTCTCTGCTCTCCTGGCTCCACTGGTCCGGGTCCACCTTGGTGTAGGACAGGTAGGCGTCGTAGTCCTTGTTATCTGCCGGAGAGAGAGAGAGAGCTATGAGCTTGTAGATCTGCTATTTTTGAATAGCTAGCAGGGCAGGCATTTCATGGAGGCCATGGCCGCCGTTGCCTCTCAGTTTGGCCTTGTGCCCCTCAAACCAATGGCATGACCTGAGGCCACAGTGGCCTTAATGCCCCAGCTGACTGTACCACTTTCTCCTCTGTCTCTTTCTTGTCAATATGTAGACAGTAGACACCAGTGTCTCTTTCTTGTCACGCAGACACCAGTGTCTTTTGTTGAGATTCTGAAATCCCTAACCCTTAAATTCAACAAATTCTTTCAGTGGACTAAAATCTTGTTTTATTTGATGGCTTTCCTGCCCTGGCATTTGGCCTTTGTGCCCTCAAAAAATCGAACCTCGGTTCGAAGTGGAGCGGTGAATTTGAGCAGCTGTACCCTATGCGAGTGAGTGAGTGAGTGTAAACTGTGCCTGTGAGTGAGTGGTGAGTGTGCCTGGCCTGCACAAAACAGCGCCCCTCCTTTAACTAGTGTGTTGTGTGTGGCCACTCAAGGTATTGCCAGGCTACGGACGGACACGGCCAGCCAGCCAGCCAGCCAGCCACCCACCCACATACCCACGGACATACCTGTCTATTGGGAGCGCTTTCACCGCTCCAAAAATGGACAACACCAAAGGCCAAGTGGCCTTGCCCCTAAAATGAAGACATTCCAGGCCTGATAGCTAGTATAAAATAATGTTTAAAATGTGTTAACATCTAAAGTGACAGAGATGCGTTCCAGGTCTTAATGGGTTAATCAACGGGGGCAGGAAAGAAGGGCGCACCAATATTACAGAGCTGTTGAAGGCGGAGCAACGGATTAAAGAAGGAAGAGGTGGTTGCGCGGCTCGCAGCCACGATGCAGAGCATTTTGCATGAGAAACCATGCAGCGTTCCGAACCCATGTAATATATATATATACTATAGCCTACTGTCTTGGTCGGTGAAGGACAACTCATGCACACAGCGGGACTGAGGGAGGTTCACATGATCTTACTAATAAACAACTAAATGTCTGTCTGTCCAATGTCTGTCTGATATACCTGACATCACTGATACTAAACAGTGCCCACATTTTTTAGATAACTGACATGCACTGATACCGCCGCCTGTACTGCGGGTAACAGCCGCATGCTGAAACAGTGCCCAAATTTGGAGATGACTGACATCACTAATACTGCCACCATGGTAACAGCCGCATACTGAAACAGTGCCCAAATTTGGAGATGACCAACATTCTGAGACCTCATATACTGTGCACACCCCATAACCCAAACTCTGCACATAATTCTGAGCACATATGTTCGAACGGGCAAGGACTACTTAGTATTACAAAAGGGCACAAGGCTTCCATCATGGTGCAGTGGCTAGACACACGCTGCCTTTCTAGCTAAATGTCTAGCTTTTCTAGCTAAATGTGTATAGCCTATTACTGCCCAACAAAGGCAGAGTGCAGTAACTTTTGTTTTTGGACACACCGACTTATTTGTGTCGCCCAAATGTCAAATTAGCCTTCATGATATTGGGGGATGAACAGATGTACAATCAGTTAAATATCACTTTTATGTCTTTATCTCATTTGGCTGATCAGCTGTAACACTTTTAAACCAATAGTTTTGTGAAATTCAAGTACATAGTTACTGCACTCTGCCTTTGGAGGGCAGTATAGTGCAGGCAAAAGCAAAGTCACGATCCAGGCCCTCCACTGCAGGGCTATAAGCCAGCCTCGCTCTCCCTCCATCTTCTCTCTGTCTATCTCTATCTAGGGTAAACTCATCTGGGTTTTATGCTGTGCTGTGGCGTTCTATACTCTTCATCACCTTCGGGATGCAACGCAATCCACACACTGGCCGTTTCTCCATTACAGTGGGCCACCTGTTGTGCAAGGAGCTAGTCAGACGCTGCGCTTCAGTTTCACCGACACAAGGGGGAATGCACACGGGGGGGAAATAGATGGGATTTTGGTCGGGTGTGAGTACACACTGTGTTACACACTCTTAGCGACAAATGCTATGTGGGCAAGCTAATATGCTAATCAGGAAATTCCACAACGTGAATTTGTTTGAGCCTACTGCACTCCTTTGTATACAGCCCCATTATGGGGGAATTATAAAAAGAATAGAGCTTGCGCAAACTCAAGGTAGCATATATGACGCTCTCAGGATCCTCCTGAAGAAGCCTAGGGGTGGCACTGCTGCCTGATTATGGATCCCACTGGGAAAGATGGATGGAAACGGCATAGAGAGCTCGTTTTCACAGTTATTGTCCACGACATTGCAAGCGGCGCGAAGGCCAGCGGACCTTGGTCCTGCTCTTCGCCCCCGAGCGCCGCAGGCGCGAGTGGCCGCGAAGAGCGGGCCAGGGCGGCCGCGCGAGTTACGAAGCCGTGGTGAATGCAATCGTTCTATTTATGCCCAGGCCGTAAGGCCTGGGCAAGCGCACGAAAAACGCAATGATAATTGGGTTTTGGTGCTCCTCGCGCTGTCCAAGAGACTACAACGGAGCGCTCCCTACGTCCGGTTCAGCCAATCACAAGCTTCAAAAATGAGTCCGGGGCGTGGTTATCCATCTTTCCCAGTGGGATCCATAATCATGCGGCACTGCTAGTCAGCTATTCTGCAACTCTGCTCTCACCACCTTCCAGGCTCTCCTGAGAAACCTTATGTTTAGTTTGAAATGTAGACTCAATGGGTCTCATAATGAGGTGATTAATATGCTGATCAATCCAAGGTTTAGTAAGGCTCAGTGAGATACCGATCTCACATTGTGGAAACATTGGTACGAGTGTCTTTTATAGATGTTTTTCAGGGGGCTCTGTAGAATTTGTATGAATTTATATTGTATATATCTTTTTTTAATTGTTCTTGTATGTCATCCATTGGCTTCAGCTGTAATGAAGTTTGATTGACTGACTGACTGACTGACTGTCTCTGTCTCTGTCTCTGTCTCTGTCTCTCTCTCTCTCTCTCTCTCTCGGGTCTATATATACAACGTCATCCAGATCCACTCTCGGCATCAAAGCACATTTCCTCACCACTCGTACGGTATATCGCCTTGAAGACGACGTGCCTAGCCGTTCTCACCCGTCACCTCTGTAATTTCAACTAATGCATTTCAGGAGAAGAAGAAGCTATCAATTTGGGGGGTGGGGGTGGGGGGGTGGACACGAGAGACATTGAAAATGGACCTGACTGAACCTATCTCCGTCTTCGTCCCTCCAGCAGCTCTCTCATGGAAGGAGACGGGAGCTATCAAGAGCTATTTAAGGAGATGTGATACACCTGTCCTCTAGTGGAATTAAAGCGTGTGTGTGTGTGGGGGGAGGGGGATGGGGAGGGGGTAGCGACCGGAGGAGGGGTTGGCAGCAGTGTTGTAATAGTCTTGGGTCGCGCGCCCCCGCCGCCCCGTATCTTTTCTAAGCAGGGGGTCTCGCACGGACATGCATTGATCCCAAACCCCCCCAAGTTCACACCTCGCCAACGCTTAACAGGATGTTTGAACAAAGTAACAAGCCTATAGGCCAGGGGTCGGCAACCCAAAATGTTGAAAGAGCCATATTGGACCGAAGAAACTAAAAACAAATCTGTCTGGAGCCGCAACACATTATAAAAGCCCTATACTGTATATTGTCGTTGTCGGGTAGAAACCTTGTATGTCCAAAACTTCGTTTTGTATTTTTCATTTACAAAATGAACTAAACTAGTGAAAACAGCCAATCTACAGCGTTTTCACTACTTTTGTGCGTCAGTCTTGTATGATGAAGCAGGGCTTTACTTACTAAAACATACAAATTTGAAACTTGGAGATACAAGTTGACAATATATTAAAAGTCTATATTAGCTATATAGCCTACTGTCAAAATGACTAAGTAGGCTACAAATACATAATGAGCATTACATTTAATATTTATTCTACACATTTTTACAGCATTGGAAAGCGTTAAGAATGTTTGTGTCATGTTTGTCCTCCTACAGAAACCATATTAAAACAAAAAAATATATTTTCCCCCCATCTTTTTCCATTTTCATACATTTTTGAAAAAGCTCCAGGGAGCCACTAGGGCGGAGCTAAAGAGCAGCATGCAGCTCTAGAGCCGCGGGTTGCTGACCCCCACTATAGGCATATCAATAGACCTGTATAGTAGGTGTTGAGCGACGTTTGTGGGACGTCTCTAGATAAGCGACCCCCCCAAACATTGAATCACGATTGCACCACTGGTCGGCAGAGACAGACAACCAAATCCCTTCCAAATCGTGCCAAATGGCCAAATTCCGCAACTTTTCTCAACCTTTGACTGTTTCAAGACAAATAAAAGCCCGTTCATCTCCTCTGGGCATCTCTCTTGGCTGGCACAGAGTTTCGCAGAGATCCACCCATCCGTCCGGCAGTTATTTCTCCGGTTAGTTTTTGTCGACAGCCAGAGCTTGACCCCGATGGCCATTTCGACCCCAGAAGTCCATCATCTCCTCAGGGCATGTCTCATTTCCTCCAAGTTTCGTGAAAATCTACCTGTCCCTCCTCAAGAGGGAGAGGGAGAGTGAGAGACAGAAATAGATAGAGACAGGCAACCACATCCCATATGCCCTATAGCCATTTGAAAATAGCCGATCTACAAGCTCACAATGTGTCACATTGTAGATCTGCTATTTTCAATAGATTTTGTACACATTTACTGTAAGCTTGAAATGACTTTTAAGTACATTTTGATGTCAATACCTTTGTACTTTTACTGAAGTACATTTTGAATTCCGGACTTTTACTTGTAACAGAGTGTTTCTACATTCCAGCATTATTTACTTTTACTCAAGTAAAACATTTGGATACCTTTTCCGCCACGGCCCTCTGCATGCCACCACGTCTATAGGGCTTCACTGAGGGTGACGCGCACAGCCTCACGTACCACCCGGATTAGACTGTGAACTTCTGAACCGGAGTCATTTGAGGCGTAACCGCCGGGATGTCTTTAGGGATCCATTAAGTTTAATGGAGGCCAGTGCAATTCCAGTACAGAAGGAACGTGACGCACGACAGCGACAAAAGGCTAAAAGGTATATGTGGGCGCAGGGGCTCATTCGGGGCCTCCCGAGGATGGTAATTCTCTCTGCATCCCTCCCCTTCTGCTTTTTTTTCATACATCAGGCCAGCTCGTTTGTGATTTCCACGCAGGCATCTTTTGCCGTATAATTCTGTGTTGGTTCTGAAAACACATCTTTTTCAGGAAAGCTTTGCCCTAGATGAGAGAGGTTTTCAATGGTTTTCCAGTTTTCCACGGACTACAAATTTGATGAGATTTTGCCTCTCAGACACAATATGTTGTTATTGTTGTTGGATATGATTTTGTCCACTGTTCCATGCTGTATTGATGTGTTAGGAGCAGGGGTGAGATGCCATGGGCTCAGCGAGCCCACACTTATTTTGCTGCACGCACGCGCGCCTCATATGCACACACTAACTAACAATAAAAACAGTGTGCGCGCATGACGTCATGAATTTAGAGGACCCGCCACACTTCTAAAATCAATATCACACCACTGGTTAGGAGAGATAACAGGCAAACGTTGATGAAAATAACACTTCGTCTACATTTAATTGTGTGGACTTCATGTAAATGTGTTTGATTGACTGAGGCCTTTATTCATTCTCGAAAAAGAGCATTGAGGTTCAGCCTCATTTGCAATGCTGACGAGATTACATACACAAAGATCAGCAATTAGCATACAAATATAAAACAACAACAAAACCTAGAATAAAACATCATAGAGAATTTGTTAAAAACAACTGCATACTGAAGTAGGGAGGTATAAGGGAGGCATGTTATTAAATTGTCCATAGGATATTGGAGCATTAATTTTTAGCGTGAGTTGTAGTGTTCCATTTGATGAGAGCATCAAAGCAGAAAGCTAATTTAACTCGTTCAGACTGAACCGATGGAACCTCAAGTTGAAGCCAGTCACATGAGCGAGTCTGGTAAGTATTTATTTTCCAATCTAGAAGTAATCGAGATTGATGAATGCAGATGTTTAACAATAACGTAACCCTTGAGAGCGTAAAATGAAACTCAAGAGTTAACGATCTATAAGGGACCATTTGGTGACCAATTCTTTATCATTGAGCTGGGGACCGCCTGGAACCCCCTAAAGCAGGGGTCTTGAATGTTTTCAGGCCAAGGACCCCTTAATTGAAAGAGAGATGAAGCAGGTATCCCCACAACCTTTTCAGAGATTCTATATAGCATGATTGATTGATTGATTGATTGAAGACTTTATTAGAAGTTTGCATAGGAAAAGGTACAGTTTCATGACGGTACAGTTCACTGGTACAAGGTCTACTAAAAGGAGATCCATGAAAAGACTAAGCTTATTTCCACAGGAAACCATTAAAGTATCTCATATAACATTGAATGACAGACAAATAGAACACAGTACTATGCAGTAGATATGTAAAGAAAATAAAATGAGAGAACAACAACAAAAAAAGAAAACAGTAAGTCTAAACAAACAGTAAGTATATACAAAGAAGGGGCAGGGGAGGGTAGGGTTGGGCTAGGTTATCATCAGTATATTTTTGATTCATGTTAATGTGGGTTTTCAGATATTTAACCACTTGAACCGTCAATACTTAATAAACTTGACCTTTCACTGTACTTAGTCTGCTCTTTTCCCCCTCGAAAGCTCTTTGCCGAAAATAGCCACTGCGAGGCATTGTGAGCTTGCAGATTTGCATTTTTGGCTAAAATTCACAGAATATGGACTCTAGGGTTCAAGTATAAAAAAGTGGGAAAAACAAGTTTCTATCACACAAAGATTTGGAGGCCCCCTGTAGTAACTCTGAGGACCCCCTGTTGAAGACCCCTGCCCTAAAGGACCACTGGAGGTCCCCGGACCACTGGTTGAGAACCACTGCCCTGGATCACCTCATTTGCCATAGCTTTTCTGCCTTTATTGATCGTATCGACAGGCAATGGGGGGAGAGAGACACGGGGAGTGACCCGCAGCAAAGCCGGGATTGGGACTCAAACCCGCGACACCGCCAACATTCCGGGCCGCCAAGGCACTATTCTAACCGACTGTATGGTTCTCCTCTGTTTGATTTAGCTGGACGGCTGGCACCACTAACTAACAGGTTGCATCAGAGGAAAGGGAAGGCATTGCTGCTCCGAAATGATGAAATTATACGCAAACATTTCCCATTTCATTTATTTATACCTGTTTTTACGACAGTGTTTTCAGGGATGTGCAGAGAATGTTAGAGAGGCAGGGGCTGACATTTCTAGAGGGGCCTTTTGGTGAAAATATTGAAAATAGCAGACCCATGGCCCAATGGAAGTATTTCTGTGAGATGAGCACCATCTATGGGTGGCGTCATGTGTTCTGTATATATTGGCATCAAAATGTACTTAAAGTACAACGCGTCGCAACGCATAGTGAGCTTGTAGATCTGCTATTTTCAAAAAAAAAAAAAAAAAACTTTTACTTTTGGTAATTTAAGAACATTTTGATGCCAATATTTTCATACTTTTACTCAAGTTTACATTTTGAATTCCGGACTTGTAAGGGTGCCCTCACACCAATGTACCTATGAGAGTGGAATCCGCATTCCGCCAATGCATTTCATTGAGAGTGAAGCAGTTTCATGCCAGCAGAGGATTTCTGCAAAAAACGCTCCCTTCTCATTGAAATGCATTGGCGGAACGCGGATTCCACTCTCACAGGTATTTTGGTGTGAGGGCACCCTAACAGAGTACTTCTACATTGCAGTATTGTTACTTTTACTTAAGTAAAGAATGTGAGTACTTTTTCCACCACTGCTGAAAAAGAAGAAATGCTTTCGGACACCTCATACAGTTTCTGCCCCGACAGTGGCAATATACGTCCAAAACCTGAGTAACGCGAGCTACCATTTGCTACACGATCCCTTTGCTCGGGCAAAGGTTTACAACCGACCCCGCGGACAATGTGATTCGCGGTGCGGAAAAGGCGCTGATGATTCCACAGCACCTCATGGTGACAGGCTCATTCCACTATTATTTTTCTTTTCTTTCCATCTACTAAATCGTTGCTGTCTGATGAAAACCTTGTATTTCCAAACACTGTGGGGGAAAAAGAACCTGTGTTCCCGATGGATCCAAAGTAGTTATTGTTTATTCCCATCCATTGGTTAAATGTTTGTAAAAGCCGCAGACGCACTTATCCACTTTCACTCCGAAGGAAATCGAATCAGACCAAAAAATAGCCCAAAAATAGCCAATCTATATGCGGTGAGCTTGTAGATTGGCCAGCGACAAACAACAAGTTGAAATATGGAGATGCGCGGTTTCTGCCCGATAGTGACAAAATGCGTGGCGAGAGAGAGAGAGAGAGAGAGAGAGAGAGAGAGAGAGAGAGAGAGTCATTTTGCCTCTGTGGAGTGGCCTGCGCTGACAGTGTGACAGCTCCTGTTGGAAATGCAGAGATAAATGCGCTTGGCATGCGGCGGAGATGAGAAAGTTTGTGTGTGGAAGCTGGGGTTTAATGGGTTGTACTCAAAGTGGTGGGTAGTAGTAGTGGTAGAAAACATACTCACATGTTTCACTTAAGTAAAAGTATCAATACTGGAATATAAAAACACGTAAAAACAAGTATTCAATTCAAAAAGTACTGTTATCCAAATGTACTTATAAGTATCAAAAGTAGTGTGTAATCATTAAGCAGAATGTCCCATTTCACCACTTTTCAAACGTATAACATGTTTAAAAATCGATTGAACATAGCAGATCTAGGGCTCTAGGCAAATGGCCGAAATGTATGTCGGGCTGAAGTGGATAATGCATGTTTTGTAATAATAATCTACAAATTAACTAGTAACTAAACATTTCAAATAATTGTAGTGGAGTAAAAGTACAATATTTGCCTTTGAGGTGAAATGGAGTAGAAGTAAAAGTATTGAAAATTTGAATGACTCCAGTAAAGTAAAATAAATACCTCAAAACTGTACAGTACTTGAGTAAATGTTATTTACACCACAGGTGGGAAATAACTGAAACGTATTTTACTCAAGTAGGCTACTGCACTTAAAGGACAACTTTGTTTTTTTTACAACAAGGGTTCATATTTTAGATTGTAATTAGAGAAAAGAAAAAGTGAGGGTTAAAATGTTTTCATTTGCTTCGTTCTATTGTTTTATTGTGTTTACCGTGCTAAAATGTGGGGCATGCGTACGCATGGGGGCATGCATACAAGTGTCTAAATATGTATTTTTTAACACAATAAGCCAGCAGTTTCTTTATTCCTATTTACAGTAACACTTCTAGCCCCCATAAGTCACATCCATGAAAGGTTGCGTAGTATCTTGGGAATGGGCTTATTCTGTGTAAAATGACATATTTAGCCACTTGTACGTAATGCCCCCAACCACTGAAATAAGAATCTCTAAAACAATAGAAAGTATAATTTTAACACTCATCTTTTATATTCTAAAATATGAACCCTTGTTGTAAAAAACTAAAGTTGTCTTTTAAAGCGGCACTATGCAATTTTACTGTTCTACCCACGATCTGAACCATGACATCTCCCGTGTATACATAAGTAGGGTGGACCTAGTCTGGGATCACTTCACTTTTCGGGCTTGTAACCGGTCTGGAGCGGAAACCACAACACGTCATGTTGTAGTACTCAAAGACTACAATTTGGCCGGAACTATCCACCGGAAACAGTTTTAACCCAAAATAATTCCCTTGCGCTCAAGCACATACTTTTAGGGCCTACCTGATAAACTCCTTGATGCGGAGTAGTTTTGCTTTTGAAAAATTAGATTGGTATATCGTCGTTGTCGGGTGGAAACCTTGTATGTCCAAAACCGTTTGTTTTGTATTTATCATTTAAAAAATGATTTAAACTAGTGAAAACAGCCGATCTACAAGCACACAACACCTCGCACCGTGAGGCGTTGTGTGCTTGTAGATCTGCTGTTTTCACTACTTTTGTGCGACGGCCTTGCATGATGAATAAGGGCTTTACTTTGCGAAAGAACGTGCAAATTTGAAACTTGGAGATACGAGGTTTCCACTCCACAACGACGATATGCATCTTTTAGTCCAACTCGTAGCGACTGAAAGACTACACTAGGCTACTCAAGCATTTTAATAGGGATTGGGGAAACAAACGGAGGGAGCCAAATCAAAGCGACGGCGCTTCTTCTAGTGGTTTCCGCGGTTAGGCGGAAACCAAACGGCCAGTTGTGAACGAACACCAGGCTTTCCCCCAGAAAGCCTGCTAGGCGAGGTTAGGGTGGACCTAGCTCCTGTCCTGACATAGCCTTGACAACCATGAAGTCTTACGCTAAGGTCAAAATTAAATAGAGCACCCAAGTCTGACGTAGTTTATGCATCCTACCTGTGTCGCGTTTCTTTCCCCCACTCAGAATTTCCATAGAATTGTTTAATGTCGCGTCAAATAAGCTGACATCACTGATACTAAACAGTGCCCAAATTTGAAGATAACTGACATCACTACTTTTACTCAAGTACATTTTAAATGTCTGACTTTTACCTGTAACAGAGTATTTCTACATTGCAGTATTGATTGCGACCGAAGGTCGCAGTTTAGTATGTGAAAACTATCTGTCGGGACGTGTACATTTGTTTACGGTCTATGGGTTTGCGGCTCTGACATCACCGTGACGTCAGGGGAACCATTCTAACAGAATCCCCTTTATGCCCATTTATGGAGATCAATATAGATCATCAATATTAAGCCCATATCTAACAGGACGTCATATGGGAATGCCCATATAGAGGAATACAGCCCATATCTGTGTGGCTGGTTCAGACAAGGATCTCCATGTACAGTATGGGCATAAAAGGGATTGCATGTTGTGATGTCATGGGAACCACTCTAACCGAATCCCTTTTATGCCCATATATGGTGATCCCTGATGTCATCAATATTAAGCCCATATCTAACAGGACTTCATATGGGAATGCCCATATATGGAGGAAGACAGCCCATTTCTGTGTGGCTGGTTCAGACAGGGATCTCCATGTATGGGCATAAAATATATTGGTATGTATGACGTCATAGGATTTTCAAATAAAGAATAACAGAGTAAGCATGTTTGAGGTCTCACAGCATATCTCCATATACAGTACATGAATCTCCATATATGGGTACCATATGTCTCCATATATGGGTAACTGGTCCGATATACATCACTGGCCAGATGGCCAAGACGCCCTGGGGCGTCTTACTAGTATTATTACTTAAGTAAAACATGTGAGTACTTTTTTCCACCACTGGGCACTACATACCGTCTCTCTGAATTACCTCGTGTTTTGCTTACTGTAAGTCATTCTGGATAAAATGCCTAAATTGTAATTGGTTCCTGAAATTCCAAGAAAAATAAGGGACTCCCGGGGGAAAAAAAGATACATATATGTACTTTTGTGTTGTTGAATTAAATGACTTTTACAAAGTATTTCTACGTTTTGGCATTGAACATCCTTTCTCTTTTTTTGCTCCCCTCACCGATGACACAGCGACACACGCTGCGGAAAGCGCAGAGATAAATGCGGTCGGCGCGTGGGGGAGGAGATGAAGAAGTTGGGTGTGTGGAAACGGAGGTGTAATAATGGGTTGTATACCGGCGAACCGGGAGAGATAGAAGAGGCGTGCATGTGGAGCGCCGCAGCGCCTGGTTCTCAAAGCGTCCGCTGCTTGTTTTCCTGCGCTGTGGTTACCATAGTGATGGGATCTCTGCTGTTTCACACTGGCACCGAGCCATTCCGTCTCTAGTCAGTAGAAGAATATGTGTCTGTCTGTCTGTCTGTCTGTCTGTCTGTCCTATCTGTCTGTCTGTCTGTATGTCTGTATGTCTGTCCTAGCTGTCTGTCTGTGTAATTACTTCTCTTTATAATAAGAAGACACTCACAGGCACTATGTTGATATGCGTGACGTATATCGTCGTTGTCGGGTCCAATATAGTTCGTTTTGTATTTCTCATTTTGAAAATGATTTAAACAAGTGAACATAGCCGATTTACAAGCACACAACGCCTCACGCCGCGAGGCGTTGTGTACTTATAGATCGGCTATTTTCACTAGTTTTGTGCAACAGTACTAGTCTTTATATGATGAGGCAGGGCTTTGATGTAACGAAAAAACATGCACATTTGAAACTTGGAGATACGAGGTTTATGCCCGACATTAACGATATGTAAACATGTGCGTGCATGCGTGTGTGTGTTCGTGTGTGTTTGTTTGCGTGCGTGCGCGCGCGCACGACGCGTGGGTGAGGAGGCGGCGGCAGTGATCTAATGGAGTGTGGCGTGGAGTATTGTCGTCCCTGTCGGGGGGAAACTGGAAACCTCGTACGTCCAAATTCGGTGTCAGAGCTACAAGCTTGCAGGTCTGCCACTTGTGATGCTTTTGTGTGACGCTGTAGTGGTGTGATCAAGTAGTTATTTATGAAAAAAACGAAAACCACAAAGCACAAAGCAGTTTACTGTCAGAACCGGCACAGCTTGTCCATATGTATACGTGTAACGCCTGACACCCCTGACATATCACTGTGACATCACAGGTGACATCACAGTGATGTCAGATACTCAAGAGCAGGGATAACGCCTGACACTGTGGTTTCCCTGACACATCGCTGTGACATCACAGGTGACATCACAGTGATGTCAGCTACTCAGAGCAGGGATCTCCATATATGGGCATAAAAGGGATTGTATGTTGCGATGTCATGGGAACCACTCTATGTCCATATATGGAGATCCCTGATGTCATCAATATTTAGCCCATATCTAACAGGACTTCATATCCATATATAGGGAACTGGTCCGATATACATCACTGGCCAGACGGCCAAGACATGGCAAGACCTCGCTTGTCGCCCTGAGGCGTCTTACTAGTATACTTCTCTTCTGAGCTATTTCTATTTTTTATTTGAGGCTTCTCTTACAAGTAAAAGTCCTGTATTCCAAACTTTACTCGAGTGAAAGTGCAAAAGCACTGGCATCAAGATATCAAAGTACCCAAAGTAAAAGGTCTCATTACGCAGAATGTCTCATTTCAAAGGTTTTCCTTTCTCCAAAATATATTTCAAAATGATTTCCAAAGAATAGCCAGTCTGCAAGTTCACTATGTGCCACCTAGTGAGCTTGTAGATGGAATAGCCAAAGTTTAGGGCTGAATTGGTTAATGGTACATTTTTGCAATCTGATCTAAATCTACAAAGTAGCTAGTAAATAAAGTTTTAAAATAATTGAAGTGGAGTGAAAAGCCTCTGGCACGTTGTATATCGAGTTTCGAGAAAGGGACATAATACTCTAAAGTACCTAAAACTTTGTGTAGTGCTTGAGTAAATGTACAAGGCGAGTCCCACAACGCAGTAACAGTAATGACTCTTCATTGAAAAGTGTGATGTGGCAGCCATCAAAGTTAAACAGGCCTGGGAGCAGGAGTGTCGGCCGTAGAACGATAGTAAGTCTTTTTCTTCCTTCAAACACTAATAACTCTAACCAGGGGCGTCACACCAAATTCTGGGCCCTGGGTACAAGGATTCACTGCGGGCCCCCCATGAATGTTAACTATTGAAAAATAGCAGATATACAAGCTCACAGCGCGGCACCGAGTGCCGCGCTGCGAGCTTGTAGATCTGCTATTTTTGAAAAATCGTGAAAATGTGTGCAAGAAACTTATGTTTCTATGTCAGTGGTGCTCAAACGTTTTCATGTGAAGGACCCCCAAGATGATGTGTATTTGGCCACAGCTAGACCCCCCATCTCAGAATATTTAGTTCCAGGGACCACTCCCTGGAAGCAAAATTTTAGTTACAAATGTTCGCTTAAAAAATAAATATTCAAAGATTTGCGCACATTTTTACGACTTTTCAAAAATAGCAGATCTACAAGCTCGCAGCGCGGCACTCGGTGCCGCGCTGTGAGCTTGTATATCTGCTATTTTTCAATAGCTAAAGTTACTATAGGGCCCCTCCACCTTGGGCCCTGGTAACTCAGTCCCACTTTCCTACCCCTTGTGACGCCCCTGACTCTAACTCTCTTTCCTTGGCACCGTCCATCTCACCCGCTGTCTCTTTTCATACGCTCTCCTGTCAGTGTGTACCTCATGAGTATCCCCGGACTTCAGCCTCACCAAACTATAATCTCGCCTGATGAACGCGTACGCTCTCCTGGAAGTTGAGAAAGGCTGAAAGTTTGTCAACTACCTGAGAATGTGTTTTCTGTTTATTAAAAAGCTGAAGAGACAGGGAGACCCCTGTTACTGAACAACAGTGTTGTTTTACAGTAGTTACTGAAAACCAGTAACTAGTTACCGTTACTAGTTACTTAGCCTTCCCTAACACAGGCTGATTTTGGTCTAGAGGGGGCAGATCCACCGGCTGAAAACAGCCACTGGATCAAATTGGTTCACGATCTGTGCCATGGCCCGCCTCCCACTTCCTATGCCAGAAATTGCAACAGGTTACCCCAGGCTTTTTTTTTCTCTCTTCCTATCGCCGAAATAAAAGCCTGGGTTTCCGAGGCTACCAGTTACTTAATTTAAAAAGTAACTCAGTTACTTTACTGATTATTTACACCAAAAAGTAATGCGTTACTGTGAATACTTTTTAGTTGGGCTCCCATTAATGACCCCATAGCCTTCATTTTCATCACTAGACATGCATTGCACTGAGCTCTGCTAAGCAATGTGGTCTATACCAGTGGTTCCCAAACTTTTTAGCTTGTGAACCAAAAGATAAATCAGACATTTGTGCCACGTTGTAAGTAAGTAAGTAAGTAAGTAAATTTTATTTATAAAGCACCTTTCAAAACAAAGTTACAAAGTGCTGTACAATGGACAAAGTATACACAAACAAGTTAAAATAAGGCACATAGTGGTAATAAAACAAGAATAAAAGAAACAAAAGAAACAAACAAAAGACTGCACAAGTCGGTCAGTAAAATAACTATAAGAATGAGAATAACACTTCATGAAACAAAATGCTGACGGAACAAGTGTGTTTTTAACAAGTTCTTAAAACCTTCAACTGACTCTGCATTTTTTATAGTCAGCGGTAGAGCATTCCAGAGTTTTGGGGCAACTGCCGCAAAGGCCCGGTCACCCTTAGTGACAAGATTAGTTGTAGGTACAATAAGAAGGCCTTTGTCGGAGGACCTGAGGGAGCGCGTGTTAGGCTTAGGTTGTAATAGGTCCTTGATATAAAGTGGGGCCAGCCCATTTAATGCTTTATAAGTAGTTAATAAAATTTTAAAATCAATACGGGACTTGATGGGAAGCCAATGAAGTGCGGCTAGGACCGGTGTGATATGTGCTCTACGGTGTGTGTTTGTAAGGATTCTGGCAGCGGCATTTTGAACTAACTGTAAACGGTGAATAGCGGAAAGGCTCAGGGTGGTATAGAGTCCATTACAATAATCTAACCGGGAAGAAACAAAAGCATGTATGATTTTTTCAAGATCTTGTGAGGTGATGATTGGTTTGATTTTGGCTATATTGCGCAGGTGGTAGAAGCAAGACTGGGTGACCTTCTTAACATGAAACTCAAAGTTCATGTGGTTGTCAAAGAAGACACCAAGGTTCTTTGCATTGTTAGTGACATTAGATGCCAGTGGACCAAGGGATTGACGAATCATGTTAGCGGTCCTCTCAGGGCCTATGATGAGGATTTCAGTTTTGTCAGCATTAAGCTGTAGAAAGTTCTGTGCCATCCAATTATTGATTCCCTTTAAACAGTCCTGCATGATTGAAATTTTACTAAGGTCGTGTTGTTTAAAAGATAAATATAACTGGGTATCATCAGCGTAACAATGATAAGAAATACCATCAAAAGTGTTAATAAGAGCACCAAGGGGTAACATATAAAGTGAAAACAGAACAGGACCAAGAATGGAACCCTGGGGGACCCCACAGGTCAAAGGAGCTGAGGAGGAGACATAGCCGTCAACGGCGACAGCCACACTTCTACCAGACAAATAGGAGGAGAACCACTCCAAAGCCAACCCAGTTAGGCCAACCCACTGTTGGAGCCTATTGAGGAGGATTTGATGGTTGATTGTGTCAAAAGCTGCGCTTAAGTCAAGCAACAGAAGCACCGAACACTCTCCATTATCAGCCCGCATGAGTAAATCACTAGTGACTCTAAGAAGTGCTGTTTCTGTACTGTGTTTCTGACGGAAACCTGACTGAAATTTGTCAAATATATTATTGTTGTTGACAAAATGTATGAGTTGGCCACAAACGTTGTGAGCTTGTAGATCAGCTATTTCCACTATTTCTTAAATATTTGTGTTCTAATTTACGGAATTTCTTCGATTTTATTTATTATTTATTCATGGAATTACTTACAAAATAACTTTGAAATGTATTTTTTTTATTTGCAAGTGAAGCAATGTAGGCTACAACATAAACACAAAATAATCATATTTTCCACAAGACATTCTGAAATAATGTGCAATGCCTTACCAGCAGAAACCCGAGGGATAATTACCTTACGACCACAGGAAGTTAGTTATAAGCTTTCTTCTAACAAAAATGTCATGGTTTGAGGAGCCTTAATAAAATAAACGCAACAACGGATTTGACCGTGAGTCGGGACAACACTGCATCAACGGTGAACACATCACAAAGGATTTTGATTTGACCCGGCAGTTTTGTCGGTGTCTGTCATGTGAGCGACCCAGGAAGATTCAGGACTACGCTCAGCTCTAGCTACATAAAATAACGCAAAATAACAGAGTAAGACACCATAACGGTAAATGAGTTACTGAATTTAAAAATGGTAACGGTGTTACAGTAACTAGTTACTTTTTAACGCGTTAGTCACAACACTGCTGAACAAACACAATATAACAATGAGTACTATCAGAATTGTACGGCTCCAAAGCTCATACTAGTTAGACGTTTGGACTCCTACGGGAGAAGAACCTCCGGGTTCAAATTCCAGATATGAACGTTAAAGGAGTAGTTCACCACTTTTCAACCTGTCTTCATATAATAGGTCCTCACTAATGTTCATGATAAAATATCACCATTTTTTTTCTACTCAGTCCAAGTCTCCTTGGAGAGCTGTGGGCCAGTAACTCACTGTGATTTTCTCGATCTCCGTTGGGATAGAATGGGTGTTTTGGCCGATCATCGATCTCCCCGTGCGTTTCGCGTGCGCGATCCGTTCACGTAAATGTCCCCGCAAACAATCCATGTGTGACTGAAGAACAGAACTGAAAAGTTTCGCTAGCATAGACCCAAGCATGGCTGCAGTAGGAGGAGGAGGAGTGTGTAGACAGCAAACGAATGGGTGGAAGGTGCCTTGGAAAAGGAAAGGCCAATGACGTCACCTCTGCTTCATGTCAGACCGTGCATGAGCTATGAATGCACGAGTGGTGGCTAGGGAAGGTTAGACGATCGCCGATTTTCGGATGAAAATCATTTATTCCGGTTTTAATGACAAAGTACGGGAAAGTGCGACGTGGCTGAGACTCCTTGGTGGGAAGTACGATATACGACGGTTTTAACATGGGGGGGCCCCCCATGGCTTACAAAGTGTTAATCACTATTTTTGAAAAAAATATTTAGATTTTTATTATCACAAGAACAATGGCTTCTACTTTAAAATTGCAACTTTTCAGGAATAGAAAGCCTGCAGTTTCTATAAGCTGGATTGGTAATCGATGATGTCACAAGACGATGGGTTTCTGACCAGCCCACAGCTATTTTTGAGTGAGGACCAATTATATGAACATCGGTTGAAAAGTGGCAGAGTGCCCCTTTAAGGATTGCAACTTTTAAGCATTTCTATAGAAATCATGGCGTTTCTGGCCATTCTGACTGCAGCGGCAATGCTGTGGAGTAAAAAAAAAGGTAGAAGAAAATAGGTAAATCGTTTATTGATTAGGTTGCAGGGTATGATACAGTACATTATTGATGTAGATGTTCAAGGAGACACTGTCAGCCGATGTAGTGTAATAGCTGGATTCCTAAGAGAACGGTTTGCATTTTCTTCAGTCATCAGTTACTTCTCCACCTGTGCCCAGAGTTCTCAGGCTGTGACCTGACAAGCATTTGAACTGGGGCATTTGGAATTGAGGCGTAACATTTTGTTTGACACGATTCCACAGATAAATATTGTGGAAAATATCCCATCTACAATGCCTCACAGTCAGCTTGAAGATTTGCTATTTTCAAAATGTTTGCAGTTTTCTTAGGTAATATTTGCCAATTTGGCCAATGTTTGACCGTTTTTAGAAACCCTCTGGTATGTTGCCCTCAATTTCCTGCCACCACTTTCCCTTGTTATATCAATTGTGTGTTAATTTCGACAAGAGTATGACGAAAAATGTTTGTCGACAACCTTTTTTCGCTGACGAAAACAAAATAAAACTATGGTGACTAAAATTAAGATAAATATATTGATAATTTCAACAAATAAAAACTAGACCAAAATGCTATAGGGAGGGACTATCGGAGGAGAGATCCATTAGAACTAAAAAGACAAATCATCGGGGAGAGGTGTGATCATACTTCTTAAGTCTGATATACCATCAAGTTAGAGTTTGGGTTACCTCACCTCACCTTGAGGTTACAGTAGTACATTCAACCATTTTAACATTCAAGCACTTGAATAATGCTTATTTAATGATTATCTAAGTGCCTTCACACTGACTACTACTATCACCCTGTTTAGCCCCCATTACTGTACCTCCTGTGTACACACAACACAAAACAAGTGCTGTATGCATAATGTATGTCCTTGCTGATGATTCATGAGTTAATTCCCAATACCTTATCGTGCAGGCACGTATCGCAATCTAAAACACCTTTGAAAAATGTTAAAACTGAAATAGGTTAAGTGCGTTTTGAGTTTTGAACCAATGAAAAGTATTAACAAGAGCTTTGTGACTGAATACTAGCTACATTGGATTGATTGGAACGCAGTTCTTCCTCCCGGACATTTCCTGAAAAGTAAAGGTTCTGGACATACAAGGTTTCCACCAGACAGCGACGATGTGACATCCTCTCGTTTGTACATCCAACGACCAAGTAAAATACGTGATGCCTATAATATCACCTCCTCATCCTTCTGTTTACGAACATAATACAAACAAGTACAATGCATAATGCATACCATTACAGTAACTCCTGTGTACTTACATTAATACACAAAGAAGTACAATGCATAATGTATACGCCATTACCGCCTGTGTAAGCGATAACTCAAGGCAGGCCGGGTTGTGAGTTAATGCTTTTCTAAAACACTTGCCAAATGGCAATATCAAAATCACACACACACGCGTCCACGTTTCCAATTAAAAGCCTTTGTAATAACAGTTTCATTATAAGAATAATTTATGCAAGAAAGTAGACCCTGACACAACGGGCGTGTTGCTATGCAACGTTTGCATATTATGCTCAGGTTTGACAGATTCTTTGCCGTTTCTAATATTGGGAAAGAGATCTCCCAACTTTTCACCGACCTGCTTTGACACTTTCTACAACATATTTTAGTAGTTGGGGAACCACATGCCCAAAAGCTCAAGAAAAAAGGGTTGAACCGGTCATGTCCTGCTATATTTTAATTTGTGTTTTTTTCTATTCATTTGGTCATTAAGGCCCACAGAATGAGAGGCCTACTCTGCCGGAAACATCGCGAAAAAGAGTTATGGACATTTTAGCATAATGATGTGATGTGCATTTTCCCCAATATATTTCAACTTTGCCATGGGTTATGACAAAAGCCAATGTCTCATTTGCAATCTTTATAGGCAAGTCATTCTTTTGACCCCCCCCCCCCCCCCCCCCCCAAAAAAAAAAGAAGAAAAAAAAAGTAAACACAAAACACATAAAAACCACGCAGACACGTAGAGACTTCTCGCATTTATAGATAGATGACGTGATTTGACCGACCAATTTTATATCCTCATATAAATTACGCAAATCTGTGTGTGTGTGCGTGTGTGCGAGTGAGTCTGACTATCTGTGTATCCGGGAAACCGAACGGATATATATCGAGTATGTCAGTCGGATTGGCGGTATTGTGCAGAAGCACCAAATTAAATGTTTTTTTTTTTTTTTCTAGATTCTGACGATCCTGTCAACAGGGACGTGCTGGCCATTGGGAAAAGCGGGACAACTCCCGAACTGCAGGGTTCATTCCCGGCCGGTCCAGGCCGGCCATTTGGAAAAAAATAAAAAATAAAATGTCGGCCTTCGTTCCATTTTTCGCAAAGTAAAGCCCTGCGCTTCATCATACAAGGCCGTTGCACAAAAGTAGTGAAAACAGCAGATCTACAAGCACACAACGCCTCGCGGTGCGAAGCGTTGTGTGCTTGTAGATCGGCTGTTTTCACTAGTTTAAATCATTTTTAAAATGATAAATACAAAACAAGCGGTTTTGGACATACAAGGTTTCCACCCGATAACGACGAAATATAACTCATGTACAGTAATTGGCCCACTGGCTTGTCACTTGTCATGATCTGAAATGGCAAATCTTTGAGTAGCAGCAGCTTTGTAGAGAGAGATCTCTCTCTATGGCGCGCAATGAGGGCCTCTCCAACTCTGTTTCCCGGGCTGAATCAAGGGCCCAGCATGTCCCTGTGCCAAAGAGCTATCTTACCTCCGTCCAGATCCTCGCTGCCAAAGTGGTTCCTGTAGAAGAGCATGAGCTCGATCCGGTAGCACTTGTAGACCGTCACCGTACAGATCATCAGCAGCAGGATGGCCCCCAGACCTCCCGCCAGCTCCACTGTGTACATCAACTCTGCTGCAGAATGGGGAGAGAGAGAGAGAGAGAGAGAGAGAGAGAGAGAGAGAGAGAGAGAGAGAGAGAGAGAGAGAGAGAGAGAGAGAAGGAGGAGGACACAAAGTGGGGAGGAAGGGAGAGAAATAAAGGAATTAAATGGAAGGAAAGAAACAAATAATATATATTTTTATACATTTTAAATTGAAACCTGGATACAGTGATTTTCAACCCGTTTCATTTCAAGGGCCCACACTCTGATTCCAGTGGTTACAAACTGGGAGTCGAGCCCCCAAATAATTTGTTGGGGTCCCTAGATGATTAGCTTAAAGTGTTAGTTCACCTATTTTTTACATAAAGCTGTGTGAAATACTTGCCATTCAAATAGTGGTTACAAATGTACTAATTCATTACCAGAGTCCCGTGGTCAGAGTTCTGGTCAGTTTTAGATGAATATAAAGTAGTTCCGGTGATTTGGCAGGGGCTCATGGCCCAATCATTAAAAATAGATGAATCCACAAAACCAAATAGACCAAATTTCGTTCAACTTTGACATCACATTTTTTGTGTCCAGTATCACTACGTGCAAAGCACCAAAAAAGGTGCTTTGCAGTCAGCTGATCAGAACGAAACCTCGCTCTACATGGTAGAAATAGGCCAACAGTGTTGTGGATTCATCTATTTTCAATGATTGGGCCACGCCAAATGGCCCCCACCCCATTGGAACTACTTAATATTCATTAGAAAATTACCAGAACTCTGACCACGGGACTCTGGTAATCAATTAATACATTTTTAACCACTGTTTTAATGGCAAGTATTTCACACAGCTTTATGTAAAAAATAGGTGAACTTACACTTTAATGTGCATCATTGTTTTCTCACTTAACAGTAAACAAACCGACATACAGTATGAGTGCATATGGATATCTGCACATTTCTTAAGTTACAATTTAAGGACTTTTAAGACCTTTTTTGAGTAGTGCTAGCCGCTCCATGGCTCCAGTACGTGACACTGTGTGTATGTCCGTTTGTATGTGGACAATATGCCCCTTGTGACATCATGTGGGTCTACAGCAGGGTTTCACAAAGTGGGTGCCGTGACGCAAGTCCAGGTGTTTGATAATATTTGGAATTGATCAATATCACTTCAGTTTAACCACTTATACTAAGTAAAACAGACCTGAGTTGCACGGTACTTGGTGTATTCTTTTTCTGCACCAAAAACGTGCCAAAAACAGCAACCAAAAACACACCAAAACGCACCGAGCTTGTAGTTTGGCTATTTTCACAATATTTACCTGTGGAACCGACTAAATGTCATGCCTACAATTCCAAATGCTTTATTATTTTGGGGGGTCGCGGCCTGAAAGGTTTGGGAACACTTGTGTCACAGGTCCTGGAAAGTTCTAGGACGATTTAAGCAATTTTACACGAGAGGGTGTGCTTTACCGTGATTATTGACACAACGACAATGCTCGTGGTCAGACCTGAGTCCTGTAAGCATCACTGAAGAGCCAGTAATCATGGCAAAACTACAGTAAATGCCTAAAATTGTAACTGTTCGCTCAATCTCATTGTAATTAAAGACCCAATGAATTGACTATTTTGGGTATTTTTCAGTTTGAAAAGGAAGCCTGTGTGTTTCTGAACCAATCCGAGGGGACCAGCCCTTCAGGCGATGGGATTTAAAACCTGAGTAATGGGAGTAATGGGAGCCAGCAATGGGAAACAAACAGGTGAATGTAATCAAAGGTTCATTTATATGCAAGCGGACCTGTCTATGTCATCACTTGAATTTCTGTTCACAGGAAGTAATTAAGAATGGCCTATTTAGGGACCTTTGATATAAATATACACAAAAATTGTTTATTTTCTATTTTTTGGGCATCTAGTGTTAGGTATGGCCATATTATCACTACAGATATGCTCTAAAAGTGTGAAAAACATGTTTTTGATTTCACCCTGTCTTTAAGATATTTGATGGAAATGTATTTTTTAATTTATGCTAGATTTAACTGCTACGTCCATATGCAAACTGCTAGCCTATAGCCACTCATAGTTTAAATTAGTTTAATTTGAGCACGGCTAGAGAGCCTATAATTCAACCAATCAGATTGTTTGGTTCGGAACTACCTGTTGTTTAACCCATTTAGAACGGGTACACATTTTGTGTATCATTATTGTATGCTTTAACGGTGCCGCGCTGTGAGCTTGTATATCTGCTATTTTTCAAAAATTAGAATTTTGACCCGATTCTATAAGTGTCTTTTGAATCCCTCTAAGATTTTTTGAAAAAAACATGTTTCTATGTCAGCAATCTGGCTAGCCATCGTCAAAGAAAGGGTCCCTTTCACTTAAATGGAGCTCAGTTAGTCTGTTCTTGAGAGACTAGCCTACTATAGTATGTCAGTGGTTCTCAAACCTTTTCATGTGAAGGACCCCCAAAATGATATTTATTTGGCCACGGACCCCCATCTCAAAATATTTAATTCCAAATTTGAGTTACAAACGTTCGCTTTGAAAATACATATATTCAAAGATGTGCACACGTTTTCAAGACTTTTTTCAAAAATAGCAGATCTACAAGCTTGCAGCGCTGCGGTGCCGCGCTGCAAGCTTGTATATCTGCTATTTTTCAATAGTGAAAGCATTCAATAATCCTAAATGGGTTAACCTGGGTTATTATTAACGTTTGTTTGTAGTCAAAAAGAGCCACGTTGAAACCATGTTGTCATTAGCGCCAGTCTTGTTTTGTCAGGGTATTTGTATTAGCCGACAGTGAAATGTGTCCTTTCAACCAGCTAAGTGTATTCAAACCAAGACAGAATTAATCAAGGTTTCCATGAGGGAAAAAAAAAACAACAACAACATTGCTTTGCAAACTGTGTGCGCGATACAAACGATCAAACAATCCATACTCGGGAAGAATTCACGAGAACTAAGTGGTTACCAGCAGTATGAACGCCACACAAAAAAAAAAATCTAAATCATGTTTTTTCTTTTTTCTTTTCTCCAAAGAATCAAACAAACAGGGAGGATATAAGAAACAAGACAGCGGCTGCTAAAGTGTAATGGAACGTTAACAGATACACTGAGACAACGTGATGTACCGGAACCGTGGCATCTGACAGCTTCCCGCTGACACCCCCTTGCTGAGTCTACACGTAGGGGTAGCGGGGGGGAGGGGGCCTGCAGTGGTGGAAAAAGTAGGCTACTCACATTTTTTTTTTTTTTTTTTACTTAAACGGGGAATACCACACCATTTTCAACATTGAACCATACCTTAGCAGAGCAGTGGTTTTAGACGAGCAGATTCAGGTACAGGAGGTTATATAGGGTTATGATTAGACATATAGTTAGGCTTATAGGGTTGGAGTTTGGGCTTGATTTACATTATACTTAGTTGCACGTACACCGGTGTCCATGGTGCAGGCTACTGAAAATAAGCAATTTACAAGCTCATAAAGCGTCGCGCCACTGCACGGTTATGAGCTTGTAGATCTACATTTTTTTCTGACTTTCGGGTTACGGTGTTTGACGTTAACATTTACATAAAAAGGACATTCATAAAATTTACGCTCTGAAATGTTGACGTCCTCATAACTATAGTAATATAGACGCGCGTGTGTGTGTGTGTGTGTGTGTGTGTGTGTGTGTGTGTGTGTGTGCGTGTGCGTGTGTGTGTGTGTGTGTGGGAGAGCAGTCAGAGCTCGTGGCCATTAGCTGAAGCCGGTTGCACTTCAGCGGATCGAAGTGGTCCACTCTCTCCCTGCCATCCGTCATCGCCCGCCAGCCAGCCAGCGGTATCCCCGATACCACCAGCTCCCCGACAAGCCGTCTGCAGCCAGGCCTGACAAACACCCTAACACTAAACATCCACACTGTCCTGGCCTGCCCTGATTTCCCACAATTTGTTGCTGCTGTTGTTTTTGACTTGTGTACAAACGTAAAGACCCCATAAACAGGAAGTACCCTTAACGCAGTAAGAGTACATCTCAACAGGCTTGAAAATTAATTAGCATACATTTTAGGCCCTACCTGGGCCGAAAATGTCGGGTCGGGTCAGGTCAGGTCAGGTTCGGGTTTGTTTGAGAACTCTAAGAGTAGGCAGTATTATGTATTCAAATTTTAACTCTTCGCCCCAATTTTGACCCTAGCTCGTTGCCAATACGAACGCTCGTTCTTTTACCTTGTCTGATGACTGTAAGCTGATGAGGGGTCGCGCTGGTGTGTACAGTAAAAAAACATCTCCCGTAATGCTGCTTTCAAATCTCCACCACACGTAAACCTCAATGATGTCCAATTCACTTCATGGCTGTTCTCTGTAGACCTGATCTAGATTATACATTTCTATTCTCTGACGGCAAGCGGAGCGGCCCAATTCACATCCATTCTTTGCATAAGGCTGCCCTCTGCCGCCAGCTTGGCTAAAGTACACATATTATAGGTCCAATAAAAAAATAATCGTTTGGAAATAATGAATAGATCTTTTTCTATAACATCGCAAAGGTAAGCTTCTTTTTTGCTGGCACCAACCCCAATAAATAAATAATAAATCTGGTAGTAGAACTGTTAATGTCAACCATCCTCTAATCCCCCCCTTTTCAATATTATACATATTTTTTGCCAATTATTTGGTTGTCCTATTGCAATATTAATACCCTCACAGGCCACGGGATGGTAATCGCTGATGTACATGCGTGGATTAATAAAGACTAGGAAGGCACCATAAATAAGCTCAGATGACAGCGTGTTTACTCCAGTCTTCGAGGACCCGTGCGTGCTACACCAGGTCGACGGGTTGACAATGCAGTGGGGGCTGTCCTCACCGTATGGAGACAGAGAGCTAATGACACCGGACAGTGAACTGATGTCACAGGACAGCGGGTGACACTTCAGGCCGCCACTGGCCCGCTCCGCTTAACTTGTGCAGACAGGCGTGCACATCCTCCTCAGACACATTTCCAGACAACGTCACGCTGATAAGAACCAGTATGCGGCGCGCAGGTCTGGGGGCCAAAAGAAACCGACTGCTCATAAGATGCAATGTTAAAGTGGTCACAGCCTCGTGTGTGAAAATGCATCCCATCAAACTTTCAGATGCTGTTTTTCTCCCAGTGTGGAGAAAGAATACTTAGGCTTCCTATACACACAGTTGAAGTTGAACTATGTGAACGAGGCCTTTGGATTTTTACTGTTATTTCTTGCTCTTGAAATATACAATCCTTAGGTTTCTGTTGGAAGGAGTGCTCACTGTGAGCTTGTAGATTGGCTATTTTTGGCAAAGAGCTTTGGAGGGGGAAAAGAGCAGACTAAGTACAGTGAAAGGTCAAGTTTATTAAGTATCGACCGTTCAAGTGGTTAAATATCTGAAAATACACATTAACATGAATCCAAAATACACTGATGATCATGCTGTCAAACAATGAAACTATATGGAATCTATGGCTGTGGGGGGGTCCCTGCTTCATCTCTCTCTCAACTAAGGGGTCCTTGGCCTGAGAACGTTGAAGACCCCTGATGTACAGGGTTTCCTACTGGTGAGTGAAGGGGTCTCTTAGACAGGCGACCCCCTTCCCTTGCCTTCGCTACGCCTGGCAAAATCTGTGTGGTCAGCCTTCGTTGGTTGACTAATGTCTTGACTACGGAAGGGCTGCATCTCACACACACACGCACGCACGCACGCACGCACGGACGCACGCACGGACGAACGCACGCAACCTTACACATGGTTGCTGTCACGAAGAAACCTTTTATCTCCATATTTGAAAAAAAAAATAATAATGCCCCACTTTGTCATACATACTGCAGTGTCTCACGAAATTTGTGGAATGCACCGCGATGCCACGCGTTGTAGAGCTTGTAGATCTGCTACTGTTTAAACAGTTTTTCGAATCAGTGTTTTTTTCTGTAATCTGTAGTTTGTTTTTAATAATTAGGCTCAGAAAAGTGAGTTCATTGGCCTCCCGACGTACGCATCCGTTATCGGGGAGGGTGTATCACCTTTGCCGTTACTTTCCCCCGTGTTTGCATCGTTCCAATGCAGCATTTACCATTTATCTGTTACTTTCCACTGCATTTGTATCGTTCCAATGTACCATTTACCACTTTGGTTGTTGCGTTCCAAAAGAGGTGACGATTAACGAAAATTCCTGAACTATGACACCTACAGGAATCTAGGTATAGGCCTATATTATCTTTGTAAGTCAAAAGGCAACAGAACACAGAGAGAAAAACAGCAGCCATGGCTCATTGGAGTGGAGTTTTCAATTTTAACATTGTAATACCCGTTTTATGGACCAGGACAAAGACAGCATGTCATAATTGCTTTAAGTGTGTCTGTGTGTGTGTTTTTTTTTTATTATATAAATATAGAACCGATTAAAAGTATAAAGAGTTTGTTGTGGCTAAATAATCAATGTATCCATCTGGGACACACAGGTTCTACTTTTCCATTTCCTGAAAATTGGACATACAAGGTTTTCTCCGACACCGACACCGATGACACACGCAGAGTGCACATGTACGCACGCACGCACACACACACAAGCGCAGAGCGTGCACGAGGCCAGGCATGCACTGCCATCCATCAGGGAGGGACATTTAACCTGGTTAGGAAGTGTGATGCAGGGTTGCGGTGCGCGGGCCGCCGGGCCGACGCGCAGCTCTCCGTGATGAGGGATGATGTTCTCAGCGGGCTAACGAGTGACGGCCGCGGACGCTTCATCACGCCTGTCCGGCCGCGACCTTAGTGTCTGCGCGCAGGCGGCGCCCGCGACGCGCAAACACAAACGCGCACGCACACACACACACACACACACACACACACACACACACACACACACACACACACACACACACACACACACACACACACACACACACACACACACACACACACACACAATCAAACGTGTACGGATGCACGCGTGCACACGCAGGCAGCCTGGGGAATTTTGAGATATTTTGTCTTTACTTTGTTATTTCTAATTTTAGATACTTTACTCCACTATCATCTCAGACACACACACGCACGCACACACACACACACACACACACACGCACACACACACACACACACACACACACACACACACACACACACACACAAAATAAACAGAAAATAAACAAAAATAAAAAATAAAACAATTCACAGGAGGCAAGCAGTGATCACCCCATGACGTGCACTGCAATGTAGTTTCAAATGCACTACATTGAAGGCGCTTTTTGAGAGTGGAAAAAATAAGAAGACATGTGTGACATGTGTGATCTGGGCAGCTTGCCCAAGGAAATGTGCCAAGCTCAATAGGGAACAACGGGAGTTACTTTACAGCACTGATAAGAGATTCAGTCAGCCAGACCAAAGAAAGTCTATGTCTCCTCTCTCTCTCTATCTCCCCCCCTCCCTGGTCTTGTACCTCAGATATTATGTGGACAGTGCATAACAGGCCAGCTGTTCCTCAAGCATCAGCGATTACAGCGGCGGAGGCCAATTCTTTTCCCGCCTGGCGCCCATATGGTGGCAGCGGTGCGATGGGACCGATTAAGAGGAGTTAACTCATGAGGACCGAGCGAGACCGAACCCCCCCGCCCACACACACACGCACGCACGCACGCACGCACGCAGCGCACGCAGCGCACGCACGCACGCACGCACGCAACGCACGCAGCGCACGCTGAAAGTGCTGCTATTTCCTTCAGCGTCTCTCGAAGATCATGTCCGTCCGTCCGTCCATCCGTACAGTGCGTCACGCCTCATGTCACGCTCCATACAGTTATGGCCAAGACATCTCCATATATGGAGCTGGCCAATACCTCTACATCTGACCTCACGGACCATAGGTCGCAGTTTAGTATTTGAACCGTTACAAAGGCTGGAAAACAAGAAAGTGATGATCAAATAAATCCATTTTCTGTTAGTACGTTGTCTATTTCTCGCCTCAAATGTAAAAAAAAAACATTCTTGAGAGCAACGTTTAGTTGTAAATGACGATGTGCGTTTGTTTACATGGCTGACATGTTGGATACGGTACTAAATTCACACAGTGCATCCTGACTGCAGCAGGTGTTCTGAGTCTTTGATGAGGCAGCGGTGAATTATAGAGCGGTGCGATCATTATACGCCTATAATTCACCGCTGATTTCAGCGCTCGACCAATCAGAATCAAGCATTCAACCAAGCCGGGTAATAAATGTTTGTTAAAAACTGTGCAAACTATAATTTTGGTCAGAAAACACACATTGACCGATGTTTACATGTGCAGGCAGTGAAGTGCCTTGTTTTCTCTGGTTGAATTTACAATCTTCCAGAAGTAGGTTAGGTTATCATAAAATCCAGTAAAATTCTCAGTTATGATCCGACTCTGAGTCACAGACCTTTAAGAGTCCATCTGTAAGGCCCCCGGGTCTTTTTATTGCATCACTTCCTCTATCTATCAAAAGGAACAGATCTGATCTGCCCTGAAAACTCACCTTTCAGGAGGCCAGAGGCGGAGGTAGTTATCACTTCTCCCATAGACAGGCGAGAAGTGAGCACCCCCCCCCCCCCCTCTTAACTTTAAGCCAACCCCCTTGTTTCCCCTACCTTGTACATAGTGTTTTTATAACGGTGATGATTTTTTTATTTATTTACTTTTGCTCGCTATTTGTTATGTCCATGAATTGAATACCAAGGACTTCCGACGTAAAAAAGACCATAAAAGGACTTATTTGGGATGCTCCTTTAAGGCAGAGTGTTTAACTGTACTTGTACTGTACTACATTTTTATATTGTATTGACTATACTTGTACTGTTTAAAGGGGGGCGTGGCTAGCGATTGACCGAATTCACGTTACGCAACTTCCTGGTGCTGACATCACGGTTGAAGGGGAAAAACTACTAATATCCCATAGAGTTAACACAGAAATCGCAAATTTAATGCAATTTCCGAATAGTAATGTATAAAATACGGCTAGCATGATCAAGAAAACAAGATAGTAAAAGGCACAAAGCGTTATAATTTACTTTACCGTTCGAAACAATGATTTGTTGGCTTTAAGTCCAGCAATTTCTATGTTATTTTACCCTCCAAAGCTGACCTCAGCACCAGGAAGTTGCTGAGAAATTCGCTGAGTGCGCGTGCGTGGGCAGGCCGTGAATACATAGGGTCTATTCAGGGGCTGGAACTATGTGGCAAATTATGGATCTCCATATAAGGACATGCCTGAACAAAGCACGGAACCAACCGGTCAGTACTATGGCGTAATATCTATGACATCAAGGATCTCCATATATGGGCAAAGAAGGGACACAGACAGTCGCCCTCTCCCTCAACTACCTTCAAAACCACACTGAAAACACACATCAGCAGGAGAGCCAGGAGAGTTGAGGTCTAGTTAGGCTGTCTCTCCAACACTTGCCTTACTTTTAATCGCCTTTATTCAAGCATTTTGCTTTCAAGTTTCAAATACAAATCTTTCCTATGGGGGTCCCCGGCCCGGCACTACATCTTGTCAGATGAGGGTCGGCAGCCAAATTGGTATCAAATATAGGCCTACATTCCGTACTATAACAGACAGAGTGAGACGTAGGAGGGTACCCCCCAGTTTGGGAACCATTGCCTTCTCAGACAGAGGATTGAAATGAAAGGCTAAAGAGCCAGTATCGCATTAAATAAGGACTTTTCTTTTAACTGTGACTCATGCAAAGCTACACTAGAGGAGTCCCAGAATAAAATACAATAGCTGGGAATTTGCATATAGGTCCTTTTTAAACGACAACGCTGAGAGGGGTTGAGGGGTGCTCGGAGCCGAGTGAAAATGGCTCACAATTTAAATGGCCACTCTAAAAACCACATAGCTTTTTGTACTTTTCACCGGATCAGCAGTGGTGGAAATACTACTCACATTTTTAAGTAAAAGTATCAATACTGCCATGTAGAAGTAGTAAGTAAAACTGCAGACTACCAAAAGTAAAAGTACTCGTCATTATGCAGAATGTTTTGTTCATTATGGAGACACAAAGAGTCTCCTCAAATTTAGGACAATAAAATTGAAGTTCCATTCCGATATAACCCACTGAGCATGCCGTCCAAAAGTGGTCTAATAGTGGTATAGATTTGAAAGTGTTTTAGTCGTCTAAACTTAGACTAGACGACTAATAGATGTCTAATAGTCGTCTAAATGTAGACCGTCTATATTTAGACGACTATTAGACATCTATTAGTCGTCTAGTCTAAGTTTAGAGGACAAAAAAACGTTCAAATCTATACCACTATTAGACCACTTTTAGACGGCATGCTCAGTGGAAAAGGTATTAACACTTATGTTGCTATGATTTTTTCTCTTCAATGTCCCACGTTGCCATGGTTACCATAGACTTCCATGTAATTGCGCAATTGTGTCAAAAGTGCACGCCCATGCCTAGATGATGCACCACGTGTGTGCAGGCTGTTCACAGCTTTCAAACAAAAAAATCCGCTTGGAAATCCGTTCAGGCATTCATGATTTATCAGCCATTATGTTTTCTTCAGATGTAATTTCGCGATCGCGATCATGCCTAATACATTTCTGGAGGTCCGAAACATTTTTTTGAATTTTTTTGATTTTTTTTTTTTTTTCAAAAACGTCCCAAACTCGGGAAACTCGGGGTTGGCACAGCGGTAGTACCTTTTCAAACTCGGGAAACTCGGGGTTGGCACCAGATGTGTTAAAAAAGTGCAATGATGAGGTGGGGAAGGAACTTAGAAAGGATCCAGGGCAGCTCTGTTCAGTTCAAAGTAGAAAATGGTTTATTTAATTCATGGCAAGGAAGATTAAAAAAACGACCATCGCGTTTCGGCCAAGTATGGCCTTCATCAGGGTCCGCTAACAATGACAGTGACAGACGTCATTAAGTAGCGCACGCAATCATTGAACAACAGGACTTCACCACACTCCACCAGTCTACTCAAATTACTGGCTTAGGAATGTGACAAAAAAAATATCCATGAATTCAAGTCTCCAGGGGGGTGAGTAATCGATCGAAGAAAAGTTGTGGGTGAACTATCCCTTAGTACAGGGGTGGGCAACTTTGATGATGGAGAGGGCCACTATATTTCCACCAATGCATATTGGTACAGTATCCGTATTGTCATTCTAGTGTATCTCATACAAAAGAAGCAAAAATAGAAGATCTACAAGCTCAAAACGTGTAGATCTGCAATTTTTGCTTCTTTCGAATTGGAATCATGAATAATGTTTGTTATTTTTTAATTGGAATCCTGAAATGTGCAATTGTATTTAATTTAAAATGCAATAGTTATACTCATGTTAACTTTATGAACCTATATACAAATACGTTGGATATGAAAAAAAGACAAACATTTTAGTACTACTATACTAGTAGCTACTAAGATAGACTGAAGTCATGTTTGCATGTTTGGAATTGTAACAGCTGAAATCAATAATATATCAGTATTAACCTGCGGGCCGCATTAAGTGTGGGGGCCGCCTGTTGCCCATGTATGCCTTAGTAAATAAGTAAATAATGTGAGTATACTTTTTCCACCGCTGCGTGAGAGTACTTTTTCCATCACTGTTAATATTAAAACCGTAATATACCGTACATCATCTGTACTAAAATTAGCCGACCGGAATTTTCCGGACTAGGTCATTAAAACCGAAATAAATGATAATTAACAAAAAACAACGGTCGGCAGCTGTCCTCCGTCTCTTCTTCGGCTGGTCTAAAAGGATCATTCTCTCAACCCTTGCACCGGAAGTGCTTCTGGTCACTATCCCTTCTCTATACCCAAATTCCTGTTTACTTTCATTGTAGAAGAAAGCGTTAGCATAGCATCTCTCGGTTATGTTTTCGACCGGATAGAAGTTGAGATCGGGGCTTCATACGGCTGGATTACATTCGTTTATCTCCATGTGCACGGATCGTGCACGCGAAACGCACAGGGGGGAAGACGACTCGGCCAAAATACCCACTATATGCCAATACAGATCAAGCTACTTCTGGTGAGTTTTAACCGGGGGTATTGACGGAGGAGAAAAAAGGCTGGGGAAGTGTTAAAACTCAACGGTTTTGGACATACAAGGTTTCCGATCCGGCAGTCCCATAAAGGAAGCAAAACATGGGCTTGAAGGAAGGTGCTTTGTTATTTTTAAGTCCTGCTCTGGTTGATTAGTCGTCCATGTTCACTGTCTGCCCGCGCTTCTTCTTCTTCCTCTGCGTCTCTTTTCATGGGGGAACAGCCGACTGTTTCCCACCCTTCACAGATGCAAGCCACTGCTGCCGAGATAGGAGAAAAAAGAGGAAAAAGTGCTACAGTACTTTGAAAAAAAGAAAAAAGTTCACTTCAGGATTTCCTTTTTTTTTCATTCTTTTGAAAAAGGCAGCCTTGGTAGATTCCTTTGTGTGTATATTTCACAAGATTACTTTTGTAGTCGCTCATGGTTTTTGTTAACCCATTTAGAACGGGTACACATTATAGTGTATCGTTATTTTATGCTTTAACTATTGAGAAAATAGCAGATCTACAAGCTCACAGCGCGGCTGCGAGCTTGTAGATCTGCTATTTTTTTTTTATCGTGGAAATTTGCATTTTGACCCGATTCTATAAGTGTCTTTTGAATCCTTCTAATGTTTCTATGTCAGCAATCTGGCCAGCCATCGTCAAAGAAAAGGTCCTTTTCACTTGAACTGGAGCTCAGTTAGTCTGTTCTTGAGAAACTACTATGTCAGTGGTTCTCAAACTTTTTCATTTGAAGGACCCCCAAAATGATATGTATTTGGCCACGGACCCCCATCTCAAAATATTTAGTTCCAGGGACCCCCCAGAAGCAAAATTTGAGTTACAAACGTTCGCTTTAAAAACACATATATTCAAAGATTTGCACATTATTTTCACAACTTTTCAAAAATAGCAGATATACAAGCTCGCAGCGTGGCACGGAGTGCCGCGCTGCGAGCTTGTATATCTGCTATTTTTTAATAGTTAAAGCATCCATTAATTTTACACCTAAATGGGTTTAAAGGACAACTTTAGTTTTTTACAAAAAGGGTTCATATTTTAGATTGTAATTAAAGAATATAAAAGATGAGTGTTAAATTGATTTAATGTACTTAATGTACTGGCTAAATATGTAATTTTACACAGAATAAGCCCATTCCCAAGATACAACGCAACCTTTCATGGTTGGATGTGACTTATGGGGGCTAGAAGTGTTACTGTAAATAGCAATAAAGAAATTGCTGTCTTATTGTGTCTAAAAAAGACATATTTAGCCACTTGTACGCATGCCCCCATGCGTACACATGCCCCACATTTTAGCACGGTAAACGCAATAAAACAATAGAACGAAGCAAATGAAAACATTTTAACACTCACTTTTTCTTTTCTCTAATTACAATCTAAAATATGAACCCTTGTTGTAAAAAAACAAAGTTGTCCTTTAATGGTATATAGGGGGAAACTTGGTTTTAACCACTTAAAAATGATATACTGTACTTTGTTGACCAGGGTCACCCATACACTACATACACATTGACCCCGGCCGGTTTAGCGGGCACTGTGCGCCGCTCGGGCGGGCGGGCGGACGGGCTTGTCTAGGGTTTATCTATTTGTTCGCATTCCGTAACTAATGCAAGTGCAGCGAGTCGTGTCTCAGCCAGGGTACACTTTTCAAAAGTGGGAAAGTGTGTGTCCGGGTGTGAGACAGAGTGTGAGCGAGGGAGAGGAGGAAGGGGAGGGAGAAAGAGAGAGCGAGAGACAATCTATGCGACTGCTGAAGAAAAGTATTTATTGACGACACAAAGGGGTGCTTGGGTGGTGCAGTGGTGAAGTCCCTGCCCACCACCACAGAGGCTGCGGGTTCGAATCCACCGTGGTGCAAGCGGCTTTGTCGGGCATCTACACGAACACAATTGGTCCGTGAATTCAAGTCTCCATGGGTTGTGTAATTGATAAGAAATAAGTGTTTCTAGGGGTATCCCTTTAACCCTAACCCCACAAATACTATCTTCGTCCATGCATTACCCCTTATTTCTAAACTTCTTTGCCATTTTTTACTACTTTCAAAAACATTTTAAAATACTTCAAATAGCCGATCTACATCGACACGTTGTGAGCTTGTAGATCAGTTATTTGAAACAAATAAAAATTGCAAAGGAGTTTAGGGATAGGGGTTAAGGCATGGACAAAAATAGAGCCCTATATGCCAAACCCTAACCCAAACCTCACACACGGAGCCTGATTCATCAATCTGGTCGTAAATATAGTGTAAATAAAGTGACTAAATCTGGCTTATATTTCTGTCTTCCCTTCAAAATCGCAAACAAAAAAAACATTGCTGAATCTGACCCTAACTTGTGAATTTTTCCTAAATGCCGGTAAGATCAAAATATGGGCGTGATTTGGCCGTAACGTGCTTGATGAATCGGTGAACCCATTATGCCTAACCCTAACCTCACATTAACTATGCCTGACCCTAACATGCACGTTAACAATGTGCATCTTTAACTAATTAAAAGAGGAAGAGAAAAAGAAACAAACTCTGGAATCGATTCCTGTGGAGGCAAAACAGACGGTCACGGAGAGGTCGGGCGGTGTTGTTGAAGAATAGCTTGAAAACCGCAACAGTATTCCTTAACGCATCTCCAGTGGCTAAAGGTTTAAAAGAAATCGATTGAGTGAAAGAGCACTGTGGTCAGCTAAGGTGAAGTATGTTACCGCTCGCGCGTGTTTGTGTGCTGTGTGCTGTGTGTGTGTGTGTGTGTGTGTGTGTGTGTGTGTGTGTGTGTGTGTGTGTGTGTGTGTGTGTGTGTGTGTGTGTGTGTTCACTCGAGTGTGTGAAGTCTGATGCATTTCTAGCCTCCTCTCCCTCTTGGCTACATATAACCCAGCTCCTTCCCTCAAGGCCGCGCCGGCAGGGGTCATCATCAATATGTCCGTACACGGACAAATGTCTCCGTGGCAAGACTTGTTCCTTGTCCTTGGCAAATTTGAGATTTTCTTTTTTAACCTATTTAGAAGAGGTACACATTTATTGTATATCATTATTTTATGCTTTAACTATTGAAAAATAGCAGATATACAAGCTCACAGCGCGGCACCGAGTGCCGCGCTGCGAGCTTGTAGATCTGCTATTTTTGAAACATTTTGACAATTTGAATTTTGACCCGATTCTATAAGTGTCTTTTGAATCCTTCTAAGGTTTTTTGAAAAACCTATGTTGTCAGCAATCTGGCCAGCCATCGTCAAAGAAAAGCTCCTTTTCACTTAACTGGAGCTCAGTTAGTCTGTTCTTGAGAGACTACTTTGTCAGTGGCCCATAGCAAAGCAAAAATCACCATTAAGAGCTACTTTATATCTCATTTCTGTCTTAAGACAAAGATGAGCACCAGTTGAGACCGAAGTCCTTTTTCTCATCCTTCTCAATCATGACTCCTGAGAAATAAACATGGTTCGAGTCTCACAGTGATCCTGATCTGAGATCTCTAACATTTCTTATTGTTATCTCTTGAACGTCGTCTCAGATCTGTCTCGAAGTGATCAATGTCTGAGCTCTCTAAATTAGATCACTGGTATCTCTTTCATAGTGTCTTAGCTAATTCTCACAGTGCTCTCCATGTGAGCTCTCTAAACTGTCTCAATGGCATCTGTTATATTTAGTCTCAAATCAGTCTCACAAGTGATATAACTGAGTTCTCAAGATTACCTCATCGGTATCTCTTTTCTAGATCTCAGTTAAAGTTGAATAATCAGATGCCCTTGAGAAACATGGATTGTCCCTAATGTTCTCAAAATTCAGGCCAAATTTCATATTTATTTTTATGACAGCTTCAATATACAGTACATGAAAAGGTCTAGTCTAAAATGTCTCAACAGTGTTTGGGAAATGTGACTCGCTAGACCCTAGCTTATGGGTAACTCATAGAGTGTACAAATAGAACCAAAATGCACCCATCCACTATCAGAGTTAAAGGCCCACACCTATAGGACAACCAGATCTTATTTTATTGTGTTTGTGTTCAATCTGTGTTTTGAGATATTTTAGTATTTCAGCATGACTAGTGATGCATTTTGCAACATATGATGCAAAATGCATTATGATCCCCAAAACCCATTGAATCGTAAGGCTTCTGCATTGGAAATGAAAATGCTGCAGCAAGCAGCAGCATGTATTCTACGTCACCATCTACACGTGGACCAATCAGGGGAAGCTTTACTTGTTTTGCGGACAGCAGTTGAAACGCAGTCACTGATTGGCCCCGATCAGAAAATGATCGGGCCAATGTCCTATACTCCCTGCCTATACGCGGAAGTCCAGACCTCATACTGGGGAAGGAATGAGTGTGTGAACGCAGTATGTGGGATGGCCCGCCAGGCTAGTTGTCTTGGGCATCTAGCCTATCTCTTTCAGACCCAGATTACAGAAATTACTCTCAAAGCCCCATTTAATAGTTTGGGATAAATACTCAACATTATAACAACATTATAAAGCATTCTATGATCACGCATACTGTATATGCAATGTAATATGCTTGCACTATAATTACAGCATAAACACTCATAATGCTTCATGATCACAATTACTGGTTACTCACTGATTTTTTTGTTTTGTTTTTTTTTGGCCAGGATCATAGTCTCTCTATAAATGTCGCTTTTCAAATCAGCTTGGTGGCCCTGGACGTTAAAATATGTCAAAACTCCCCCCAAAAGACACTTATTCTGACTAGCTTTTTGGCGCTGAGTCCGATGAAGCTGGTCCCGTCGTGTAAAATGCTTTGGTCAATTTCTAACCCCTCTAAAAGGGCTAGCTCGGGTTCTAGGGGGCGTATATACAAACGGAAAAAAGATTATTGGTCGGCTTTCCACGACGAACACGTGGATGTATGTTTCATTTCTTCAGCGACCCCTAGAAGGCTAACCCTAATTCTAACTTTAGGGGCCGTTCTCTTCGCATGTTCATCTCCGCGAGCTGAACACACCAGTATAAGGTTCATCCCACACGGACACTCCTGTGAGGAGATAGCTTTCTCCGGCCTTTCATTCAATGTGCTCTAACGTTTATAGAGTCCATGACCCTTGGTCAAATTGGAGATCACGGGGAAGAAAGTTTGTAGGAGGACAACCAAGACATCCACACGTTCGTCTCGGAGAGCTCTACAACATATCTCAGAACCAAGGTCTGATGTCGCATCGTCTTTGACTTAAAACGCGAAATAACTAAGCCTAGGGTTAGCTATTTCGCATTATAAGTCGAAAACCATCATGTGTCAAGGGCCTGTCTTTTAGTAGGCTATGTTGTATAGCTCACCGAGACGAACACGTGGAGGTGTGTTTTATTTCTGTGCGACATTCCTAGGGTTAAACTAGGATTAGCCTCCTTTGAATTACTATAAAATCACGATAGGATATTAGGGTTGCTGAATGTCGACCTGAGGCTTAAAATTACGTGCAAACTTGAGAAAAAATATATATCAGAGCACCTACCAACCCGTAATACCTAAAACACACCAGGAAGTGGCAGGTTTGAGTGGGGGTCCACAGGGGTCCACAGGTAGCCCCGGCAGTGGCTGGGCCCCCGGGGACCCCTTGGGTGCCGGCCCCGTCTCTCCCGGGCCTAGAGTTATGGCCTTTTAAAAAATTATTGTAACCGTGGTGTGACATGATGAGCCAACCAGCCAGCCGGTGGAGGTTTTGATAGTGACTGCGACCTGAAGGTGACAAAAATGGCCTCTCAAAAATGTTACCAATGCCATTGTAAGCTTGTAGATCTGCTCTTTTCAAAGATTCTGCATAATGAGTACTTTCTACTTTTGTACTTTACATATAAATAATTTTCATACCAATAGCTTTGTACTTACTAAGTAAATTTAGAATGATTTGTTACAGAGTATTTCTACATTGCAGTATTGAAAAAAATAAGTATATCTTCCAATGAAGTATAGGCCTAGCACTTTATAGTATGTTTATTATACCTTGTAGGGTAGGGAAGGGGTCTTCAACATGTATTGTATATTTATTTATAAAATTGTGTAAAATCATATTGTGCATTCAATACTGCTATAATAATAATTATATATATATATATATATATATATATATATATATATATATATATATATATATATATATATATATATATATATATACCCCCTACTGTTGAAGACCCCTGATCTGATAAGTGTACAGTAGTTGAAAAACAATGCATTATTGCTTCAGCAGCAGTCAGTAAAAGGGTTAATTGCCCAAACAACAACTGGGAAGGTTGAGAACAGTGACATCACATATTGCTTTGATCTACCAGGAAGCAGAGCTCTGTAGGAGGCGGGGCATATCCTTTATTATTATACTTTCCCAGAGGAAACATTTGCTGCTCATTTTTAGCTCATGATGCTCATCTATTGCTCCTCGAGACAGAAAAGGAGCTATTGAGACAGAAAGGAGATTGGAGCGACTTGGAACTGGTTTGAACCAGTGCCATTTTGAACCTCAGAGTCAGTCAGTGTTGAAGAGAAGAACACACAGGAATTATATGCTCTCATGGACTTTATCCTTTTTCGGTAGGTGAAACAGCATAGCCACTGGATAAAGTTACCTACATGTACTGTATGTTACTTAAGAATGTTGTCTGTGGTGTTTTTGTACAAAGTGTGTATTTTCCTGAAAGGTTCACCCAACAAGTAGTACAAAGCTAATGCTAAAGTTAGCTAATGCTAACGCAAGCTGATGCTAACGTTTGCTAACATTTTACAGTGGACATCCTAATGGAACTGAATGTTCAAAAGGTGTAAGATAGGTTCCCTTTTGATAGAAGCAGACGTTTTTTTTTTTATTTATTTTTATTGTATTAACCTTGCTGTGTATTTGTGCACAGCTTGCAGCCTGTTGTGTGTGGTATTGTGGCTAACAGAGCCAAAGTTAGCTAGCAGCTGTTCAATACAGTCTAATGTTAGCTTGCAATGGTAGTAGAGTATACAAATGGAACTAAATGAACCCTAACAGGTCCATTTGGTTCCATTTGTACAGTTCTAGGGGAGTTATGGATGATGGGGGATCATGGCCAAATGCATACTAAACAGGGGGTCCTTGAAATAAATAAAATAGTCTGAGAACCAGTTCTTAACTAGAAATACTGTTCATACAAAACAGTGTGGGCTCATATGGGCACAAATATCTACCCATTGGCTGCTCCTCATTGTAATCAGTGATGTAATAATCATATTTGAACTGGGGACCCCCCAAAATAGTCATATTTGTACTGGGGACCCTCCACACTGACAAGCACTTGGAATGCAGTGAGCTTGTAGATCTGTTATTTTCAAAATTGTTGTCTCTTATACCATTTGACAATTTGGCCAATGTTTGACCAGTTTTTATATAATTTGTTGTTTACTTTTAATGTTATAATGGTATTTTCTTTCCTTTGTTCCCCTGTTCTTTTGAGGTATAAGAAATGTGGTTCTCAACCTGTGGGTCAGGACCCCCAGGGGGTCCCTAAATGATTTTGGGTGGGTCCCCAAATGATTGGCTAATCATTGTTTTCTCAACAGTAAACAAACTAACAAAGTTGAAGTGTATAGAGGGTATCTGCACATTTCTAAAGTGACAATTTAAGGACTTTTTAATACTGTACCTCTAAAATGACAAACTAAACATTGGGCCAAATGATCATATATTAGACTCAGAAATTGTGTAAATAGAAGATCTACATGCTCACAAAGTTGTGGGCATGTAGATCTGCTAGACTTTCACAATAGAACAGTGTTATACAAAATGTACTGTCCCAACTCTTAGTGCTCGTCAGGGTGGGGGTCCCCAGTTAAAATATGAATATTTTTGGGGTTGCGGCCTGAAAAGTTTGAGAACAACTGCAGGCTACCGGCAGCAGTGCGCAAAATCGCTTCATGTTGTTTGATCCGGCACGCAATAGTTATTTATAATATAATATATTTTACATTACTCTTAACACAAATGATCCCCTCTTGCTAATCACATGTTTTGCAAAACACAGGATCACACCTGTTATGTCAACATGCTAGATTCAGTGACTGAATCTAGCCTTTCTCAGCTCCAGTGCAGACAATGGGGACTGATGACACCACCATTTTGCAGCAGTGTCCTGCCCAAAGGAACAGAGTTGACCTGACTCATCTCGCTCAGGTAAGATTTGCAGATGACTGTTTGAAATGGAGATCAAGATAGTGATTCTGATAAAGGGGGCAGGGGCGTCAATTGGGTATGGCAGGGGTATGTAGCTACCATACCCTGGGTCCAGGGGGAAAATAAAAGTTACTTTTAAATATAAATCCATGAATGTCTCTTTGTCTATCTGTTCTGGTTATTATGTTGTTAAATTACAGTAAAATAACTACAAATGCAAAATTTAACAAAAATGGTCACTTAACAAGGCATTATAATTATATTCTTCACACTTGTATTCTCCCCATCTTGACAAATGGTATATGCCAAGGTTCCGCAAGTCAGATGCACAGGTGCAATTCATTATTGTTAATTGTGGCATGTTAACTAACATGCACTTGAACAACCAATCCAGGCTGCCATATCCAGCCCAAGAAACTGTAGAAACGGGGGGAAAATAGAATGTACTTCTTAAAATAAATGTAAGGTATGCTAAGGTATGGCAACATGACTGGTGTCTTGCACGTGAGTGAAGCCAGTCGTGTTGCCATACCTTAGCTTTTTCTGAACTGACGCCACTGAAAGGGGGTAGCAGGGGGGTAAATGGCAAAGTACAATTATGGAGAAGTATGGGGGGCATGGTTTACATTTTTGCCACTATAAATATATTTGTCCACCAAATCCCTGTCCCCCCCCCCCCCCCTTTTCCCCCCTCCCACTTAGATGATTGAAAACATTTTGATGGCCAAACCTGGAGGAGAAAGGATCATTACAGAGTGTCAGAATCCCCTTCAGTGAGGAATGCCAGCTAAGCACAGAAACCCAGTGTCGTGAGGCCATCACACTGATGAAGCATACAACTGATGAAGCAATCGTCAAGAAGATGAAACAGACCTTCACCCATCGCCAAGCAATGGTTCATGACTCAGTGAAGTCCTCTGAAATATTCATCACCTTTCCAAGATTTCTTGACATTGCAGGAATGGTATGTCGCTCTGAAACTGTCTTGCTATAAAGTCGAACTGACATGATAAATGGACTTTAAACAGATCACATCCCTGGTCATAAGGTGAACCTATTATTAAATGTATGCCATTGTCCTCTGTATTCCATTTTGTCTGCAGATGGAGCAGAATTTCAGTCTGATTTTTGGTGATGCCATCGCTGCAAAGTTCTGGAACAGTGGCCTACTCGCTACAGGCAGAAAGTCCGTAAACAAAGCCATGGCCTCTCCCAGGCAGGCGACCTTGAAGATCTGCTTCATAAAGCTGAATCCCAACAGGACAACTGAATAATGGTATGCTGGAATTAAAGGACTAATACTAATGGAAGAGGGAATTGGTTTTGAAACCAAAATGTAAAGATTTTAGTAAAAAAAAAAATCCTCCCCCTGTATTTTCAGGATGGAACAGTGAGATGTCCTCCAACTTGCCTTATCCACCTCATGCCACCCTCACCTCAAGGCTGCAACAAGAGACCAGGGAAGCTCTCAGCCCGACAAGCCATTGACCACCTTGTGAAGTTCATCTAGGTAAGGTTATAGTTCAATTAAAGTTTAAGATGGCTCACTGTTCTGTCCCTAACATTCACCCTTAAAACTATACTTTTGTGAAATCATGCGATGACCATGCTCATATAATCAGCGACTGCCCTGTGATAATTGTCTGCTTTTGCCCCCCTATCCCCCTTTAGCAAAGTAAAGATAATGCAGAATGTTGTTATGGTTGCATGTTGTGGCAAGAAGTGATTCTGGTGGCTATCCTATAAAGATGGGGCTCTAAACTGCAAACAGATTAATTGTAATAGCATGACTAATGAAGTTCTCTTGTCACAGACTGGGACCAGTGTCGAGGGGCATCTGGACAGCATCACCGAGAGTCGTCAACCCTATCTGACAAACGTGCATTCCCGTGTAAGTCACCAGACTCTCCTAACCCTCTTTCGACACGCTTTTTTAAAACTCATTTTGTCTTTGCTACCTCATACAACCAGAATCTGGCCAATGTCTACCACTTTTTGCAAATCGCTGTTTACCAGATTGAGGCTGCTACCACCAAGGTCAATCCCAGGGTCAAAGAAATGAGTGCTTGGATGCTGCACTGATTATTATTTTTTATTTCGTTTTTATCTTTATTTATTTAATACTTTTGAGATGATATTGTCTCCTACCGGTTGGGTCCCCTACCAGAGACTCCCGGCTCTTGATTCTGCACTGATTTTTGATACATTTGTAATAGTTTTGAGGGTTGTGATGCTAAACTGAGAAGATTTATTTTGAGGGCTCTGATGCTGCACTGAATTTTAATACTGAAAAGTATATTGTTATTTGAGTGCTCTGGTGATGCACTGATTTGATACTGAGATGTTTTATCTGCCACTTTAAGTTCAGCCACTGTTGCAGCGCTGCAACAGTGGCTGAACTTAAAGTGGCAGATGTAGGCCGAAACGATCATTAACTTTGTGGTTATTTTGATTGAAGAGATTGTGTCTCAGGGTTTAATGTAACATTGTATCTTTTTCTCCCCTACTGACTGAGAGAAGTTTCGAACATCACTGGCGTGGAGAAAACATGTTGACTGTGCTTTATAGCTAATTTCATCTTCTCTGTCTGCAGACTATGTCTTACGGTATGGCACCGAAGCTGGATGGAAGGCGGTGTCCGTGGAAAAAACTGGTCGGACAACGCAGAGACGATTCACAGCAAGGGGAAGAACAGCCTGCTCTTCCTGAGAAGACAAGATCGTTTGGTGTGTGCCACAGGATGCAACACATGTTCTACCAATCTGTTATGGCAAGTGTTTTTTTTTTTTTTTTTTAATGACGTGCTGCCTCCAACCTCAACAGACTGGTGAGGAAGGCCGGGTTCTCCTTGCAGGGGTGGATGAAGTGGCCAGGGTGCGAACGGCTGGATACAATCTTGAAGAACTCCTCCCACCTTGAGATTCGCGTATACCGGAGTAAGAGAGGAAACTATAGATTCATCTACCCTGGAGGGGGACGTGAGAGACTGGGAAAATCTTTTGTGTCTGTTGTTCTCACATTTTACAATGAGACAACGGTCGTTTGGTAAGGACAACTGTAACTTAACTGCAGTAATAGAACTTTGTTTTTTACTGGGAGCACATGTCACTTCTGCTTTTTGCACTTTTCACACTTATGTAGCAGTTATGGACACATTTGATTAGGGTCACTTTTTCTTATTTGGCACTGAATTCATGAGTAGTAAGAAGAGTAACTGAAGTTTTTTGTTAAAGGGCAAGACCACTTTGGTCGAAGTGTGGGTTGTATAACTAACTATATTATTATATATCAATTTCTTGTTCAGAGTTAACAGCAAGGTAAATACACAACCCAAACCTCTTCCGAAGTAGTCTTGTCCTTAAAAGTCTTGTACTGTTAAAAGCACTTCATCCTCTGCCACCTTACAGAAATAAAGTTTTATTGAAGGAAATTATTGTATTGTTTTTTTTATCAAAATAGCTGCATGTATACTGTATCTCATTTACAGCTCCAAGTGAGAAGAAGGTTCTGGGTAATTAGATCTCAATTATTGCTCATTACTGGCTCAAAGAAAGAATATGGGAGACAGTTAAGAGACTTAAACTAGCCATTAGAGAGCTCTCACCTAGGTCTCATTTATTGCTCGCTAGTAGCTCCGTTCTGTCTGGATGAGCTAAACATGAGCAGCATTGTTTTTCTCTGGAGTTCTCATCTGTTTCTCTTATACTTCTCAAACACTGCTTAGGGTCATCTCAACTAAGCCTCATAGATGGCTTGTTGGATTCGGTTGGATGTCTGGGTTCATTTTCTCATTAGCTTCTTATGAGCCATAGATGTGATTCTCCTAGTATTGTCTCTAGGAGAAAGAGAAAGAAATAAATGAGCACAGAATTGAGACGAATATGAGAATTCTCATGTTTGTCTCGAAGAAGACGATAAGCAACAGATAAGCAACACATATTAAGCTATGGGGGTTCTCAAACGTTTTCATGTGAAGGACCCCCAAACTGATATGTATTTGGCCACGGACCCCCATCTCAAAATATCTAGTTCCAGGGACCACCCAGAAGCAAAATTTGAGTTACAAACGTTACAAACGTTCAAATAGCAGATCTACAAGCTCACAGCGTGGCACTCGGTGCCGCGCTGTGAGCTTGTATATCTGCTATTTTTCAATAGTTAAAGCATTCAATAATTCTAGGCCTAAAGATAAAGTTCTCATTTTGATCATAAGACTTGACATTACTGAATGTCAGGTCTTCAGGTTTTCTTCGGAATATTTATGACACTGATTTACTACGACACTAGTATATTGCGCATTATGAGTCCAACGGGGGCAGACCTCCATTCAGAAACACCCCCACTTAGAAACATCCCCGTTCAGAAATACCCCCACTGAGGTTATGGAGATGTGTAACCGAGTCCAACTAGTAGTGGTTCTCAAATGCTTTGTTTACCAGCTAGGACCCCCTTAACTCTGAGAGTGTACAACTGGAACCAAATGGATCCGTAAGTGTAAAACTAAGGGTCCATTTGGTTCCAGTTGTACACTGTCAGGGAGCTTTTCTTCAAAGAAGAACGAAGAAGAACGAACCACGGTTCCAAGAAAGTTGAGCGGCACTGGTTCTTGAACCAAGGTTCTTTTGGTGGAAAAAGGCCCCTTAAGGTGGTTGCACACTGCTGCGTTTTTCGGGCCGAATATCGGAGTGAATTTCGGAGCACGCAAATAAAAAAATCAAACTCACGTTATGTCAGTCACGTTTGCACACTGCCGCCCGTTTCACGCACCACTTGGTCCCTTGCTCTCTCTATCTTTCTCTCTCTCCTTGCCCTGAAAAACGCATTTCGCAACGAAAAACGCAGCAGTGTGCAACCACCTTTAGAGTTACAGACCTGTGATGGTCATTCAGGGCTGTCTCTTTATGTGTTTCTGGTAATATTATTGTCTTCTCATTTTGCGTGTCCGTGGCACAAATAGAAATTTAAGAAAAAATGTCCACCACAAGCCAACGTGGCAACGACACCTGCGCTGCGAATAATTTGAGTCGCCGGATCCATGCACCTTGTACTGTACCTTCCAACAGCTCAATCACCGGCTGCGGGAGGGAGCACTGGCACCGGTCTGTTCTCAAAGCATTAAAGGCCACGCCACGGCGGTATTAAATGACAAGTGTTTCGCCGGCGGAGACGACGAAAAAGAGACACCTTTATTGAACACGGTATTGATCAAAGTCCTTGCACTCACCCCACCTTTCGCTACTACGATTCACTTTTACAGCACGGCCGCTGATCAAATGAATGAACTTCTGCACTCAACACAGCATACTCAAGCCTCCTATTTAGTCTCGGCTTCAAAGAGGGGGGGAGGGGGGGAAGCTGTCGCAAGATTCACTCGGGTTGAATTCAGCCGCCAACAGTTTTGTTTCGCGATTCATACAGAGCAAGGTCCTACTTCAAGGTCTGACTTCAAGGTCCATTAATGCGCCTCTGAATACTCAAATAGGTGCATATTCTGGATCCGTGCAGAACATTTATGGAGGAGCGACGCCTGTGTTGCGTGAGATGCATCTGCGAAAAATGCATGTGTACGTTATACTGTAGGCTACATTACACAGCATACAGTTCATTATGCATCGGGATTTGTGTGTGTGTGTGTGTGTGTGTGTGTGTGTGTGTGTGTGTGTGTGTGTGTGTGTGTGTGTGTGTGTGTGTGTGTGGGTGTGTGTGGGTGTGTGTGTGCGTCCACATGTAGGCTTAGAAATTATGAAACAAAATTCAGGTTGGCATTAGGAATTTAGAGGTTTGATTTAGAGGTTATAGTAGGTTTAGAGGTTTGGTTAGAGGGTCGAATTGTAGTCATGCCTGATTTGACTTAGTTGTGTGCGGCCGGGTATATAGTGAAAAGTAAGTATATTGCTGTTGATGTACTGACATATTATCTTGTTTATTATTGTGATGTTTTATCTGCTTATTGTAAGTCGCTTTGGATTAAAAGCGTCTGCTAAATGCCTAAACTGTAAACTGTAAACTATAAACTGAAATGTGTCAGAGCTGGGTGAATCTTTTTAGTTTTTTTCTTCTTTTTTTACATTTTGATGTCAAAAGAATAGCAAAGTAAGCCATTGGCTTCAGCCCAAACCCTTTGGTCTAACCCATACATTGTGAAAAATGAATACGTTAACATTATTTTATGACCAAAACAAAACTACTACTGCTACTGCTACCACTACCTAAAACAGTCTAGATATAGGGCTATCCCTATCCCTAGCGGTTACGATGTTGCCTCTCCGCTACGGGAGACCCAGGTGATTCAAATCCCGGGCGGCGCCTCTCACCTCTCCTGACCAGCTGGATGTTGGCCTGCCGCCGCCCGTTGCCGTTCTCCACGTAGCAGGAGTAGTTGCCCAGGTCGGCCTCCTCCAGGGACTCGATGACCAGGGAGATGGACACCTCCTGCTCCCCCAGGTGCTCCTTGATGGTCCTACACGGGGAGGAGGGGGGAGGGGGAGTGAGAGAGAGTGTGGGGGGGGGGGGGGGGGGGGGGGACAATGGCATCGTTAGATCATGTAAACCAGTGGTTCTCAACCTTTTCAGGCCCCAAAATAATGAGATGTTAACAACTTGTGAGCTTGTAGATCTGCTGTTTTCACTAGTTTGGTTGCAAGCAGCATTGTGATCTACAAGCTCACAATGTGTTGCGATGCGATTTTACACATTCTGAACTTGTTAAATGGGACATTGCGCACAATGACTACTTTTACTGTTGGTACATTTTGATACCAATACTTTAGTACATTTAGAATTCCAGACTTTCTGCTTTACTTACTTTACTTAGAGTATTTCTACATTGCACTATATTGATACTTTTACTCAAGTAAAAGGTTTTAATTATTTTTCCACCACTGCAATCACCACAGTTTCACAGCGGGCATCCATAATGTCAGGACCGAACAAATGTGAAAAAAAGATCACAACTTCTGTTCCTGTGCGCGGTGGCATTAAATAATGACCAGAGAAGGGCTTTTTGCATTACATTACATGCATGACATCACAGTGAAGTTTACCTTTGCCCTTTTGGGTTCTAAAATGGCCTCAATTAATATTTTCATCCTATTAGCCGCGTGTGTCGGATATAATGAAATTCCCTCCAGGCGTTCCCTGCGATATCGCGTTCATGATAATGGGATGGGACGTAAGGTCATAGTGACCTTGAACTTTTGACTGCCAAAATCTTCACTTCATCATTTTATAATCAATATTTGAGTGCAATTGTCATAATTAGTGTATGATTTCTAGAGTTATGTAAAAAAAAAAGCGGTTTGGCTTGGTCAAAGTGTCCTTGAGCAAGAACTGCGGCGTCTTGAAGTGTGTGAATGTAGTGCACAGTAAAGCATTTGGATAATGGTGCAATGTAAATTCACTATTCACCATTTCATAGTGACCTTGGAATTTGACCATCAAAATCGAATCAGTTCGTCCTCGTGTCCAAGCGGACGTTTGTGGCAAATTTGAATAAATTCCCTGGAGACATTATCTGGGATATCACATTCATGAGGATGGGACGGATTGGATGTATGGATATACGTGTGCAGCATTGTGCCACTTAAACAATGCCTCAAGCCATGGCTGTCGACAGAGGAGTCATAAGAAATCAACCTGAAAATATCTTACAAAAATATAAATTCCAGTCTTCATTTATGTTTTCCTTTCTCAGGGCTACCATGGCTTTTGGTCAAGGCAGTGATTTTCAACCTTTTACATTTCAATGACCTCAGTTTGGTAAGCATTAGGCCACGGATCCCCATTCGATACTCATCTTTAATCCCCGGGACCCCCAATCAGGGACGTGCTGGCCATTGTGAAAAGCGGGAAAACTCCCGAACGGCCGGTTCATTCTCGGCCGGTCCAGGCCGGGCCATTAGGAAAAAATTAAACTGTTTGCACAAAAGTAAAAATTAAACTGTTTGCACAAAAGTAGTGAAAACAGCCGATCTACAAGCACACAACGCCTCGCGGTGTGCGAGGCGTTGTGTGCTTGTAGATCGGCTGTTTTCACTAGTTTAAATAGTTTTTTAAATGATAAATACAAAACAAACGGTTTTGGACTTACAAGGTTTCCACCCAACAACAACGAAATATAGGCCTAATTCATGTAATTGGCCCACTGGCTTGTCACTTGTCATGATCTGAAATGGCAAATCTTTGAGTAGCAGCAACGCTATAGAGAGAGATCTCTCTCTATAGCACGTAATGAGGGCCTCTCCAACTCTTTTTCCCGGGCCCCCAATCTACACAGTAACATTTTACTCTCAAGAGTTACAGACCCATAACAGGCCTTTTTTGGACCCCTGCTGGTCCACGGTCCAAACGTTGAGAACCAGTGAATATAGGGGGCATAGCAGAATGCCAAGAAATGGCCATTCATTTCCCCCATAGATTTACTTAGAAGAAAGGTCCTCTTGCACACCTACAGGTGCATCGATCGGAACAGTGAACTAGATGAGGAAAGGAGTCCCGCACACGGTCTTAACTTACAAAAACTTGAATAAGCAACACTTAACTTTAATCAGACCTGCAGGCATATAACTTGTCTAGGGAGGGATTTATACAAATATTTACATCAATTATTATTTCAAGCCTAGCATCAAGCCATCCATGATCCTGGTGAATCATGAGCATAACATTTTGTTAAAAAATTATATTTGAATATTAATGATATGATATACAACAGTTAATAATACCCCTTGTTTAGCTGTTTTATTTTTTTTATTTTCACAGAATCAAAGGTTTTATGGTCATGTTTCACCAGGATCCTGGATGGCTTGATTCTATAGGCTTAAACTAATTTATATTGATATTTTTAAATGGCATCAGTAAGCTACGGCCAATGCTATGCCCCATAAGCATAAGGGCACACGAGGACAAGCCTTGACTGTAACGACGACCGACATCTTCTTGTCACACACAGTGACATGACTCAGACTGGATGCGGGTCTTGACGCACATCCGCTGTGACACGCTGGCACGGCAAAAAATACGGCAACTGTCACATACGATGCCGCTGCACAACGTGTAATGTCATGAGTCACAAACAAAAAGGCTAGTGGTGTAAAGTAACTAAGTACATTTATTGAAGTACTGTACTTAAGTACAATTTAACGTCGTTTTACTTGTGTAAAGGCCCATTCCCACTGGAAAGGCCCATTCCCACTGGACCAGATAACAGATAAAAAATCTCTTTCTCCAGATATTTTTCTATTCAAAGTGGATGGTAGATACAGATAAAAAAGAATATCTACCACAGATAAAAGTATCTGTGGCAAATATCTGTGGTAGATATTTTTTTTATCTGTATGTACCATCCACTTTCAATGGAAAAATATCTGGAGAAAGAGATTTTTGTATCTGTTATCTGGCCCAGTGGGCCTAAAGTCCAGTTTTCAGTACTTTTATTCCACTACATCTCAGTCTCAGAGGCAAATGTTGCACTTTAAGTATGATTTTGATACCAATACTTTTGTACTTTTACTCAAGTAAACTTTGAATTCCGGACTTACTTGTAACAAGAGTATTTCTACATTGCAGTGCATTGCATTAAAGTAAACCAAATGTGAGTACTTTTTCCACCACTGCTTACTGGATGAACCCACTCTGGGTTGAAACAACAGAAGGCGGACAAGAAAACACTATTATTTTTACGTTGTGGTGCGGTATTTGATCTGATGTCTGGTGCTCCTAAGAGCTTTGAACGACTCGTTTAAATATTTAACGAGTGCCGTTTAGATGATTATTACCAATGCGTTTTAAAGCGTTTTTCCCCTTCACCACACACCTTGCGGGGGAATCGTTTTATTTTTTATTTTTTATTTTTTACATTTGGCACCAAGTTCGCCCAAAATGGCCTCTTTCACACAATTGCCAACATTCATCACGGAAAATAAGACTGCAATTAGCTCCAGCTTGAGGCTGTTATGCCCCTTGGTCCCATGGTTTCACCAAGGGGGGCTGGAATACTAACAGTCCATTTTAGGAAAAAAAAAAAAAAAAGAAGAATAAAAAGCCAACGGTGCAAAACTTTACGAGTATTCGTTCAACAACTTGGATAAAAAAAGTGCTTCGGTGAAAACTCCCCCCAAAAAAGCACTTCTTGACCAGATCCTCAGCTCGAGGTGCATTCGTTCTTTTTAATGACGAGTGGGTAAGCGTATAAAGCCCTACTTGTACATCGTCAACATTATTTCTTTCCAACTTTTATGCTCCTCGAATAAAAAAAGCCACCGGAAGTCAGCCTGTTTAACAATGTCGTCCTGGATGAAAAGGCTTTTTTGAGCCTCGTTAGAATGTGTGCTACTTTAGACGGAAGCTTCTGCTGTGGCGTTGGACCTCCTTCGCCCGGTTTTGGTAAACAAGAGACTGCTTTCACGTCCTTTACCTTCTGCGTACGCACAGGAACTCTTTGAACCTTCAGCGAGCCACGCGGAAACGGCCACCGCGCTAATGGCAACGAGCTAATGGTCGCTCACCAAGCGACACGCTGGAGAGGCCTGGGCACAAGGACTATCTCAAATCTAAATTCTAAAATAGAGCTGTTGGTGGCGGGGGTATGGGGTGGGGTGGTGTGGTGGGGGAGCTAGCAGGGCTTTGCAGCAGGCAAACTGATAGATTTACACACAAAAAAGCACCCGGCCCCCCTGCCCGGGTGCCTTTACAAAAGCAGACATGATGAATAGGGAAATAATGGTCTCTTTTAAGGTTACTTAGTGGTATATCACAGCTGTTGAAATAAACTCCTATGTAATGATGCATGGGGCCAATAATAAAAGGGGGAAAAAAGAAGAAAAAAGGTACAAACTCGGTTGTTCATCTCTCCCATTTGCCACAGGAGCTTTGGAACTCTCTCTCACGCACACGCGCGCACAGGCACGCACGCACAAAAACAAATCTAATTCCTGTTCCTCAATGAGTAGCCCAAACCATGCAGATTATTAAGTGCGGCGCGGATGAATAATAACCGTATCGCAGCACTTAATCTGCCATAGCAACGCTGTTTGCTCTTAAAACACTGCGCGTGCCTTAATTGAGCGCCCGTTATAAGAAAAATAATGGGGGCTATATAGCAGGCTTGCAGCGACAAAACCAAAACCTTTTTTCTCTTCGGCTATTACAATGGGGACGCCATTAGAGGCATTCTGTGGCATGTTTGAGCCGGCTGTTTCGCAGAAACCCAATTACTGCACGAGGTAACACCTTTTGAGACGCGGCGCTGCAGGGGGTGCGGAAACAAACCGCCTCCGTCACCGCTGGCTTCCACGGACCCGCTATTTTTTTGTTTCGCGGGGACATGAAGGTGTCAGGTGCCAGCGTGTGCCTTGTCTGCCTGCGCTAAGCGGTGTGTGTGTGTGTGTGTGTGTGTGTGTGTGTGTGTGTGTGTGTGTGTGTGTGTGTGTGTGTGTGTGCGTGTGCGTGTGCGTGTGCACTTGTATTGCTATGCTCACAATAGGACCTCACAAGAGAAATAGTTGTTTGTATAACAAGTTTGAAACACAGTTTTAGAATAGGTCTAAAATTCTAGATCTACGATTAAGAAGAGTTCAGGTTGGGGTTAGGGATATATAGGCATTAGGCATTTTAAATGTCGGGTATAGGGGTTTGGGGTTGGACTTATGCCAAATTCATAGTTTATTTGTGTGCCGGTGTCGTGCACCGCAAATAGCAGATCTACAAACGCAAGTAGATCGGTGATTTTCGGCTTTAGGATCGGAAACGGTTAAGAAAGGTTTCGCCGCTCTAAAATGTTTATTGCATTCCCAAGCATAGTAACACAAACGTGTGTGCGCATGTGCGTACGTGCGTGCATGCGTGTCTGCGAGGGTCGGGAGAGAGGAATTAATTTCCATTTGGGTGTGAACCCTGCGAGCTCTCGGTAAACCCTGCCATCCTTCTCCATTGTGCGGTCAGCCAGGCAGGGACAGACAGGCAGGGTCCGTGAGGGTGAGATATGGATCTCTGTTGATGGCTTTTTAAAAAGGGGGGGGGTGCGACCCCCCCCCCCCCCCCCCCCCCCCCCTCAGTGCTGGGCACAGCTAAATGGCTGTTGAATAGTGGAGAAATAAGGCCTCATTTACGCTGGCAGTCAAATCCAGCCTGAATCAGATCTGTGTCACATCCAGATTGCCCTATTTTATACCGAGGCAATTTGAAAATAGTCGATCTACAAGCTCACAGCGCGTCACATCGCGGTGTGTTGTGGGCTTATCCACAACTTTCCAACATCCCATCGTGCATTGCGCAGAAGTTGCACGGAGCTTCCGGCGCCGCAGCCGAGTGTGATCTACAAGCTCACAACGGCTGCATCTGCGACGCGACGTGAGCTTGTATGTCTGCTGTTAACCGGAAGTGTGGTGCAAAAAACTCTCCAGTAAATTCCCGCGGAAAGAGGTGGATAGATCTCCTATTTTCAAACATTTTTGCACTTATACTTTTGGTACTACCTGCGGCGGCGTTGCCCGATTACGGGCCGATGTAAACAGAGTCGCGGCCCGGGGCATGGATGGAAAATCAGACCGGGGCTTCGTTGAGGCCTCCGATTAATTAATTCATTTTATTAAATATCCCGGACTAGATCGGGATAGGCACCCCGGAATACGTCGCGCCGCCGACAGTATAGATTGAGTTTTTTTGGGGGGGCTCTAAACTTTATTCTAAACCATTTTCAATGGAATAAATCGTCGGACCATCTAGAATCACTCGTTGGAAAGCGTAGGACGAGCCAGGACCACCCACATCTCTACAAGCAGCTCAGGGTAAGTAAAATAGCAAAAAAAAAAAAAAACATTATATTGGATTGAAAAAAAGCCGAACTTGTCCGGGATAGGCACAAGAAGGGTTAATACAATATAACTAGCACATCTAGCTGCAGTGCTTACTTGGAGTTGGTCTCCGTGAGAAATGCAGACCCTGCTGTATACTGTGGGAAGGACCCGTGTCGCTAGATTCAGCGAGGGAGCACGATGAGCACTTTTTAAACCTATATATGCGTCGGCTATTTGAGGAGTCAACCGTTGGTACTGTGGCTATTTAGTCGCAAATGTTGGTGTCACTCGAGTGTGAATTCAAATGGTGAAACTTTTGTGCCAAAAGCTCCATTTCGTGTAATACATACAGGCAAAGCCCTTCATCGAATAACTCATATTGTACCAAAAATAATTGTGTGGGGGAGGGGTTGCTCCTAGAAAACATGAAAAATACAGTGTGTCATGGGCACACACTCACTACAGGAGACACTATAGCATCGACCCACATCGCAACACAAACACAATGAGAAAATGTGGATGCTTCTTTGTATGCACATTTGCGCACCTCCACCCACTCTCTCACGCACGCACAATGTCTCATTTCCATGATGATTCCCCCCTGCCTTGCCAATTCCATCTAACTTACTAGCTATTCATCCTCCCATTTGTGCTTCACTGTCGAACCACCTGCCTCCAGGGGCGTCACAAGGGGTAGGAAAGTGGGACTGAGTTACTAGGGCCCAAGGTGGTGGAGGGGCCTTAATTATGTTATACTTTAGCTATTGAAAAATAGCAGATATACAAGCTCACAGCGCGGCACCGAGTGCCGCGCTGCGAGCTTGTAGATCTGCTATTTTTGAAAAGTCGTGAAAATGTGTGCAAATCTTTGAATATATGTATTTTTTTAAGCGAACATTTGTAACTCAAATTTTGCTTCTGGGGGGTCCCTGGAACGAAATATTTTGAGGTGGGGGTCCGTGGCCAAATACATATAATTTTGGGGGTCCTTCACATGAAAAGGTTTGAGCTCCACTGACATCGAAACATAGATTTTTTCAAAAAACCTTAGAAGGATTTGAAATATTCAAAGATTTTCGTGATTTTTCAAAAAATAGCAGATCTACAAGCTCGCAGCGCGGCACTCGGTGCCGCGCTGTGAGCTTGTATATCTGCTATTTTTCAATAGTTAAAGCATAGGGGCCCCACAGTGAATCTTTGTACCCGGGGCCCAGAATTTGGTGTGACGCCCCTGCCTGCCTCTCTCTCTCTCTGTCAACAGAGGAACAAATAGCCACAACAGACTTTATTATTATTTTTTTTTTATCACATACATACACCATACATGGGCAACTGGCGGCCCGGGGGCCACATGCGGCCCCCACCTTCACTTAATGCTGCCCTCAGGTTAATAGCGGAATACTGATATATTATTGATTTCAGATGTTACAATTCCAAACATGACCTGCTTTAATTCCGTCAGTCTATATTAGTAGCTTAATGACTAGTATAGTAGTATTAAAATGTATCCTTTTTATGTCCAATGTATTTGTATTTATCTTCATAAAGTTAACATGAGTATATAACTAAATGTGTTTAAAATCAAATCAAAATGTAACATTTCAGGATTCCAATTAAGAAATAACAAAAAATAATTAAGGATTCCAATTCAAAAGAAGCAAAAATAGCCGATCTGCAAGCTCAAAACGCATCGCAGCGCGATGCGTTTTGAGCTTGCAGATCTGCTATTTTTGCTTTTATTGTATGCGATAATGACAAAGTAGGACATAGCAATATGCAATGTGGCCCTCTGGAGTGAAGGTGGAAATATAGTGGCCCTCGCCATCATCAAAGTTGCCCACAAAAATAGCCGATCTGCAAAAATAGCCGATCTGCAAAAATAGCCGATCTGCAAGCTCAAAACGCATCGCAGCGCGATGCGTTTTGAGCTTGCAGATCTGCTATTTTTGCTTTTATTGTATGCGATAATGACAAAGTAGAATGTAGCAATATGCAATGTGGCCCTCTGGAGTGAAGGTGGAAATATAGTGGCCCTCGCCATCATCAAAGTTGCCCACAAAAATAGCCGATCTGCAAAAATAGCCGATCTGCAAAAATAGCCGATCTGCAAGCTCAAAACGCATCGCAGCGCGATGCGTTTTGAGCTTGCAGATCTGCTATTTTTGCTTTTATTGTATGCGATAATGACAAAGTAGAATGTAGCAATATGCAATGTGGCCCTCTGGAGTGAAGGTGGAAATATAGTGGCCCTCGCCATCATCAAAGTTGCCCACAAAAATAGCCGATCTGCAAAAATAGCCGATCTGCAAAAATAGCCGATCTGCAAGCTCAAAACGCATCGCAGCGCGATGCGTTTTGAGCTTGCAGATCTGCTATTTTTGCTTTTATTGTATGCGATAATGACAAAGTAGAATGTAGCAATATGCAATGTGGCCCTCTGGAGTGAAGGTGGAAATATAGTGGCCCTCGCCATCATCAAAGTTGCCCACCCCTGACATACACCTACTACCTGAGGTTGAACAAAGCGCAACCAAGCTAGCACAGTGGTCCTCAACCTTTTCAGGCCGCGACCCCCCAAAATAATCATACATTTTAACTGGGGACCCCCCACCCCGAGGAGCACTAAGAGTTGAGGCATAACATTTTGTATAACACGGTTCTAATGTGAAAATAGCAGTTGCGAGGCATTGTGAGCATCTAAGATCTGCTATTTTCACAACGTCTGCCTCTAATATTTGCCAATTTTGCCAATTTTTAATTTGTCATTTTAGAGGTATTAAAAAGTCATAAGATTGTCACTTTAGAAGTGTGCAGATATGCTCTATACACTTAAACTTTATGTTGGTTTGTTTACTGTTGAGAGAGAAAACAATATTGTACATTAAGTTAATCATCTGGGGACCCCCCCCCCCCCCCAAAAAAAAAAAATAATAATAATAATTTGGGAACCCCCAGGTTGAGAACCCCTGCGCTAGCACAGCATGGCTCTGCAGGAGTCTATAGACTGTTTTCCTCTTCTGTAGAGGGAGCCGCCGCCAATGCTGCGGTGTAAACAATAGTGTAAAGTAACTAGGAGCCTACAATTGACTAAAGTACTGTACTTAACAGTTCTACTGCCAGATTTATTATTTATTTATTGAGGCTGGTGCAAGCAAAAAGCAGCTTACCTTTGCAATGTTATAGAAAAATATCTATTCATTATTTGTAAACGATTTATTTTTATTTATTATATGTGTACTTTAGCCAATCTGGCGGCAGAGGGCAGCCTTATGCAAAGAATAGGTGTGAATTGGGCCGCTCCGCTTGCCGTCGTTCAGAGCATAGAAATGCATAATCTAGATCAGGTCCACAGAGAACTGCCAGGAAGTGAATTGGACATCATTGATGTTTACGTGTGGTGGGGATTTGAAAGCAGCATTACGGGAGATGTTTTTACTGTACACACCCGCGCGACCCCTCATCAGTTTACAGTCATCAGACAAGGTAAAATAACGAGCGGCCGTATTGGCAACGAGCTGGGTTCAAAATTGGGGCAAACGGGAACGTCCGAAGCGGTAAAAGAGTTAAGTACAATTTTGAGTATTGTACCTTACTTGAGTATTTGTTATTTTCAATTATTTTACTTCTGCACCACCACTGGCTGCTGTTTACACCGCAGCAATGGCAATAACAGAACAAACCCTATAACAATTTGATGAAAGGGTTTACCAAACTTTTCTCAGTTGCTTCTTGTGTGATTTTTCCTGTAGAATCCATTTCTGCAATATAAAATGTTGTATTGTGCATAATTAATAAGCTCTCTACAGGGGAGTGCTCAGGAAAACGGTCTATACCGCAGCCCAACCTGCCACTGGTGCGCCATAAGGATATTTCAAGAATTTAATGATGAACAATCTATCCATGCCAAACTTTGCACACACACACTCCTTGGCTGCCAAACCACAACCTCCGCCCCTCATTTCTCACATGGACCTCCATGAGCCCGATTCTTGCAAAACACGCAGATCGGTACACAGTATGTCTACACTCATGTCATCAACATGGATCTGTCCCATATAGCGCCACCATCAGGCCGATTTTTACATGCGACCTAACGGAAACTTATCTCCCAATTAGGGAGTCTTACTGGTTTTATTTTATTTTTCCAGCCAGGGCACCCACTCGCTCTACCCAGCGCCGACCCCCACTCTGTGCCCCACCCACCCACCCCCTGTGCTGTGTCCTGTGGGTTCTAATTGGCCTGGTGTCCTTCAGCGCGGAGCACAGTGTCACAGTGCTGTCCCCAACCATGGCCAAACACAGATGTGTGTAAATGCCAGGACCTCCACTTCTCCTGCTCACATCATGCTGCTTAGACTTGACCTTTTCACTAGGAGCCATTTTGTCCACAACTTGCACTGCAAGTTTGTAGGAGCAGAGGGTGGTATATAGTGTAGCTTACAAAGTTTTGACGATACCGATTATTTATTTATTTGATACTGTATACTGTGTAGCCTAGCTGTACTGATGACAGGTTTGTTTTTTACCTAGATTACAAGTCAAGTGGTTTATTGTCGGTATCAGCCAGTAACACGCGGCCCGCGTGTAAGTTAGTCTTCAACGTTTTCAGGCCAAGGACCCCTTAGTTGAGAGAGAGATGAAGCAGGGACCCCCACAACCTTTTCATAGATTCCATATACTGTAGTTTCATTGTTTGACAGCACGATCATCAGTGTTTTTTGGATTCATGTCAATTTGTATTTTTCAGATATTTAACCACTTGAACCGTCAATACTTAATAAACTTGACCTTTAACTCTGTACTTAGTCTGCTCTTTTTCCCCTCTACACCAAACTTCTTTGCTGAAAATAGACGATCTACAAGCTCACAACGCCTCGCGCTGCGAGGCGTTGTGAGCTTGTAGATCTGCTATTGGACACTAGGGTCACTAGGATTCAAATCGTTAATATAAAAAAGGAGGAAAATGTTTCTATCACACAAAGATTTGGAGGACCCCCTGCAGTAACTCTGAGGACCCCCTAGGGGTCCCGGACCCCCTGTTGCAGACATCTTCTCTGAGTCTGAGGCTAGTTTCAGAACATAATGATATGCACGCACAACTCCGCCCCTTCCACCCACAAAAAAAGTAACCTTTGCCACCTTTCGGTATATCAACATCTCGTCTGGCCCATGGAAATTGGAAATGATCCTAAATAGGCTGATGAGTCCTCCTGACTTTCCATTAAGACACAGCGGCATGGCATGCAGGCAAGTTATGTTGTCCAGCAGCAAATGGCATGAATTCCAAACAACAACACGCTCACACATTTTATATTAGCCATTGTCCATTACAGAGACGCATAGACTAAGTTACTTGATCCAACAGCAAATATGAGTGAATACAGTTTTATGGTCTACCTTTCTCTTGAGCTGTGTAGTGTTATATTTCCATTCCAAAAATAACTGTGTGGGCACGTGTATGATAATTTGCCTCATGCATTGTGTATTTTGCGTCGGGAGACAGGAGTGGAATGGCGTCCACCAACACATTCTAACTCCCCAAAAAGGCAGGCTTCAGGTCCAGAGACAAGAAGTGGCATAACACAAACTCATTAAACTCCTATTAAAGGACAGGTTATAATAGCTTTTACTTCCAATCAGGGACGTGTAGAGAAGAGGCAGGGCCTGAAATATCTAAAAGGACTTGGAGGTCGGCTATTTTCAGTACTTGATATACCACACAGAACTAAGCATAAAAAAGGCAGTGTGCTGTACGACATGGATGTCTACACAGAGAGGGCAATTCTTTCAACAGAAGATGCTGCATTCAAGTTCAGGACAGTTTGGAAAAGGCAATTCTCTTGAATGCTGCCTTCAGGTAAGGCATGGAAAGAGGGGCATTTGCAATTCTTTCACCAAAGCGAAAACTGAATTGCTGGTCTGGAGAGGGCACTTTTTATAGATGGGTAAAAGGGCAGGGGCTCAAGGCCCCTTTCATGCCTACGTGTGCACGTGCCTGTTTCCAATTATTTGGGGGCCCGTTGCTCCAACGTATTTCTAACACAGACTAACACTTCCCTGCTGTAACTTATTTCTAACACAGACTAACACTACCTTCTGTAACTTAGTTCTAACACAGACTAAAGCCCTTTGCACACAGGACAGTTGCGTTTTGTTTTTGTTTTCGTTTGCTGCATGAATAAAACACATTGGATTTGGTGTGCAATGCTGTGCGGAATCGGCGCTGCGGATCCAAAAAGGAGTCATAAAAGGAGTGATGAGTTTTTTACCGCATGCGACAAGGCGCACGAATCGAACTGGGTTCGATCGAGAAAAAAAACGCACGGCCGCAGCCACTCGTCGCACGGCTAATTCGGAGCCGGTGTGCATAAGGTCATAGAGAATCATTGATTGATTGATTGATTGATTGATTGAACACTTATTCTGTAACTTATTTCTAACACAGACTAACACTTCCTTCTGTAACTTATTTCTAACACAGACTAACACTTCCCAGCCGTGAACTTGCTGCTAATTGTGGCAGTTTGTAGACTCTGCGGGTGTTCCTAATTCATCAGATGCCTGTGGCAGCTCTTAAAACAGACCACCTGCAGCACTTTGAGATGGCCCATCCAAAGACTTCAAATTGGTCGTCGGTGTTCGGGTGGAAACCTTGCATGTCCAAAATAGTTGATACGTTTGTGCAACACTCTTGTATGACAAAGTATGGGCATTCATTTAGTCTACAAAAAATTAAAAAATAAACCTAAAAAAGGTTGAAAAATGGAGATACAAGGTTTCTGCCCGACAGCAACAAAGTGCTTCTTCCTTATTTTGTGCTTTTGAAGATTTCTGTGTGGTGCTTTTTTCTTTCTTCCTTTTTTTTTTTTTTTTGGGGGGAAGGAATTCGCGTGATGTTTTCCAAAGTTCATTTAACTCTTCTTTTTTTCCAGCTTATTTTCTTTCTCTTTCTGTTTCGGTAGTTTAGAGAGAAACAGAAAGAAAGTGAAGGCTCTTTTTATGTTTGTACGGGGCGTGCCATTACACCACGCAGTTTTCCCATTTTGTTCCCATTCTTTTGTGTGACGTTTTTGTTACACTTTTGTTACACTTTCCTTTGTATCTACAGACTCAGGATGGGTAGTTGGTTTGGCATATCTTTGCAGACAGACCTCTGCCTGTCACCCTAATTTATGCTCTGAGCTTGTACACCTGTTATTTTAACCATTTCTGAAGCAATTGGTTTTCTCTAAGCTTCTACTTTTTTGTCATGTCGCAGATCATATTTTGTATTTTTTGAAAATGCCAATTCTTAAAGGTGATACACCATGCATTTAAAAAGTATTTATGTCATATTGTTTATGTCCCAAAAACGTTTTTCAAAAGGTTTGAGGCTAAATTACCACTCCTGAATAGAGAGCCTCTCTCATTTTTGAATGGCTCTCAGAGCATTTCAGCTGCAGTACCACCTTTGGCCTGAACTGCGCCACCCCCCCCCCCGTCACAATCGGCAGATGACGTCACAATCGGCAGCAAATCTGAACAGCCTGTTTTGAGAACCCGTGGGATACTTTTAACCTTCACCTTCTCAAAACCAGAGAAAGACACAACGGTCAGAAATGGGACTTTGTGAGGATAGAAGGTGCTAGTGGGACCCCAAAAAAAGGTTTTAAAATAGGAAAAGTGAAATTTCATGGTGTATCACCTTTAAAAAAAATAAACTAAAATAAACTGTTATTCGGTTGTAATATTGAGTGAAAAAAGTGAAACTACAGCAATACATTCAAACAGAGCTGCCATGCTGCTGTAAAGCATGCCTATCTGTTTGCATTATTAAACAGCTTATGAAACATTCATATGCATTGTGACATGTGTAGCTGAGCAAAGCCAAGCCTTTGTTTACTGCCAAGGCTGTCGATAAAGCTATTAATGGGGGGGTTTCAATGCCTTCTCAATTGATTTTGCAGGATCATCGTTTGATCTTGACCTCGTTGCAAAACAGTTTGCTTCTCTGAAATATATAGCGGTGGCGTTGTCGGGTTTCCAGCAAAATGCAAAATTATCATGATTGTACAGTAGATTGAGGTTACAATATAGTGATCGAAACATCAAAATACATAATAATACAGTGCACACAGGTTTCTAAATTCGAGTTAACACCCGTACATTACAGGGTCGGCACTTTGTATGTTTTTTTTGTTTGTTTTGCACACGTACGGAGAAGTACGGACTTGGCGCCCAGTGACTATGGGGAGATAGAAAGCACAAGTCAGACTCAATATCAGACCTGTAAGGATTCCTGTAAGTCAGCGGTTCCAAAATATTAATATTAAATATATTTCAACTGGGAACCCACCACCCTGACAAGCACTTGGAATTGTAGGAGTTTTGGCATTACATTAGTTTGACTCCATCTGTTCCATTTGTGTTGCGACACGTTGTGAGCATGTAGATCTGCTATTTTCAAAATGTTGTCCTCTAATATTTGACAATCTGGCCAATGTTTGACCAGAGGTACTAAAAAAGGTCTTGGAAGTCCTTAATGTGTCACTTTAGAAATGTGCAGATACCATTATACTGTATGTTGGTCTGTTTACTGTTGAGTGAGAAACCAATGTTAACCTTAACACTTTGCTAGACGAAATAGAATGGCTTGTTGATAGATTAGCCGTGAAATTTCTATTATTGTATTATGATCTGAGACGTAATATTATGTTTATAAACATGAGCCCGCCACCCCTCCTTCTTGGACGGCGCCGTTGTTTTTTCTTTTTTTCGATCCCCCAGTCGTTTGCTCACCATGAATATCTGGATCTCCATTCGCATAGAGTGGCGGTTTTGGCCGAGGCGTCTTCTCCCCGTGCGTTTAGCGTGCGCGATCCGTGCGCATATAATCCAAGCATATGGTCCAGGTATGACTGAACGGTCGATGTGAGCATTTTGGCTAGCTTAGCCCTTAGCACCCCAGCTATGCTAATGTTATCGTCTAAACAGTAAATGGGTGGCTGCTGGGAAGCCTCTGCAGGGAAAGGACCTGACGTCACTTCCGGTTCATGTCAGAGCAGCCATGAGCTATCGATGGACGAGCGGTGACTAGGGAAGGTTAGACGATCGCTTTTCGGATAAAAATCATTTATTTTGTTTTTAATGACCCAGTACGGTAAAAGACGGCGCGGCTGAGACATCCTTGCTCAGATGTCCGGTATATTCCGGTTTTAATATTAAGGGGCTCCCCGTGGCTTGGAAAGGGTTAAGCTAAAACATCTGGGTCCAGACCCACTGCTGTAAGAGACCCTGAACTGAACCACTGGCAACAACAGGTCTTACTTGATGTCGCTCTCCTGGACCCGCTCTTCGTCCAGGTCTTCGATGAACTTCTCTCCTTTCATCCAGTAGATGAGCGGGCTGACGTCTCCGCTGTATCCGAAGAACGCTCTGCACGTCAGGTTGAGAGGAGTGCCTGTGGGAGACAAGAAACACCGTAAACATACATAAAAAACACACTTTATGAAGTGCTTTTCGAAAACAATGTTACAAAGCGCTTTACAGTGCCAAGATGAAAGCCATGGGGATAAACAACAACAGTCAATTAAAGTTCACAGGTACATACAAACACATACATAAGCGTACATATATTGAAATCAGGGGTAGAGTTGCCGTCTTAGAACACGGAGGGTTCCCAGTTCGATCCCGGGCTACCCCAGAGGGGCGAGTCTTGGGAACTGCCAAGAGAGCCCTACCCGAGGATCTAAGGCTGCACACCGGCTTATGCAGTTCCAGCATATCAAAGATATAGCTGGGAGCCAGGCCTGGCAAGGCTTTAAAAGTCATCAGTAAAATCTTAAGATCTTGTGGTGGTAACGGGGGCGTGATTCAATTGAACCTGTGGTTCCCAAGGAGCCCACCCTCCTTCTTACTCGTCACAAAAGTCACCCACAAATGCACGCTCACGCATGCAAGCTTGCATGTACGCATGCACACACACATACAGATGTACACAAACGTGACGAGTTGTGAGATTGTACATCCGCTGTTTTCGCAATTCTTTAAACTGTTTAGTTTAGTCAACAACGGTCTCTAGAGAGAATGGCAACGTTTTGTTGCGTTCTCACTTGTTATTCTGCGTTCACATGGAAACGCATTATCATTGCAAACACTGTAATGTGCATGTCATGTCGCTAGGTGAGCGTGTCGATATTTCGACATAACATTTGTTCTACGTCTCAGTATTTTGACGCGGGTGAATGTTAACCTGGTGAAATGCTAACCTGCCGACGCTGATGAGTAGCTAACCTGCCAACGATGGTGAATGTTACCCTCTATGCCTAAGCCTAACCCAAACCCTAACCCTAAACTCAGTAGCAAGGAATCTTGTGAAATTAAATGTCGTCAACCAATCATCAAAGACGATGATACACGAAAGAAGAAGTGAGTAGTTAACCTGCCGACGCCCGTAGTCGAAATATTGGGACGTAGAAATAGCGAGATTTCCCCGGTGGCGGTGACGCACAGATATACAAGTGACGCTGTTGTACTTCCTTGTTTATCATGGTAACGTGGCTGCACGTAGTCTGCACATAAGCCATGACATCACACGTATTGGGGTTTCCTGCGTTTCTCCTGTTCAGACGTGAGGCCGAGCGTCTTCAAAGATTTCTACCCTGGAAGAAGGTTTCATTTTGATGCGTTTTCAAACCCCGAAAATGCTGTTGTCGTCTAAACGGATGGCATATGTGAAACTTTATTTTTCTGTTTTCTATAGAAAATGGCGTTGTCTGAAGGTCATTATTCAAAAACTTCAAACCCAAGGGGTCCGGGCCCAAACACTGAATTGAAATAGCCATAACAACCACAGTTCAAATCCCAAAAGCTGCCATCAAATATTAAGTACAGCTAACAAAATCATCTCAGTGGTCCCGACTACACAGGTTAATTTCTTAGTAGACTGTTGCCACATCCAGAACAGCCACAAAACCTTGCACTATACTTCAACAAAAACACACCCGATTGACCCGAAAAACCCAGAATCTCATTACGTTGCTTTTTTTAACATGTCTTGCCGCAGCATTTCAAACGTTTCATCTCATTAGACCAGGAGAGTGAATTCTGTTTCGTGTTTTTTTTTGAGCGGTGGTCACACCGTCTCCATAGCGTGGCCGTGTGTGTATCCGTGTCTGTGTGTCTGTCTGTCTGTCTGTCTGTCTGTCTGTCTGTAGCCTCTGGTGTATGTAGCCTCAGTACCCTGGGTGACCAGAGAGGTGCTGTTGAGTCTAGCCTGGCCTGTGCATCAACTGCAATACACACACACACACACACACACACACACACACACACACACACACACACACACACACACACACACACACACACACACACACACACACACACACACACACACCCCCCCCCCCCCCCCCCCACCGCTCAGTTCACACGGGTGTGATTTTCTTTCCTCCACCACAAACACGGTTGAATGCAGCAAAAAATAAAAAAATAAAAATAAAAATCAATAATAAAAAAATCTCTCTCTTTTCTTTCTCTCAGGTGGGGGCGAATGGAACGGGCAGTGTTATGAGGTTGCGTGATCAAGTGCAGAGTCGATTTGATGCCACAAAAGGCACTGACCCCAAACCAGACTCATACAACCCTGGCCTTTTCTCTACCTCCATCCAATCTCTGTCATGGAGAAGCTCTCCGCTCTGAGCTTTATCCTTCAATTACAGGTGCTTTTTGTTTGTTTTGTTCTGTTTGCTTGTTGGGACCCTTACAGGACTGTAACTCTACGATTGCATTCCTGTAGGGTTTGAGAACCACTGATTTAGTTAATCCGTTTAGGCCTAGGATTACTGAATGCTTTAACCAGTGAAAAATAGCAGATATACAAGCTCACAGCGCGGCACCGAGTGCCGCGCTGCGAGCTTGTAGATCTGCTATTTTTTGGAAAAAGTCGTGAAAGTGTGTGCAAATCTTTGAATATTATGTATTTTCAAAGCGAATGTTTGTAACTCAAATTTTGCTTCTGGGGGGTCCCTGGAACTTGATATTTTGAGATGGGGGTCCGTGGCCAAATAAATAGCAGTTTGGGGGGTCCTTCACATGAAAATGTTTGAGAACCACTGACATAGTAGTCTCTCAAGAACAGACCAACTGAGCTCCAGTTAAGTGAAAAGGACCTTTTCTTTGACGATGGCTGTCCAGATTGCTGACATAGAAACATGGGTTTTTCAAAAAGCCTTTGAAGGATTCAAAAGACACTTATAGAATCGGGTCAACATTCTAATTTTCACAATTTTTCAAAAATAGCAGATCTACAAGCTCGCAGCGCGGCACTCGGTGCCGCGCTGTGAGCTTGTATATCTACTGTTTTTTAATAGTTAAAGCATAAAATAATTATACACAATATAGTGTACCCGTTCTAAATGGGTTAAATAAAAAGCTCATACAGCGAGAGTCTCTTTCTATAATAGGCCCTATGTACATTTGAAGGCAGCACTTGGACCTCCAGGGATTTAAGTGTGAGCCCTGCTGAGCTCCAATTCTCCAGAGATGCCCTCTTTAAACCATGCCGTGGCATTGGAAAATCCCCTCCCTGCCTCTCAATGCCCTCCGGCCCTCAGTGGTTTAACGTAACTAAATACAGTATATTTACTCCACTGTGTTTTGTTTCTTGCTGTCGGGCAGAAACCTCTCAACTCCCAACCCCGGCCACAGTATGCAATGTGAATGGCATGAACCTGTAGACACCGGAAGTGGCGGAAGTGCTGCGGTTAACGCAGGGACGTGCTAGGCCCCTGATTCAGCCCGGGAAAAAGAGTTGGAGAGGCCCTCATTGCGCGCTATAGAGAGAGATCTCTCTCTATAGCGCTGCTGCTACTCAAAGATTTGCCATTTCAGATCATGTCAAGTGACAAGCCAGTGGGCCAATTATTGTACATGAGTTATATTTCGTCGTTGTCGGGTGGAAACCTTGTATGTCCAAAACCGTTTGTTTTGTATTTATCATTTTAAAAATGATTTAAACTAGTGAAAACAGCCGATCTACAAGCACACTGTAGATCTGCTGTTTTCACTACTTTTGTGCAACGGCCTTGTATGATGAAGCAGGGCTTTGCTTTGTGAAAAATGTACAAATTTGAAACTTGGAGATACTAGGTTTCTGCCCAACAGTGGCGATTTACTTTGTTGGCTGCCCAGCCCCCAAAATGGAACGAAGGCCGACATTGTATTTGCATTGTTTTCTTAATGGCCGGCCTGGACCGGCCGGGAACGAACCAGCCGTTCGGGAGTTGTCCCGCTTTTCCCAATGGCCAGCACGTCCCTGGGTTAACGGAAGTTATGTCATGCGTTGCTGTCTGTTTACATCTGCCAGCGAAATAAATCTAAATAGATTGTAGCTCTTAACTCGCTCTTAATAGGTGTCCTTTGTCAGACTCCATGTTTTTGTTTGGATATTGTTTATAACGAGCGCAACCAAAGGGTCAGGGGAAGTAGAACAGTTTTTTTTCGCCAGCAGGGAATAGACCACACTGTGAAAAAACAATAACATCCGGTGAAATTCTCCCGGCGGAAATAGCACTGTTCTATGCCGTATCAGCCTATGGTCGTAACCAGGCTTTTCTCTTCGCAGATGAGTAAGCCTGGCTACGCGAGGCTACTCAACTCCATGTTTTAACGTTTTCAGTTTTTTTCACCTCATCACATGATAGCATCACATATTAAGCATCAAAGCTAGCAGATCCACAAGCTCCAAATGCGGTGCGAAGCGACATGTTTTGAGCTTGTAGATCTGCTACTTTTGAATTTGAATACTGAAGAGTTAACAGTCTTGGACATAATGAAGTTTCCACATTTTAAAAATGCTTGTTTCTATGTGGTTTTCAAACTTTTTCATGTCAAGGAACCACAATATTATATAATATTTGGCTGTGGACCCCATCTCAAAATATTATATATCAGGGACCCCATGGAGCAAATATTTGAGTTACAAATGTGTGCTTTTAAAAAGATATATTCGAAGATTTGCAGAGAATTTCGCAATTAAAAAAAAAATAGCATATCTCCAAGCTCGCAGCATGGCACTTGGTGCCGCACTGTGAGCATTGTTTATCTGCAATTTTTTTTATATAGCTAAAGCATGTAATAATGGTGATTTCAGGTCTTAATAGGTCCAAACACATGAGTACTTTATTCCACCACTGGCTGCACGGCCATGAAGAGCAGCGCACGAACTCTGCAGCAACAATGGTTTCCATGGCAAAGACGTAGGATTTATATCACCACAATCATCATTGACATTTTAAACACACAGACGAAAGAGAACAAAAAAACACCTCGCACAAGCATGAGGGGGGAAAAGTGATTATACATCACCTTTATGGTGAATTATGTCAAAGTAGCCTCTTCATTGCATTTCCGCAAGCCGTTAACATTTATTCGACTTGTATTGAGGTTTATTATGAAAACAAACGCTACAATGGGTGCTGGATAATGTTTTGACAATAGTAAGGATCATCAGATCCGTAAGTATCGCCCTACTTGATCATCCTACCAACAGTGTCACATTAAATTTAGCAGATTCGCAAGCTCGAAAACTGGTGAGAAGCGACGCATTTTGAGCTTGTAGATCTGCTACTTGAGCGTTTCTTTTTATTTGAATCCTGAAAAGTAAGTGTTTCGACGAGACGAGACGGAATCCTCTTCGACCGATAAGTTAAAGGAGTAGTTCATCCCCAAGATGTCTGTTTTCTTTCTCTCTCTCTCTCTATTGATTACTCACACAATGGAGACATATGAGTTCAAAGGATGATTTTAGTGTGTCACTAAAGGCTTTCAGCTTACAGGAAGAAACCTAAAAATACACAGGGAAGGCAAATGTGTACATTATTTTATGTGTGTACTATAACCACACCTGGGGTCATATAGACGGGTTTCTTGTTTACAAACATTGAGACTAAATGCACAGGTGACTGTATCATGTATTCAATTCCCACCAATCTCCAAACCTGTTGTTTTGGGGAGCGCTGTTTTCATTGGCTAATTTTGGTACTGACCTGCGCACGCATCTAGTTCTTATCAGTGTAACGTGGACCAGAAAACTGTCCATTAGAGTCTATTAGAGTAATGTTAAATCCATAGCACAAAACAGAAAAAGTAAAAAAAAAAAAAAAACTATGGCACCACCTCTTTAAAGAACCTCGATCTAAAGGCTCTTTCTGGAGCCCCGAAATGTTTCTTCTATCTGCGGCATCACCCTGGTTCCAGCTGCATGGCACCTTTTATGTGTTCTCTGTGTGTGCGTGTGTGCGTGCGTGCGTGCGTGCGCGTAATTCAAGTCTCTTCCCCCAGTGTTTATGGAAGTCCAAGGACCCCTTAGTTGAGAGAGAGATGAAGCAGGGACCCCCCACAACCCATAGATACCATATAGTTTCATCGTTTGGCGGCACAATCGTCAGTGCATTTTGGATTCATGTAAATTTGTGTTTTCAGACATTTAACCACCTGAACCGTCTATACTTATAGAACTTGACCTTTCACTCCGTACTTAATCTGCTCTTTTTCCCCTCTACACGAAAGCTCTTTGCCGGAAATAGCCGATCTACAAGCTCACAACGCCTCGCGCTGCGAGGCGTTGTGAGCTTGTAGATCTGCTATTTTTGGCTAATGTTCTCAGAATATGGACGCTAGAGTTCATAGTGGTTAATATAAAAAAGACCCCCTGTTGAAGACCCATGGTCTAAGCTGATGGGGGAGAGCAACAGGGTCAATGGCCTGGAGGGAAGCAGCACACTGAACACTTCTTCTTTGGAGGCACACTCCTCCGCATGACACTCAGGCATGCTTTCTCACTCCACCACCTCCTGGAGCCTATGTGTCTGCACAAATATGAACCGCTTGTAGCCCATTATACAACAGGTAGTTCCGACAAAGCAATCTCATTGGTTGAAATAGTTATCGACCCGTGGTGATATTGCGCATTATGGAACGTGTCTCATCAAATAAATCTGAAAAAATAAAATTAAATTAAAAAAAATGCCTGTTCCAGCACTATGCTAGGGGCTATGCTAGCAGTTTTCATGTGAAGTTAAGAAACATAGTAGCTAAACATGGCATGAAAAAATTACAAATTTCAATTTCAATATCTAAATTACAATGAAATTAAGTTGTATAATCGCAATATTACACTTGAGGGTGTGTGTTATCGTGAATATCAGCACTTGAGCAATATCAACTGCACTGCAGTAACGCAGGCGTGCTGATATTCAGGATGACACACACCCTCTCGTGTAATATTGCCTCGCTCGGTCCGATTCTGTACGAATGCCGTCTAAATCAGTATTCTCACACTTTCAATATGTATTTTTAAAACAAAAAAACTAAAAATAAGACGCAAGAATAATTAACGGTTTCAACAGGTTAAAGCTCAAATTCTCTCTTGCTTTCCCCCCTATCTTACCAGCCACTGACTCCCTCCAAATCTCTCTGTCTCTGTCTCTCTCTCTGTCTAACTATCTGTGCCTTTCACACGTCTCATTCCTCTAACACTAATCTCATACGACAGATTCGATCTCCGCAGCCGAATCTGTCGGCATCTCCAGTTACAACGTGTAGAGTTAGGAATGTAAACAAAGACATGCTGTGAGACCGGAAGTGGAGCGCTAAAGAATCAGAATCAGAGTGAATGGCTGACATCCGGTATATCTGGATGGGACGATAATCGTTATAGTTTATCGTAATAAAAAAACACTCACAGTAATCGAATCGTGGAGATTTCAATTTATTGTGTAAATATCCTCTGTGATGCACTGAGATCAATTCACCTCTTATTTGCCGAGCTGCATGTCTGGTACCACTTAAACCCTCTCTACCAAATCTCTTTGACAAAAAATAGCTGATCAGTTCAACTTCCCATGTTCCGCCTCTCACACTAATCTCAGTACAGTTCGACCAAAGCTTACTGTTTAGCCTCGCTGTCGGGCAGAAAGCTTGTATCTCCATACTTCAATTTTGTATGTGTTTTTTATTTTTTCGTAAAGAAATGCCCCTACTTCGTCATATACAAAATGTCATGCAAAAAGTAGCAAAAATATTGCCGATATACAAGCTCATGTATTGCGATGATGCGACGTGTCGTGGCCTTATAGATCTCTAGATGCTATTTTAAAACATGTTTTAGAAGCGAAAGTGATTAGGTCTGTGGGTTTACTGAAGGAATATTTCATATTCTACATTTAAAAGTATAACAAACTTGTGACTAAACAATTAGAGGATCCATTGGAACATGTGTTTCCATTTCCTTGACAGACACCGACGACATACTGTAGGCCATATTCCACCATTACATGTAGCTACTGCATCCGTCTTCCCCAGAAAAAAAGAACCACAATGAAAAAGAAAAGAAACTATACAAAACACAACAAAAAACACATACACACACCATCAAAGCTGTGACAGTGATGGGGGGGGGGAGAAAGGGAAGAAAAATCCGGCAGAAAAATGTCCGACTCGAGGGGTGTTCAGGGGTGAATCGGCTCATCTCTTCATTAGCGCTCTCCACTCGCCGCGGCTAGCCCCCGTCGGTCAAGCCTCGGATGTCTGCGAGATGAGAGATAGCCGCGGTGTGTAATTGGCTACTTGCTCGTTCAAAGATAATAAAAAGGCTGTTATTTTACAGACAGCCCCCCCCCCGCGCACTAATTCTTGAACCCCTCTGGCGAAAGACTGCTGCCGACGGTCAGAAGTTAGCCAGACAGACAGGCGCGTGCCGTGCCGTCACGGGAAGAAAGAGAATCTGTTATGGAGACTCTTGAAAATGAATGTGGGGGGAAAAAAGAGCATGTGGTGTTGATGCAATTGTTTTTGTTGTTTTGGTATGGCGCTATATCGTTCTTTGTGTGTGTGGGTGTGCGTGTCACGTGCCTGTGTGCGTTTGTGCGTGCGTGTATGTGTGTGCTCTCACGTGCACACACACATGGAGGGCTTGAGGTCAGCAGCCCTGTCAGAATTTAGTGTTTACCATTTTTGCAGGTTGTTGTTGTTACACGCAGCGCAGCCATGACTCCACTAGGGGTCTCTGTGGGGCCACTGTGGGAGCGGGTAGTGGCCATTTAGGCCTGTGGTTCTCAACCTGTGGTATATTCTCAACATCGTGTATAGCTCCAGTGCTGCACACTCACTCTTCAATGCTTATTATTACATAAGGGAGGTATTCCTGCTGATGTCATCTAGTTACAGCGGTTCCCAGACTGGGGGGTCTCCAGATGATTAGTTTAATAATTTTTTCTCTCACTCAACAGTAAACAAAACAAACATACAGGGTAGCATTTGCACACCTGTAAAGTTGCAATTTAAGGACTTTCACAACTTCAATTCCTTTTTATTTATTTATAATAAGGCCATTACTACCAACCACGTCAAAAGTAGCCAACATATTCTACTATAAACGATTGTCAAACATTGGCCAAAAGAAAGAGGCATAAATTGCGAAATAAATAGCTGATCTACAAGGTCACAACGCCTCGCATTGATCTGCTGCTTTTGCCACTTTTGAATTTGAATCCTGAAAAGTAACAGTTTTGGACTTGGAGGTTTCTACAGTAAAAAAAAGTGCTGTAAAAAAGAAGTAATGCCGTAATCATCGATTACAGAAGAACAACAACAGTCACACCATGTTCATGAACCAACAGAAACGCTGTACAAACGTTCATCGACCCACCGCCTGCACAATTCCTGCTTCCCCCGAGTCTTTATTTTCTTGTTGTTTTTTTTTTTTTAACGGGTTTGAATAATTTAAACCCCACGGCAAGCCAGCAGTGTATCGTAGCTGTCGGGTGGAAACCTTGTATGTCCGAAACTGTTTGGGGGGAAAAAAGAACAATGGGTTCAATGCAGTTATTATTTCAGTCACAAGCTCTTACATAGCGTTACTGTTGGGCAGAAACCTCCTATCTTCAAGTTTAAAATGTGTGTGATAATAATATCTGGGACTTGTATAGCACTTTTCGGAGTACTCAAAGACGCTTTACACTTGTGGCCTATTATAGGGGACTAGAGGGAAAGGGAAGCCGAGAGCAACAACTTTATTAGGAAAAAATAATTAAGAAAAGAAAGTACAAGATAAAAGTATAAAACAATAAAAACAAGAGTTCATAAAAAAAATGATCTGCTCCATCATACAAGGCTGTCGCACAAGACTGTGAAAATAGCAGATCTACAAGCACACAACGTTGTGTGCTTGTAGATCGGCTATGATAAATACAAAACGGACATACAAGGTTTCCACCCGACAACATCGCTAGGTTTCATTGGTTCGATGGTTATGAGCTCACGAGTGGCGCTCCGCGATTGTGACGCGTGCGCTGCGAGCTTGCGGACCTGCTGTTTTCGCTATACTTTAGCACGACATTCGTGTGCATCGAAGTAGGGTATTCATTTATTGGGGAAAGGGGGGGGCACATAATAATATAGAAATAAGGAGATACAAGCTTAGCTGCCCGACAGCAACGAGTGCCATTTCAGAGAGAGAGAGAGAGGGGAGAGGGAGAGAGAGAGAGAGAGGGAGAGAGGGGGAGAGAGAGAGGTTTTTTGGAAGGGCGTTTGTAATTCTAACAACAGTGAGGAGGACACAGCTATAGCTTCCTGTTTGGAAGGGTTCTTTTCCTCCCCGTCTAGAGAGGTGGGAGGCAATTTACCACAAGGCAATTAAAGCCAAATTATAAAGCACACACACACCGAACGCAGCTATCGAGTGTGTGTGTGTGCGTGTGTGCGCGTGTGTGTGTGTGTGTGTGTGTGTGTGTGTGTGTGTGTGTGTGTGTGTGTGTGTGTGTGTGTGTGTGTGTGTGTAAGCGCGTGCGTGCGTGCGTGCGTGCGTGCGTGCGTGCGTGCGTGCGTGCGTGCGTGCGTGCGTGCGTGCGTATGTGTTTGTGAGGGCCAAATGCCCCCCACATGAGTGTAGTAGAATTTATGCTTACATTTAGACAAAAGATTCAGGTTGGGGAAATGGTGGAAAAGTACTCACATTTGTTACTTAAGTAAAAGTATCAATACTGCAATGTATAAATACTCTGTTACAAGTAAATGTCCGAAATTCAGTGACGTCTCGAATGGGGCCAGATCAAGTCAAACCATGACTAGTCAGATCTGGCCTAGAATATCACCAAATTTCGACCAACATAAATCCTGCCCACAAAAATGGACGTCCTGGATTAATAACAAATAAAATCTTTATTGTCCCCGAGGGGAAATTTGTCTTCACAGTCTGCTCAAACAAGAAACAACACATAACCATATAACAACATAAACTTATCACAAAGACAGATCATCAGTAGCCCACTATACACAGAAAATCAGAGATAATCAGAGAGGGTCCGATTGAGGCCAGATATAATATCATAACTAGTCAGATATGTCCCAGAAAATAACCTTAACGTGCTCATATTTCAACTAACATTACAAACAATTACAAACAGTCACCGGAGTCACCGGAGGACGTTATCATAACGTCATCATGACGTCATTTGTCTTGCAGGGTAGTACAGTACTTCTGGGTTGGGGTTAGGATTAGACGTTTAGGGCATCACTAGCATCATTAGCATCACTGGCAAGACCTAAGGGAGTAAGGAAGAGGCCTCACTTCTGCATGGAGCCTATCATTTTGGCTTTAGCACAGAGGTCTTCAACAGGGGGTCCGGGATCCCTAGGCGGTCTCCAGAGTTACTGGGGCCCCTCCAAGTTTTTGTGTGATAGAAACTTTTTTTCTCCTTTTTTTATATTAACCACTTGAACCCTAGTGTTCATAATATGGACCCCATATTCTGAGAACGTTAGCCAAAAACTGCAAATCTACAAGCTGCTGTGAGCTTGTAGATCGACTATTTTCAGCAAAGAGGTTTGGATGTAGGGGAAAAGGAGCGGACAAAGTACAGAGTGAAAGGTCAAGTTTATTAAAGTATTGACGGTTCAAGTGGTTAAATATCTGAAAACACAAATTGAAATGAATCCAAAATACACCGATGATTGTGCTGTCAAACGATGAAACTATATGGAATCTATGAAAGGTTGTGGGGGGTCCCCGCTTCATCTCTCTCTCATAACTAAGGGGTCCTTGGGCTGAAAACGTTGAAGACCCCTGGATTTAGCAGGAACACGAAGGAGACCAAAACGTGCACGGACAACAACAGCCACAGTCCTAGCAGTGGTGCATGCACTCAGTGGAAGCAGGGGCGTCACACCAAATTCTGGGCCCTGGGTACAAGGATTCACTGCGGGCCCCCCATGAATGTTAACTATTGAAAAATAGCAGATATACAAGCTCACAGCTGCGAGCTTGTAGATCTGCTATTTTTGAAAAATTGTGAAAAAGAAATTAACCCATGTTTCCATGTCAGTGATGCTCAAACTTTTTCATGTGAAGGACCCCCAAAATGATATGAATTTGGCCACGGACCACCATCTCAAAATAGTTTGTTACAGGGACCCCCTGTAACATGTATTTTTTAAGCAAATGTTTGCTTAAAAAATACATATTCAAAGATTTGCACACACTTTCACGACTTTTCAAAAATAGCGGATCTACAAGGCACTCGGTGCCGCGCTGTGAGCTTGTATATCTGCTATTTTTCAATAGCTAAAGTTACTAGGGCCCCTCCACCTTGGGCCCTGGTAACTCAGTCCCACTTTCCTACCCCTTGTGACGCCCCTCAGTGAAAGTAACAAGGAGAAAATGCTGCAACGCCTCCAGAATCACAGCCTGTGTGCGGCGTCTCAGTGGCCCCATGTTATTATTGTCCATAAACAGAGTATGTTGTCCGTTTTATGACGCTCTCTCTCTCAATCTGGGGTGTTATACTGATACGCCCATCTCTGATTTCTTTCAAAAATAGATAGTACTAGTAAGACACCTCAGGGCGACATGGGACCTCGACCTCTTGGCCATCTGGCCAGTGATGTATATCGGACCAGTTACCAATATATGGAGTTCCATTTACTGTATATAGTACATCCCTTTTATGCCCATACACAGATATGGGCTGTCTTCCTCCATATATTATGGGCATTCCCATATGAAGTCCTGTTAGATATGGGCTTAATATTGATGACATCAGGGATCTCCATATATGGGCATAAAAGGGATTATGTTAAGAGTGGTTCCCATGACATCACAACATACAATATCTTTTATGCCCATACATGGAGTTCCCTATCTGAACCAGCCACACAGATATGGGCCATGTCTTAGCCATTTGGCCAGTGATATCGATGACATCAGGGATCTTCATAAATGGGCATAAAAGGGATTCTGGGGAATACCCATATATGGACTTTTACATAGGTGATGTCACCTGTGATATCACCTGTGATGTCACAGTGATGTGTCAAGGGAACCACAGTGTTAGGCGTGACCTTCAGAGATACATGGATACGTGGACAAGATGTTTCGGACATCACAGTGACATCAGAGCATGATGTCAGAGCAGCAAACCCATAGACCGTAACAATGTGTACACACACATAGCGCGGCACCCAGTATAAGCACGAGAAAGTACGCAGAGACCGCCATCACCACAGCTGACGTCACGGACAGAACGGCCCATATAAGGAGATATGCACATGTGTCATGTTTTTGAGCGGTGGTCACACCGTCTCCTTAGCGTGACCGTGTGTGTAGCTATGCGTCTATGCGTCTATGTCTGTAGCCTGAGCCTGGCCTGCAATACCTCTGGGTGACCAGAGAGGTGCTGTTGAGCAGCCTTGAAATGGACATGCATGTACACACACTAGGGCTGGGCGATTAATCGATTTTAAATCGAAATCGGATTTTTTTTTGTTTGGAAGATAAAAAAAAAGAAAATCGTCAAATCGATTTTCACTTTAATTAGGGTAATTCTGGTACGGATCTCACTCATTAGAGCACTGCGCGGGGCAAAAAGTCATATTGTAAAAGTTGTCACTTTATTAATCCCCAAATTGATCTTTGTTTGTCTACGGTTTGGACTTTATTCCCAATCGACAATCGACAAAGAACATTTGTTTGCATTTTTTTATGAAAACAACATTTTTGAAACAATATTTCTTTATACCAAAAAATCGTAATCAAAATCGAAGCCCTAACACACACACACACACACACACACACACACACACACACACACACACACACACACACACACACACACACACACACACACACACACACACACACACACACACACACACACACACACACACACACACACACACACATTAATGGACACCGTTCAGTTCACACTGGTGTGACTTTTTTCTCTCACGCGGTGCGAGGTTAGCAGCGGACTAAAACCCACAATATTCACCTGTGAGATGTAGCGTTGTAGAAGTTTAAAGTAGGCTACAGTAATTCAGTATGTGTACTTAGTTACATTCCACCGCTGCCAATTAGAGAGCAGACTTGGGGACGGAGAAGGTGCGGCCGAGTGGGCAGATATTATAGAGGCCACCGTGACTCGCCTGGTGGAAAAGGAGCGTGACATTTACAAATACCAGCTGTACTCCCACACTCACATTGATGCTCAACTAATGTTCCCTAAAAATGCTGCACAAACTGGAGTGCTTCTACTTATAGGGCCCCTCTGAAGTAACTAGGATAATTATGTACTGATAGTAATCATTGCTATAGAGCCTTGTTACGTTAAGCGACTTGTAGATCTGCTATTTTCACTAGGTCCCGGGCAAACATCTAATCTCTCTTTTGGTTCTCGACCTGAAAAGACGTGTCGTTTCAAGTCTTCAGGCTTTACTGCTCTTTTCCTGAAAATGTCCTGCAAATGCATTTTTTCCACAGGTTTCTTTCCCTGTATTGCCTTTCTAATTGTTATGGCGAATGGATCATATTTTTAACCTGACTGCGCCACATGGTGGCAGTAGTGCGCACCGCCCTACTTTACGATCTGAGATCTCTCGGGGGGAGTTGATAACGCTCGTAAAGTCCCGGGCCGGACGAATCAGCGGCAGCTACGGGCGGGCTCTGAGCGGCTCTGAGCCAATAGAGCGAGAAAACCCAGGAGGCAGACAGGCCAATATGAGTGGTTGGAGTTGGCACTCCCAGACTGTGATAGAGAGACTTGAAAAATTTGAAAAAATGGCCAGCCCCTTACATCGAGTCTGCCCGACCGATCCCAGATGATGGTAAGCAGAGCGGTATGCAGCCAGGCATACGCACTGCATGCTGCAATCATCTGGCACAGTCAGGTTAGCATATTTTTGCATAAACCCGCAAATGGCAAGAAACCACTCCACTCCCATTGAAAAGCAGAATCCATAGCTTTGAGTCAGAGAAGGCCATAAAAATAGCAAAATAGCTGATCTACAGCTCAATGTTCTGTCAATCCACTGGAATTCTACTGTCTTGCCAATGGGAGGACGTGTAAAGTTTTGAAATGGCACATCTGTACATTGTATGTGCCCATTGTATGTGCCCATACGTGTCCATTTGGTTCCATTTGTACACACCTTTTAAGGGGTCATTTTGAACTCTGAAGGAACCACAAGGGTCCCTGGACTACACTTTGAGACCCACTGGTGTAGCAGAGTGTTTCCAGTGAGCCAACTTGCTCAATATCAGCACCCTGACTCTGTTTGACCAGAATGGAACAGAGCCTTCATTAGTATTATTGGTAACACCTTCACACTTCAACAAATAAATGCCACGGCAAATGACAGACACAACGTTTACAGGTCAATTGTGAAAAAAAAAAAAAGAAAAGTGTATAGCCTACACAATGAACACAATGGAGCGCTGGAGCTGGTTTCAATGTCTGATGCTAATCGCGCTAATTAATGACTGACTCATTGACATGCAGAGTGCGCCGCGGCTGTATTAAATAATTGCTGCCTAACTGAGTAATTATACATTTGTTTCTGTAAGAGTGCTGTCAGACAACTTGCTGATGCAAATGCCGTGTGCTACTGGAACAACCTGTAAGTTATTGTCTTTGTAAAGACACAACAATCTTTTTTTTTTAATTATAGTGCCCCCAAGGGCCAAGATCCCAGACGTCCAATTTAAGGACTTTTTTTTTCTTTAATTTTTTATCCCACAATTTTGCAACCCATTTTCACCCAGTGCCAATTGCCTATGTAATCCTGGGCTCTGCTCTCCCTCTGCCACGCCTGGGGAGACAACGGACTGACCTCATGCTTCCTTCAATGCATGAGTAGTCCAAGTTGTTTCTTTTCACCTGACAGGGGGGATTTCCCCGGGATGGACGTAGCGCGTGGAAGGAACACGTTATTCCAACCAGTTCCTTTCCCCTCCATCAAGCGCCCCGGCTGGCCAGGGGGAGGCATTATTGAGACCAGGATTACTGCATGTTTTTGTGAGGGTATCAACCCTAGGAGACACGGGGAGAACATGCAAACTCCACACAGAAAGGCCCTATCGCCGACCCCACCTAGGGTGTGGGCGCTGATGACGCGGAGGAGAAACACGCCCCCAGCACCCACAGCATCCCCCGGTGGGAATCGAACCCAGGACCTTCTAGCTGTGAGGCGAAGCGCTAACCACTGCGCCGCTAACCACTGTATTTGGGCCCCCATCGGGAATCAATGGGGGTAAATTAATTGTAGGCCTGATCAATTATTGTCTTCGGAATACGGCAAAAAAACTAAAAAATATATAATTTAACTCAAGTCTCCATGGTGTGAGTAGTCAACTACTCCTTGAACTACTCCTTTAAACTGGCACACTCATCTCATGAATTGAATTTTAGTCGGAAGAATGAATGAATGATCTTATTGTTTCTCTTTTCCAATCGGCCCGGCCCACATCCAGAACCATGCTGCTGTAACAGGGCCAACTGCCTCGATCGCTGCCATGAGCTATACCGCGAACGCAGGCAGCGGAAATAAATCAAACCAGTTGTTACTGCGCCGGTACCTCTTTAAGCCATTTAGGCCTAGAATTATTGAATGCTTTAACTATTGAAAAATAGAAGATATACAAGCTCACAGCGCGGCACCAAGTGCCACGCTGCAAGCTTGTAGATCTGCTATTTTTGAAAAATCAAGATTTTTTTGCAAGTCTTTGAATATATCTATTTAAAAGCGAACATTTGTAACTCAAATTTTTGCTTCTGGGTGGTCCCTGGAACAACATATATTTTGAGATGGGGGTCCACAGCTAACGAACTGTAATTTTGGAGGTGCTTGACATGAAAAAGTTTGAGAACCACTGATTTAGAAGACGGATTTAGAAGTCGGGTCAAAGGTATTCAAAGACTTCGATTTTTCTAAAATAGCAGATCTACAAGCTCGCAGCGCAGCACTCGGTGCCATGCTGTGAGCTTGTATATCTGCTATTTTTCAATAGTTAAAGCATAAAATAATGGTAAAGTCCAGGTATTTGAGGGTTAATCAAACATAAATCGCTATTCACTCACGGGCACGCATGTCCGTCGCACTATACCACTGCCCTCATGCCAGAAGAAACTCCTGCAGAGAAAGTCACTTAGGGGAAGTGTGTGTGTGGTGTTTCCAATCTTTATGGCCAGACCTGCTCGCGCGGTCAGAAAATGCTGATGCCATACCGTTAACTATAAGCGCTGACAAGAACAGAATGCCTCGCCCCGACAGAAGAGCAGAGTGACTGGAGCCCAACTCAGCCTGAATGCTCGCTGCACAATGTGCACATGGGGCTCCTGGCAGTGGTGTAAAGCCTAGGGTCTTCAACAGGGGGTCTGGGACCCCTAGGGGGTCCTTAGAGTTAGTACAGGGGGGGGCCGCCAAATCCTTGTGCGATAGGATAATTCTTTCAAATTAACAACTTGAACTATTTCGAGGAGAACTTTAGCCATATACAAGCTCTCAACGCCTCGTGCTGCGAGGTGTTGTGAGCTTGTAGATCAGCTATTTTCAGCAAACAGGTTTGGTGTAGAGGTAAAAAAAAAGAGCAGACCAAGTGCATAGCGAAAGGTCTGAAAATACACATTAACATGAATCCAACATAGACTGATGACAGTGCTGTCAAACAAGTATATGAATCTATCGATGAAAGTCTCCATCACACATTTATACAATATGTACAGGGGGTCCCTGCTTCATCTCTCTCTCAGCTAAGGGGTCCTTGCCCTGAAAACGTTGAAGACTCCTGGTGTAAGTAAGTACATTTACTCAAGTACTGTACTTGAGTACTGTTTTGAGGCACTTTTATTTTACTGGAGCATTTCCAATACTCAGTACCTTTTACTTCTACTCCACTAAATCTCAGCGGCAAATATTGTACTTTTTACTTCCACTACAATTATTCGACAACTTGAGTTACTAGTTACTTGATCTTCATTACAAAACACACGTTAACCACTCCAGCTCAGTGTACATTTTGGCCATTTGAAAATAGCCTGCAACGCATTGTGAGCTTGTAGATCTGCCATTTTCAAAAACATTTTTAACATTTTATATATTTGAAAACTTGAGAAATGGGACATTGTGCACACTTTCTACAGTATGTCTGGTACATTTTGATGCCAATACTTTTGTACTTTTACCCTAGTACATTTTCAATACTGGACTTTTACCTGTAAGGGTGCCCTCACACCAAAATACCAAGAGTGGAATCCGCCAATGCATTTCAATGAGAATGGAGCGGTTTCATGCCAGTAGATGAAACAAAAAACGCTCCATTCTCATTGAAATGCATTGGCGGATTCCACTCTAGGTATTTTGGTGTGAGGGCAACCTAACAGGGCATTTCTACATTGATACTTTGACTCTTTTCCACCACTGGCTCCTGGGTAGAGTTCCAGTCGCTATAGCTTTCCAAACCCAGAACACCGGGACAATTGCGAGGAAGCGGCCACACGCGGCTCAGAGGGCGCTGAAGCAAAGCCAGACGGATGGAGAAATATAAACGGGGCGAATTGTGGCCGAAGAGAGAGAGAGAGAGAGAGAGAGAGAGAGAGAGAGAAATGGAGAGGAAAGTGACTCATGGCCAGGGGCGTCACACCAAATTCTGGGCCCTGGGTACAAGGATTCACTGTGGGCCCCCCAAGAATGTTAACTATTGAAAAATAGCAGATATACAAGCTCACAGCTAATCTGCTATTTTTGAAAAATCGTGAAAATGTGTGCAAGAAACCTATGTCAAGGACCCCCAAGATGATATGTATTTGGCCACGGACCCCGATCTCAAAATATTTATAGTTCCAGGGACCCCCAGAAGCAGAATTTGAGTTAGAAATGTTCGCTTAAAAAATACATATTTTTTCACCCATTTTCACAACTTTTCAAAAATAGCAGATCTACAAGCTCGCAGCGCGGCACTCGGTGCCGCGCTGTGAGCTTGTATATCTGCTATTTTTCAATAGATAAAGTTATTATAGGGCCCCTACACCTTGGGCCCCGGTAACTCAGTCCCACTTTCCTACCCCTTTGTGACGCCCCTGCTCATGGCAATAAATAGCGGGAGCGGGCTCCGCGAGGCCGTGCTGGGTGGGCTTTGAAGCGTGCCCAAGGAGCGGACGGTCCCATTTCCTGGCCGAAGCTTCCCCGCGGTCAGCAGCTATCCACCCGAGAGCTATGGCTTTAGCTTAACCTCCCATAATGGCTGGCTTTCACCGGAACCCGGGGAGAAGCGGGCGCGCGCTTTGCCTTCTCCTCTCTCCCCTGGAAGTCGTCTGCATAACAGGGACGTGCAGAGAATATTAGAGAGGCAGGGGCTGACATTTCTAAAAGAGGGCCGTTTGGTGGAAATGTCGAAAATAGCAGACCTCCAAGCTCACAACACGTCGTGCTGTGACGCGTTGTGAGCTTGGTGGTCGGCTATTTTTGGTGCGTTAAACAACTCATATGCATGCTTTCTACACAGAAAGGGCAATTATTTCAAATTCTTTCAACAAGTTCAGGAGAGTTTAGACAAGGCAATTCTCTTGAATGCTGCCTTCAGGTATCGCATGGAAAAGGGGGTATTTGTATTTCTTACACCATAGTAAAAACTGGAAGGATCTGAAGAAGAGGGCACTTTTTATAGACTGATAAAAGGGCAGGGGCTCAAGCCCCCTTTGATGTCTATGTGTGTGCATGTGCCTGCTGCATAATACTCTTCGTCGTCCTTTCCTGTGTCTCCGCGTGACGGGAGACTAAACAACAGGCCTTTAAAAAAAGAAAACCTTTTCCGCAAAATCACAGTTGTCTGCTGGAAAGGACACAAAATGTTCTTGTTCTCTGTAATATTTTGTATTACTTATCTGTGAATCTGTGCAATTCACAGCATCTTAACTGTTCGAGGTACTGCCCAGAAATTGACAATTTCCAGCTATCACTCTAAACTATTGTCGCAATAAAGTGCTCTTTAACCCATTTTTAACCCTAGAATTATTGAATGCTTTAACCAGTGAAATTATGTATTATAATAAGAATATTATGTATTTTCAAAGCGAACGTTTGTAACTCAAATTTTGCTTCTGGGGGGTACCTGGAACTAAATATTTTGAGATGCGGGTCCGTGGCCTAATACATATCATTTTGGGGGTCCTTCACATGAAAAGGTTTGAGAACTATTGACATTGTTTGTCTCTCAAGAACAGACTAGCTGAGCTCCAGTTAAGTGAAAAAGACCTTTTCTTTGACGGTAGCTAGCCAGATTGCTGACATAGAAACATAGGTTCTTCAAAAAGTCTTAGAGGGATTCAAAAGACACTTGTAGAATCGGGTCAAAATTCAAATTTTCACGATTCTTCAAAAATAGCAGATCTACAAGCTCGCAGCGCGGCACTCGGTGCCGCGCTGTGAGCTTGTATATCTGCTATTTTTCAATAGTTAAAGCATAAAATAATGATACACTATAATGTGTACCCGTTCTAAATGGGTTAACGTCATGACTGAGTGAGAAGACCGGATGGAACGGTGTCCGATTTATTTCAAAAAAAAAAAAATTGTATTCACGTTTTACAGGCACGTTAGGGTTAGGGTTAGGGCTTGACTATGGGTTAGTTGCTTCCAGGTAATTGACCGATCAGAAACGGGTGTGCAGTTGGACAGGCGCACCTAATAAAACGGTCGGTGAGTGTATACCCCTGGGGGCCCCCCTCTAGGGACGTTTTGACCGCAACAAATTGCTCAAGTGGCGATAGGCTTATGGGCTCCACTCTATGAGGCCCGCTGGGGTCTGCTGCACGAACAGCTGCAATACCGCCTGGGTGACCAAGTGGCACTGTTGAGCAGCTTAGACACACGCACATATTAAGCCTCAATCAGAGTCCAGGGTGAAGAGCCTATCACCGCAAATTTTAGGTATAAAGCTATCCACCTAAAGTGAGAAAATAAGTGGAGGCCATCATAGTCAGTCACGGTGAAGTCCTGTCACTGTAACTGACTGGTCTAGATCGACCAATCAGTGAACGGGGCGATGGGTCGATCTGTCTGAAAGTAAAAACAGAGAGATGTGACTGGGTTCGCGGTGGACCGCGAGTAATGACGCAATGTCGTAGTTTTATGACTTAAAAAGACTACACCGCGGTGGATAGCTTATCACCGCAGTGCCTACTATGATAGAGGCTTTAGTCTATGGCCTGACAACATATGAATACATAATACTGCTTATACACCTACTTCCTGTTTAATGGCCTACTTCCTGTGTACAGGGTCTCTAAAGTTCTTTCTAGATCAGTGTTTCTCAACCTTTTCAGGAGGCTGCGACCCCCAAAATAATCATATTTTAACTGGGGACCCCCCCACCCTGACGAGCACTAAGAGTTGAGGCATTACATTTTGTATAATACGGTTCTATTGTGATCTACATGCGAACATGTAGATCGGCTATTTTCACATTTTATGCCACTAATATTAGACAATTTGACCAATGTTTAATTTGACATTTTAGAAATGTTTAAATTGTCACTTTAGAAATGTGCATATTCCCTCTATACACTTAAACTTTATGTTGGTTTGTTTACTGTTGAGAGAGAAAACAATGTTGCACATCAAGTTAATCATCTGGGGACCCCCCCCAAAATAATTTGAGGACCCCCCCTGGGGTCCCACAGGTTGAGAACCACTGTTCTAGATGGTGGCCATGCTCAACACACAACCAAAGACACACTTCAAATGCAGAGACTCTGAATCTCAGATGCAGAGAATCCAACCTAGATTCCTGTATGCCGGCCTGGATTCGGCCCGGCGGCATCTGTGTCACACCCCGTTCAATATTTCAACGCACAGTAGGCTACGCCTCGTTGCCAGCTAGGTATTATATATCCCGTCTCCAAACACTCAACGTCGAAAAGTTCTGGGGTGGGGAGAGCAACCGAGTGGATGAGAGGAGAGTGGCAAGCCCTCTTAAGCCCATTTTCCACTGGCCCAATATTAGAAACGCATAATAATGCGTATTATCACCTCAGCTTCATTGTTGCCTGGGACTGGAGTGGTTTGTCCCTGGGCCAGTGTATGCAGCAGGGGCTCCAGGTTGGTTGCCGAGGAATACGACTAATGCCCAGGCGCTAATGTTGTTGATCACATTCACACCACTCCACACCACACCGCCCACTTGTGTCAGGTTTTCCACTACAAGGACCTGGGTAGAGTGGAGTGAAAGTGGTACTAAACAGGGTACTAAAAAATATCCACTCTAGAGTAGGTCTGAGCTAGGCCAAACAGGGCCAAACACTTCATAATGACTGATCACTCACTGACTTTTCATTTAGACCACCAGGATATAGTTGTAAAGGCCCATTCCCACTGGGCCAGATAACAGATATCTGGAGATATTTACCACAGATATGGAGATATATACCACAGATATTTGCCACAGATACTTTTATCTGTGGCAAAACATTTTTTTATCTGTATCTACCATCCACTTTGCATGGAGAAATATCTGGAGAAATATCTCCAGATATCTGTTATCTGGCCCAGTGGGAATGGGCCTTTATACATGATAATAGATTATATTGTGTTATAACCACTATTATAATCTATTAAAGTGTATTATAATTATCATAGTAATACATTAATACTTTATAGGGTATTATAATCAGTTATAATCCATTATAGTGTATTATAATTAGGATAGTTGTAATACAAATTTATATTGTATTATAATCACAGTTAAAAGGGTCAATTTGTTTCTTACCGATAGGGGTAGTTTTTTGTAATGGAAAATGTAGATATTTTTATGTGGTGCAGTGTGGTGTGGTGTAGTGTGCAGTAGCGGTTCGTACGTATATTGCGCCCTGTGCCAGGTAGTATAGCGCCGCCCTATGGAAAAATTGGATATTTGCGGGCAAATTATGCATTTTTTTAAGTTAAAATCGGTTCGGTTCTACACGGCGGCAGAACCATTTTGGGCTTAATATAATAGGGTTTATGATCTGACTGTCTTACCTTTGTGCTGGTCAGGAAAAATGGTTGTTTCACAGTCACGCACAGTGAGACAAGAGTTCCTATATCCTGGCTGATATAGAGCCTGAGGTCTATGTTTTCAAGAACAAAATAATCCTCTCCATGTGATGTTTCAGGGCAAGCAACTATATTATAATATCTAGTCATGTCCACAGATGTGAGGAACTCTGCTGTTGTTGTTTTCAATATTTCAATACTGGCGCGTGGATATGACATCACAAGGAGGGGAGGGGGGGGGGGGGGGGGGGCGGAGTGTATTGCTTGGAGCTGCCAGCCTCTATCATACCACCAGGTGGTGTTGTTGTATTCGGTCTGATTTAAACAGACAAGGGAGTGGACAGTTGAGCTGTTTTTGCACGGCGTTCTCTCTACTTTTTTTTTTCTTTTTCTTCTTCTGGCGCCCCCGCAAAGTGCCGCCCTGGGCAATCGCCCCGCTAGCACCCCCTTGGGGCCGCCACTGGTAGTGTGGTGTGGTGTGGTGCTAAAACTGCAGTCGAAAAGGGGCTTTATAAGCTGTCTGTAAGAGCAAAGTGGCCCTGGAAACGGTTGAGTAGCGGCAAGTGCACGATGCCAAGATCATGACAGCTTACTGTGGTCAGCGAACGAAGGACAGCGAGAGAGAGAGAGAGAGAGAGAGAGAGGTTGGGGAGAGAGACAGAAGAGCATGAGACAAGAGAGAAGAGAGAATTAGAGAGAGATACAGATTAAGGCGCTTAGACCGTGTACGCGTTATTGCGTATTATTATTTTACGCTTTAACTATAGAAAAATAGCAGATATACAAGCTCACAGCGCTGCACCGAGTGCCGCGCTGCGAGCTTGTAGATCTGCTATTTTTGAATAATTGTGAACATTTTAATTTTGACCCGATTCTCTAAATCCATCTAAGGTTTTTTGAAAAACACATGTTCCTACGTCAGTGGTTCTCAAACTCTTTCATGTCTAAGGACCCCTAGAATTATATGTATTTGGCCGCCGACCCCAGTCTCAAAATATCTTGTATCAGGGACCCCCCAGAAGCAAATATTTGAGTTACAAATGTTCACTTTAAAAATGAGATATTCAAAGATGTGCACATGATTTTTCAAAAATAGCAGATCTACAAGCTCGCAGCGCGGCACTCGGTGCCGCGCGGTGAGCTTGTATATCTGCTATTTTTCAGTAGTTAAAGCATTCAATAATAGGCCTAAATGGATTAAGAGACGGACGGAAAAAAAAGTGACAGGGGATGTACTGTTAGGTGTGTTTTAATAGCCTAGCTGCCCTCTCTCTCCCGAGGACATTGTGTAATGAAGACAAGTTACAGCAAAATGTCTGCGCTTCTGTCGGGGGTTCAGCGGTGCACACAGCTATAGGCCACAGCTGAACAAGGGAATCCAACCCCCCCAACCACCGCCACCGACATGACTTGACCCCCCGGTACCGGTGTGTGGAAGAGCGTAACAGGCTTGTCAGAGCCCTTTCGAATCCCCACAGCGGGATGGATGGGGCTCCAAAAGCCTGGCTCGATGTCTGATTTTCTTTACCGATTTGAGGGTGGAAGTCCGGACCTAAACCACCCGACTGCCGATGTTTTATCCGATTTTGTTTACCGCTGCGCTCTGACTTCTCGTTTCTGTAACTGCCATTGTTTTACGGGGTGGGGTAGTTAGCCCCACGCCCAACCCCCAACCTGGAGGACCACAGATCACATAGATCACAATAAATAAAGTTCAAACCTTCATCAACAAATGTCTCAGAAGAATCCTGAAAATATACTGGCCGGACAAGATCAGCAATTCCCCAAGTTTCTCTTGTCTGTCTGTCTCTCTCTTTCTCTTTCTCCTCTTGTCCATTGTCTGCTGAGGCATGCTCTGTGCAAAGCAAACGTGTGAGGCGCGTGTGAGGCGCGTGTACGCGCG
>NC_137831.1:29928228-29960728 GCF_963921795.1 Nannobrachium achirus | reverse complement strand
TTTTCAGCATGCAACCAAGTGTAAAATCTGCCATTACGACACCATCAAGGCCCCTCCAGAATACATTTTTGTTGAGAAAATCAACTGTATCTTATGATTTAGTCAATTAAACTCTTATGTTTAGTCAACTAAAATATGAATATTACTACATGGAATTGTATTCAAAAGACTATAGGACTAAAACTAAATCAAAATCAACACTGCATAATTCAACCGATTATTAAAATAATAATAGGCTGTTGCTTCTTTCGGTCTCCATAATTCAACTTTCCGTTTTTCCTCGCTAAATGAATGCCCTATTTCATCAAAGCACAGTGTCACACAAAAGAAGCCAAAACAGCCAATCTATAAGCCGAGTTGCGAGCTTGTAGCTCGTCGATGTTTCCCCACTTTTGAATTTATTTAAGTGAAAGTGATGTATTTTTTTCTTTTCCTAGAAGGTTTCCACCCGACAGCGACGGTAAAAGATAAAATAAAAAAAGATTGAGGCGGGTGTCTGAGACGGAAGGATAATGTCAGCAGGAGATGAAATATGTGCCGCAGATCAGAGACAGTAAGGAACGCTCCCGCGGTTATGTTTTGTATCCCAAAAATGGTAGGCTCAGTGGCGTCAGTTCAGAAAAAGCTAAGGTATGGCAACATGACTGGTGTCTTGCACGCGCGCGAAGGCGCGCGTGCAAGACACCAGTCATGTTGCCATACCTTAACACTTATGTTGCAATGATTTTTTCTCTTCAATGTCTCGCGTTGCCATGGTTACCATAGACTTCCATGTAATTGTGCAATTGTGTAAAAAGTGCACACCCATGCCTAGATGATGCACCACGTGTGTAGATGCTGTTCACAGCTTTCAAACAAAAAAATCCGCTTGGAAATCCGTTCAGGCATTCATGATTTATGGGCCATTATGTTTTCTTCAGATGTAAACAAACATGGCTGCCAGGTTTGAAAGAATGGGTTGGTATGGGGGTTAAACATGCAATTTCGCGATCGCGATCATGCCTAATACATTTCTGGAGGTCCAATTTTTTTTTTTGAAAAAACATTTTTTGAATTTTTTTATTATTTTTATTATTTTATTTTTTTTCAAAAACGGCCCAAACTCGGGAAACTCGGGGTTGGCACAGCGTTGGTATCAATACAAACTCGGGAAACTCGGGGTTGGCACCAGATGTGTTAAGAAGTACATATTTCCCCCCGTTTCTACGGTTTCTTGGGCTGGATATGGCAGCCTGGAATGGTTGTTCAAGTGCAGCTAAAATTGGCACGTTAGTAAACTTGCCACAATACCTTGTTAAAGTGACCATTTTGTAAGATTTTGTAGTTATTTTACTGTAATTTAACAACATAATACAGATAGACAAAGAGACATTCATGGATTCATATTTAAAGGTAACTTTTATTTCCCCCCCTGGACCCAGGGTATGGCAGCTGCATACCCCTGCCATACCCAATTGACGCCCCTGGGTAGGCTGAGAGGAAAATGTGAAAATGTGTCAAATACATGAAATAAAATAAAAGAAAATAAAGAAAGCTAGGGAGGTTCGTACTAAATATTATATTGACTGTAAATATGAATTACTAAATTAAATTTAGAAGATTATTTGCTTTCTTCTAAGCCACAATAGTTCTTGTTGTTTCTCACGAACAAATAACCTTCAGGACAAACTAGAGCAGGGGTCTTCAACAAGGGGTCCAGGACCGCTAAGGGGTCCCCAGAGTTACTACAGGGGGTCCTCCAAATCTTTGTGACTTTTTTCTCCTTTTTTATATCAACCCTAGCGTCCATATTTGGAGAAATTAAGCCAAAAAATAGCAGATCTACAAGCTCGTGCTGCGAGGCGTTGTGAGCTTGTAGATCGGCTATTTTCGGCAAAGAGTTTGGTGTAGAGGGGAAAAAGAGCAGACCAAGTAAAGAGTGAAAAGTCAAGTTTATTTAGTATTGACGGTTCAAGTGGTTAAATATCTGAAAACATTTTTTGAATTTTTTTTTTATTTTATTTTTTTTCAAAAACGGCCCAAACTCGGGAAACTCGGGGTTGGCACAGCGTTGGTATCAATACAAACTCGGGAAACTCGGGGTTGGCACCAGATGTGTTAAGAAGTACATATTTCCCCAGAGTTACTACAGGGGGTCCTCCAAATCTTTGTGACTTTTTTCTCCTTTTTTATATCAACCCTAGCGTCCATATTTGGAGAAATTAAGCCAAAAAATAGCAGATCTACAAGCTCGTGCTGCGAGGCGTTGTGAGCTTGTAGATCGGCTATTTTCGGCAAAGAGTTTGGTGTAGAGGGGAAAAAGAGCAGACCAAGTAAAGAGTGAAAAGTCAAGTTTATTTAGTATTGACGGTTCAAGTGGTTAAATATCTGAAAACATTTTTGAATTTTTTTTTATTTTATTTTTTTCAAAAACGGCCCAAACTCGGGAAACTCGGGGTTGGCACAGCGTTGGTATCAATACAAACTCGGGAAACTCGGGGTTGGCACCAGATGTGTTAAGAAGTACATATTTCCCCCCGTTTCTACGGTTTCTTGGGCTGGATATGGCAGCCTGGAATGGTTGTTCAAGTGCAGCTAAAATTGGCACGTTAGTAAACTTGCCACAATACCTTGTTAAAGTGATGCAAACACCACCGAAATCACAGTAGGCCTATACAATATTAGGCCTATACAGTATGCTGATACAACTCTGCACGTGACCCTGATTGTAGTGGAATATCGCAAGCTCTAATAGCGCCAACTCTCTGAATCCTCTCTCTCTCTCTCTCTCTCTCTCTCTCTCTCTCTCTCTCTCTCTCTCTCTCTCTCTCTCTCTCTCTCTCTCTCTCTCTCTCTCTCTCTCTCTCTCTCTCTCTCTCTCTCTCTCTCTCTCTCTCTCTCTCTCTCTCTCTGTGTCTCTCCCCCCAAGGCCATTCAAACAGACAATCCAGCTGGGGCTTGGCGGCTGAGTCCAATTGATTAACTAGTTTCCTTGCCCACGGCTCCCTCCTTGCACTGGATATCCTTAATAACCACTTTAGTGTGTCGCCTGTGGGCTTCGTGGTGCGGTGTGTGTGCGTCTCTCGTATGTGAGACTTCTGCCCTCGCTGTCGTTAGGATCACACGTCTGGACAGCAAACACTGGAAGAGCGTTAGAACCCACGCAGCAAAGGATCTGTTTTCTCTTAGAATTAAGCCAATATGGATGTCATGAAAACAATGCAGTTCTCATAAATGGCCAAAAGGTGTTACTATTCCCACTCCTTCTGCTGGTTGCAGAAGGCGTTTCTTGCGTTTAACCTCAGTGGATATTTGACCGCACTTTACACTTGATCTTATTAGTAATCATTATCATAAATACGTTATGCTTTCAGTCGCTATATAGCTCGCTTCTTTCATTTATCTCTTTCTCCCCTGGCATAAAAGTTCTCAGACCTAGGACAATTGTGAGTTGCCTATATCAATAACTACAATTTAGGCGTTTAGGACACGTTCTTTATCCAGCCTGACTTACAGGTGTGAGACCAGAGTAGCAGACATCCCAAGTTGGCAATCAACATTTCTGGGAGGTCCCCTGTGCACGTGGCTTAATATAATCGGGTTAATTTATAGAATGATGTCTTTCTTACCTAACTATTTGGGAGAAAGTTATGTCACAGTGAGACACAGGCTGACGCACCTTGTCCAGTTGTATGTCCAGCGAAAAAGAACCGACAGTTGTAAAGTACTATTATTTCATTCATATTACGCTGATTATATTCTCGTGCTTGAGTCTCGACTCTCGAGAAGAGAACCCAGTCTGCATCTGGGACCAGTGGTTGGTCACTTTTAGACGCCCACATCTCCACCAGCTAATTACAATCATTAATTTGCCAGATTGACAGTTCGACAACGAATCAGAACGCAATGCGGGTTGCAGCTCCGTTTTTTTTCCGACCGGATCCAGCCGGATATGGCAAGCATTTGCGGGAGCGGCCGGGATTTCCGGGAGGTTTAGTGCCACTCGCGGGTGTCCAGGAGGAGATGCTGATTTCCGGGAGACTCCCGCAACATCCGGGAGACTTGGGATGTCTGGAGTATCCTGGCACAGAGCCCTCTATTGGAGAGTAGCGTGATCTCCATTCACTTCATGGGGCCAGCTCTGACAACACTGACAAAGCGCTAAATCAGAAGTTCATGGGATGCATTGGAATCTACAGGGATTCGGGGAACAAGTGACATTTCCGGCGTACATGAACCACGTGACCAGTGCTGTTTCTGACCCCGCGTTGGCAGAACTCTCTATTCAAGGCTCTGGGCCTGGCATGGTCAGACTAATAATTATCACTGCATAGATATTAGTCTGGAATCCCTGTATGGAATGTACATCCAAGGGGCGGAAACCTTTATGTCCATAAACGTAAAATAGTGAAAATAGCCGATCTACGAGCACACAATGCCTCGCGATGCGAGGCGTTGCGTGCTTGTAGATCGGCTGTTTTCACTAGTTTTGTGCGACAGTCATAAGACTGTTCCATGGTGAAGCAGGGCTTTACTTTACGAAAAAAACAAAACTTGAAGATACTTGAAACTTGGAGATATGAGGTTTCTGCCCGACAGTGACGATAAGTGCAAAGGGAACAAGTTAGTGCCTCAGAGAAACTAGGATGCCAGCGAAACATCACGCCTAGCATCTGTCTAAACACCTGAACCAACACAGTACACAGTATCTCAAAGAAAAAGAAGGCGATATGGGTGGCTGTAGCTGACGTTGCCATAATCATACATACAGTACCATACTCGTATCAGACATACAGACATACATACACACACAGTCAAATGTTGGAGAGTGCAGGCGCTGCTCAAAAAGCATGAGGAGAAGGGATAGAAAAAAAAGTAGTAGTGCTGGGGCTAGGAGTCTGAAGAGGTTTCACTGTTGTTGATTTACATCATTAGGAAAGCCGAAGGGAGCCTTTGATGGGAAGAGCTCCGACAGGATTTAGTCCTGATCAAAGCACACAACTACTACACGCACGCACGCACGCACGCACGCACGCACGGACACACACACACACGGGAAAAGTAGAACAAAAATAGTTAGATCAGGCATAAATCTCTTTTTTCCTCTACACCAAACCTCTGTGCCGAAAATAGCCGAGCTAGAAGATCTGCTATTTTTGTCTAAAGTTCTCAGAATATGGATGTTAGAGTTCAAGTGGTTAATATAAAAAAGGAGAAAAAAAAGGTTCCTATCACACAAAGATTTGAAGGACCCCCTGTAGTAACTCTGAGGACCCCCTAGGGGTCCCGGACCACCTGTTGAAGACCCCTTACATAGATCAAACGAAAAGAGAAAGTACTGCTATATGCATGCACAAGCACACAAGTCCACAGTGTTGATTTAAAACTGGGAGAGTTAAATTAACACTTTGGGGGATTTTTGATTTATTTTTTTGCTGCGTGCAGATATGATTACGTAATCACATATACAGCATATTGGAAGGCCTATTCCGAGTGTAATTTAACCAATTTAGGCCTAGAATTATTCAATGCTTTAAACAGTGAAAAATAGCAGATATACTGCGAGCTTGTAGATCTGCTATTTTCTGAAAAAGTCGTGAAAATGTGTGCAAATCTTTGAATATACCGTATTTTCCGGACTATAAGGCGCACTTAAAAGCCTTTCATTTTCTCAAAAAACTACAGTGCGCCTTATAGTCCAGTGCGCCTTATATATGGATCATTCATTGACATTGACATTCCCTTTAGCACAGCTCCATCTGTTGGATGCATATCGCAACGGTAGCGTCTATTATGTGCGCCTTATAGTCAGGTGCGCCTTATATATGAAAACAGTTTGAAAATAGACCATTCATTGACAGTGCGCTTATAGTCAGGTGCGCCTTATAGTCCAGAAAATACTGTATGTATTTTTTAAGCGAATGTTTGTAACTCAAATTTAGCTTCTGGGGGGTCCCTGGGACTAAATATTTGGAGATGGGGATCCGTGGCCAAATACATATAATTTTGGGGGTCCTTCACATGAAAACGTCTGAGAACCACTGACATAGTAGTCTCTCAGGAACAGACTAACTGAGCTCCAGTTAAGAGAAAAGGACCTTTTCTTTGACGATGGCGAATCAGATTGCTGACATAGAAACATGGGTTTTTCAAAAAAAAAAAACTTAGAAGGATTCAGAAGACACTTACAGAATCAAAATTCAAATTTTCAAGATTTTTCAAAAAATAGCAGATCTACAAGCTCGCAGCGCGGCACTCGGTGCCGCGCTGTGAGCTGGTATATCTGCTATTTTTCAATAGTTAAAGCATAAAACATTGCGTAATAATGTGCTCGGGCCTAAAATGGGTTAAGGCTTCTGCCGTTTTGTGCCGTCTTGTTCTCTGAGTCAGCATGTCCGCAACTTTAGTCCTCTGGACAAAGAAAACAGCTCGCAAGGTTTCCCACTGCACCAGGTTAGTTGAAGAAGCACGACGTCCGTGTCTACCGAAAACACAGCGGAGGCGGCGCAGGGTGTTCCTGCAGATAAACACTACCCACACACTATACTCCAGCGGCTGGTAACTGCTGATATTTTTCGCACGTTGTTTTGGCCTCCCCTCAAGGACGTGCTGGGCCCTTGATTCAGCCCGGGAAAAAGAGTTGGAGAGGCCCTCATTGCGCGCTATAGAGAGAGATCTCTCTCTATAGCGCTGCTGCTGCTACTCAAAGATTTGCCATTTCAGATCATGACAAGTGACAAGCCAGTGGGCCAATTACATGAGTTATAGTTCGTTGTTGTCGGGTGGAAACCTTGTATGTCCAAAACCGTTTGTTTTGTGTTTATCATTTAAAAAATGATTTAAACTAGTGAAAACAGCCGATCTACAAGCACACAACGCCTCGCATCGTGCTTATAGATCTGCTGTTTTCACTACTTTTGTGCGACAGCCTTGTATGATGAGGCAGGGCTTTACTTTGCGAAAAAAATTACACATTTGAATCTTGGATATACAAGGTTTCTGCCCGACAGTGATGATTTACTTTGTTTGTCGCCCAGCCTCCAAAATGGAACGAAGGCCGACATTTTATTTTAATTTTTTTCCTAATGACCGGCCTGGACCGGCCGGGAATGAACCGGCCGTTCGGGAGTTGGCCCGCTTTTCCCAATGGCCAGCACGTCCCTGCCTCCCCTAAGTAACAAGATATCTTGTGAAATAAAATGTCGTCAACCAATCATCAAGGACGATGATACACGAAAGAACAGGGCAAAGTTATATACTGTAGCATACTGCCTGGAGTTATTTTATACTTGAGCTATTGGAAAATACAAGATCTACAAGCGCACAAGCTTGGCCAAATACATATAATTCTAGGGGTCCATGACATGAAAGAGATTGAGAACCACTGGACGTAGAAGCATGCGTTTTTTCGAAACCCTTTGAAGAATTTGGAGGAGATTTATAGAATCGGGTAAAAATAGTGAAAGACTTGCACAAATGTTCATGATTAAAAAAAAGCAGATTGAGTGCCGCGCTAGTATATCTGCTATTTTCTAATAGTTACAGCCCCCCCCCACACACACAGACACACACTACGTGTTGTATGACATTGTGATGCAACTCTTTCATAGACTTCATACTCATCGGTGTATGTTGGATTCATTCATGGGTTCATAGATAGATAGATAGATAGATAGATACCTTTATTATCCCAAGGGGGAAATTCAGTTGTCCAGAAGTAGCACAGCAGTATACAGTTATTTACAAAGTTACAGAGACGTAAGAAAAGATAGATAAGAGGGGAAAAAAAACAAAAACAAAGACAAGAGCAGTACAGTACCAATAAAGAGAAGGTGCATCAATAGAGGGGGCGAATAATATATAAGTATATATACATAAAGTGTCTTGCAAAAGAGACCATAGCAGTCAATGCTAGTTAGTGCAAACAAGTATCTCACTGTCATTGTTAAACAAAGCAAAAATACTCAGAAACTACCAACACTAACAACCTAATAGTGCAGTGTCAAAAATCAGTGCGAAAAAAGAAGAAACTAGGAAGCGTGTCACCGCAAGGCGCACATGAGCACTCTTCCTGGAAGGTCCTTAGAGGTCAAAGTCAATACAGCAGTAGTTCCTTAGAGGTCAAAGTCAATACAGCAGTAGTTCCTTAGAGGTCAAAGTCAATACAGCAATGGTTCCGTAAGTCTAAAGTGAAGTGGTAAATGCAAATAGGGAGAAATAAATTCCCATCACAGAATGATTTGGTAGACCCCCTGTAGTAAGTCTGAGTACCGGACCCCCTGTTGAAGACCCCTGGTCTAAACCATGCAATCCCCCTGATGCTCTGTGCAGTTTAGGGGTGCTGTTCGGCTTTATGGGACCATTTTTATGCACGTGCCGGTTTCCTTGGTTGGACTTTTTTTTCAGGAATTCAGATAAACCCTGTGCTTCTCAAGAAATAAGAGTGTCTTAAAACCTCCCTCGCCAATCTGTTTAATTAAAAACAATACAGTAAATTACAAAGCAGCGAGGGGACGGGAAAAGCAGGAAGTCAGTCGCCTGTCATGTGAAAACCTTGTACTGTATGTCCGAAATAGCCCCTTTTCAGAAATAATTGTGAAATAACTTGTTCCGAAAAATTAAATTGACATTCAAGCTTATAGATCGGCTTGTAGATTGGCTTTTTTGCTACTTTACTGTGACACGGTAATGTGATGCAGGGCATACATTTACAAAAATTCAACAAAAAAAAAAAAGTAAAAACATAAAAAGTTGAAATGGGAGATACAAGGTTTGTCTGCCCCGGCAGCGACAAAGTGAAAGCCTGGGAGCCGAGTTTAAATTACGACCCCGACGGCGGAAGCCATGTGAAAGGTGGGTGTAAATATCGCACAGATATAGGGTTGCGTGCATGCATTTTAACCCATTTAGAACGGGTACACATATTGTGTATCATTATTTTATGCTTTAACTATTGAAAAATAGCAGATATACAAGCTCACAGCGCGGCACCGAGTGCCGCGCTGCGAGCTTGTAGATCTGCTATTTTTGAAAAAAATCGTGAAAATTTGAATTTTGACCCGATTCTATAAGTGTCTTTTGAATCCTTCTAAGATTTTTTTTGAAAACCCTATGTTTCTATATGTCAGCAATCTGGCGAGCCGTCGTCAAAGAAAAGGTCCTTTTCACTTAACTGGAGCTCAGTTAGTCTGTTCTTGAGAGACTACTATGTCAGTGGTTCTCAAACCTTTTCATGTGAAGGACCGCCAAAATGATATGTATTTGGCCACGGACCCCCATCTCAAAATATTTAGTTCCAGGGACCCCGCAGAAGCAAAATTTGAGTTAAAAACGTTCGCTTTGAAAATACATCTATTCAAAGATTTGCACACATTTTCACGACTTTTTCCAAAAATAGCAGATCTACAAGCTCGCTGCCGCGCTGTGAGCTTGTATATCTGCTATTTTTCGCTGGTTAAAGCGTTCAATAATTCTGGGCCTGAATGGGTTAAAAGAGACCACGCGTGCTGATCCGTCAATCAATCACTATCACCGCTTTCCCAGAATACAACACTGGTCGTCGAGAGACCCCGAGAGCAATATTGGTCCATATTTCATGCGGCCCGCCAACGTGAAAATGTGCTTCGGCGGAAGGCAAATTGGCGCACGCGTGATGTACCGTGTGATGGAAGGAAGGGCTGTTTTTCAGCGTTCAACGAAGATGACATGCTGAGATATATACTGTCCGCGGCCACACACGTCTAGTTCCATTTCACATTCAATTTGGTCTCTGATTCTTTACAATTTTCAGTACTTTTACTTCTACTCCACTACATCTCAGAGGCAAATATTGTACTTTTACTCCACTACAATCGAGTACCTGAGACGAATAACACTCTTAGGCCATATTTAATTTTTTTGGAATATAGATATTTTTTGATTTACCAAACTGCAAACCACTTTTACTTGCATTTAGGATTGATACTTTTACTTAAGTAATGCATACGAGTACCACTGATTAGGACTTGGCCATACTAACATATTCAATCGTGAGATCTTATTATATGCGTTAATCCATGCAAGTGTCTCCACATGTAGATACACGTTGGAAAGTGGGGGGGAAAGAAATCTGCCGCGTCATCTGCAGTTCTGATAATCCTCTCGACATTCTCAAGACGTCAGCCCCATGCCTAATAATATTCTATATAACAATATATATTATTATTGGATCGGTCGTTGGAAGGGGCCGGACAAGGGAATGAGGCTAATGAAACAAGAAAAAGTTATGAGTTTGACTTTGACTGTGTTTTGCGCGTGTCTGTCTGTGATTATGCCTGTACCTATGTGTGTTGGAGTGAGTGCGCACATGTACTTTGTGTGCATGTGTGCACACAGGCCGGTTTAAGACTCTTTCAGGGCCCCCAATTGCTACCCGGCATTTTCTTCAGTTGAAAAAGGTTGTCGATAGGGCTGTCACAATTATTACATAATCGTCTAATCGCAATTATTTGAGGTAATCTCAATTATTTTGCATAATCGTCATAATCGTTGAGAAATGTTCATATACAGTACAGTAGTTTCAAACACTTTCAAAAAGTAGTGGAAATAGCAGATCTACCAGCTCACAACGCGCCACAACGCAACACGTTGTGAGCTTGTTGATCAGCTATTTCCACTATCAATGTTCTTTTTTAAGTATAAAGTTGTCAAATATGTCAGTAATTTCTTTTGGTTATTTAGGTTATGTGTCATATCTGCCATGTGCAACTTCAAAGCCTACAAGCCTAACAGAGATGTGATTTCCATGACAAAAACCCAATTAAATCGTTAATCGCAATTATTTGAGTTGTGACAATTAATCGTCATGTAAAATATCATAATCGTGACAGCCCTAGTTGTCAATGAACATTGTTCATCATAAATTCGTTTTAGTCGACAAAATAAAAACCTGCGGCAGTCAAGAGCCCCTGGGCACTGCGTGGCCCTATGCGTGGCTATACTCCGTCCATGTGTGCATGTGGACGCAGATGGTGTGTGCGTTTACTTGCATGCACATGCACATGGATGCACATGCAGTGTGACCAGAGAGCAGGGGATAAAGCATACCCCCACTGATGACCAGGGGGGGGATAACAAAAGCAGGAGGCATGGATTCCACCCCACCCACCCCCCACGGATGTTATTGTTTGCGTCTGTGCATAATCATTTGAACGTATGATCTCCAATGCAAGTGGTTGCACGCACGCTATGAATGTAAAGGTCGGCTTGTACATGATGTGATGCGTGTCCATGGCTGAGAGAGTGTGTGTGTGTGTGTGTGTGTGCGTGCGTGCGTGCGTGCGTGCGTGCGTGCGTGCGTGCGTGCGTGTGTATCAGAGCAGCTGCGATTCCAGTATGACGATCAAATGGCAATTTGACCATTATCCAATGTCCATCTCTCTCTCTCTCTCTCTCTCTCTCTCTCTCTCTTTCTCTCTCTCTCTATTTTAATACAGTATTATATGACTGGATCATCACCTATCTCCATATATGGAGCCGCTCAATAGGCTACCTCTACATCTGACCTCACAGACTCCATATATGGATATAGCTGACCTGTTCTGACATCACAGTGATGACTCGACCAGCTCAGCAGAAGGGTATACATGTGCCAATTAAGCAGCCATGTGCACGCGCCCATGTGCACGCAGCCACGCACCCATGTGCGCCACCTCACCCTTTAGAGCAAGGTCGCTTCTCGCCCTTAGGGCGTCTTACTGGTAAATAATACAGTTGACCGGAGAAGACATACAGTGACTCAAACATAAACTAACGTGACGATGCGACGCTAAACAATGACCCGACACGGACTGGCTGACTGACAAGAGACAACATAGTTCATGAGAGGTGATTACACATGACACACAGCTGTGGGAGAACCACATCAAGCTATTATGCAAGACTACAACACAAACACAACACACAGCAACCAACCTCGTTTCAGACCGAAACAATTCAACTCACTACCTGTGAGGACAACAACAGCGCTTCATATAGTTTGGCTCAAGTCTATACGTGGAAAGCGGTGGTTTTGGCGCAGAGTCTATTCCGCATGAAGCATGTGGGCTCACGGGGAGAATTACTGAGTGAGAGATTTTGGAAGAGGACGTGCTGGCAGCCATGTTGTCCCTGTCACTTCATCAGCCAAGATGTACAGTTTGCCACTGGCCACATTAATGTGACATGATAAATATTAATTGTTTAGTTTCGTTTTTTTTCTTCCTCCCATATGGTCACTGTCGCGTGGAAACCTCGTCGTCAACGACTAAAGGTTTCCCTTTCACATCTTTGTGCCTATAGCAACCGCACTGACTACAACCCTGCTCTTCCTGGAAATGTAATTTGAATCTATATGGGGCTTTTAAGCCGTGACATAATTTTGTAGTCAGACCTCCAAGCTGATTTATTATCAATATCTGTCCCTCGCTATTTCAAAAGATCCAAGACAAAAAATATACGACTAAAGTATAATTCTACCACTTTCCTTTCAACAACAAAGAGAAGAAAAATTAGTAGATAGTAAAAATAGTAAATAGATTTGCGGGCGCTGGAGCCTTTTGGCCCCAAAAGTTCTCCTCTGCCTACAAAATGATGTCAGACTCAACAGCCCTATTGTTCCTGCCTATCGATGATGTCACTGGTAGGCGGGGACCCCCTGGAACCCCCATTAAGCACTTTGAGAACCACTGCAGTGGGGTAATGATGCGGTCGGTCCGTCCATCACACACACACTCACACTCACACACACGCACGCACGCACGCACGCACGCACGCACGCACACACGCACACACACACACAGTACTGTATGTACAGGTACAGTATATCCTGTCTGTCCTGTACTCTCCTCTCCACACAGCACAATCTAACAGCAGCAGGACTCTGTGTACTAGAACTGTGGCAGGAAACCTTGTATGTCCAAGACTGTTCCTTTAAAGAGGTGGTGCCATAATTTAGTACTTTTTTCTGTTTTGTATGTGTCTATGGAGTTAACATTACTCTAATAGACCCCCAGGTGTGGTGGTTATAATATGCAAATATGTCTTCCCTGTGTATTTTTGGTTATTTCCTGAAAGCTGAAAGCCTCCAAGTCAAAAGGCCCAATCAAAAAAACACTGATTTACAATTTAGGCATTTAGCAGACGCTTTTAATCCAAAGCTACTTACAATAAGCAGGTAATAAATCAATATAATAAGCAAGATAATATATCAGTACATCAACAACAATATAATAATGCATATAGGGCTATCAATCTAGAAAAACAATAACATAGGTACTGTAGACCACGCACCTAATCAGTAAAAAAGAAAAAAAAAAAGAAAAACATTTCTAAAACCTAAAAATGCTATCTATAGCTTCATATGAGGTGATACTGTTCAGTGGTCATCATTCCCTCCCCATTTTACCACACGACAACACTGTGGATGTGGCTAACTTCAGCTGGGTCACCACCCACCTGACGAAGTAGGAGGCTGTAAATGTACTAAAACAAACAATGTAAGAACGTTGAAATGTGGAGATGCGAGGTTTCGTGGCCCGACGTCGACGCAATAACGCTCTGTCTGGACGCGGTCCAATGCAGAAGGTGCTGACGGCGGGGGAAAGCCAGCCACATAACTGTCCCAGCTAATGGCCATGTCTCTGGGTTACTACAGGAGCACTCTGTAAATCACCACCGCTGGGGTGGAAACATGTCCGAGAACCCTAACTTTTGGGGGGACAAAATTAACCTGTGTTCCAATGGTAGTTATTATTTAGTCACAAGCTCGTTGTTAATAGTTTTCAGCCGTTAGATGTTTATAAGACACACCTTAGGGGCGGCAGTGGCTCAGGGGTAGAGTTACCGTCTTAGAACACAGAGGGTGTAATTTTCTTTTTGGCTTCTTTTTTATTATGTTTTAAGCTGAGTGTCTTTGTCTGTTCTTTGTAGTGGTTAACGACTTGTCACTTCATTTATCTGAAATAACTCACCACAGTTTTTTTTGTAAAATGTAAACCTTAAAGGCCATGTACACAGGAAGTAGAAAACAAATGTAGTTTATTTATTTGAAGGGCTGTGGGGGTGTTCCTCTAAAGACAGGGAAATAATTATTATAGCCAGAAGATGGCGATGCCCACTAGGGTTAGTCACCTTCACGTGTCATCAGGTGAGCCCAAATAGGGCATTTCCTGTGTACATGGTCTTTAATAAACAGATTGTGGGAAAAAAAAAAAAAAGAACACAGAGGGTTCCCGAAGGGTTCCCAGTTCGATCCCAGGCTCCCCCAGAGTTAGTGTCGAAGAGTCATTGGGCAAGACTCTGAACCCCTAGTTGCTCCCGGTGAGCAGGTTAAAATAAATTAAAATAAAAAGTGCAGTGTTGTTTAATGATGGTTGGCAGGCCTGGTTATCAAGCAACCATTTCTTTAGATTGCACTTGGAGGATGGGAAAGAAGGACAATCTCTTATGGCCAATATGGGAGCTCACTCCATGTCATGCAAACCCTGTGTAACTGCAGTCAAGTCATGGTCTAATTGTTTCTGTTCTCTTGGGGGCGCTCTTGTGTAAGTGTACCTTACAGTACAGTATGTGTTGCAAGTTCCTAATTATGTGTCTTGTTTCATCGGGTTCTTTGTAATCACGTTGTGTTGACTACACCTGTTGTGCTAGAGGAGAGCTGCAAACATTTTCCACTGAGAGAGAGCTCTGCGCAGATGCAGAAGGAGAGTTGAAATAGAAGAAAAAGTAAAGTCAAATGGAAGTTGGAGTAAATACATGGAAATTGGAGTAAAATGGAAGAGAAGGAGTGAAGTAAGAGGAATAAAGTGAAGTGAGCGAAATAAAGTAAAGAGGAGAAAAGAAACGTTTTCAAGAAAGACTGAAAGATCCAGCAAAGTGGTCAGTAGTCCTATTTGTTTTTGTGAGTCTTGCAGTCATATACGTAAGTATATTATTGTGAATGTACACTCAAGTAGATTTTTTCGTTTTGTCTTGTCAGTTCTACAGTGTTTATAGAAATAAACAGCAGTAAAAAGAACTCAGAGAGTCTCACGTACACTTAATGGGCGGCACAACCTGATCTACAAGCTCACAGCGTGTCACGTTGCAACGCAATGCGAGGTCCTCGTCGAGGACCCCATAGGCATGATAAAAGCTTTGAGAACCAATGAACTGGACCGCGTCAAAGGAACGTGACGCATGTACATGTGAAGAGCCCGTTAATGAGCTGCCCTCGCCTCCTCTCTTGGGGACCGACCAGGGACGTGCTGGCCATTGGGAAAAGCGGGACAACTCCCGAACGGCCGGTTCATTCCAGGCCGGCCATTAGGAAAAAAATAAAAATAAAATGTCGGCCTTCGTTCCATTTTTGCCAACAAAGTAAAGCGTCACTGTCGGGCAGAAACCTTGCATCTCCAGCAGATCTACAAGCACACAACGCCTCGCGGTGCGAGGCGTTGTGTGCTTGTAGATCGGCTGTTTTCACAAGTTTAGTACATTTTTTAAATGATAAATACAAAACAAACGGTTTTGGACATACAAGGTTTCCGCCCGACAACGACGAAATATAACTCATGTAATTTGCCCACTGGCTTGTCACCTGTCATGTCATGAACTGAAATGGCAAATCTTTGAGTAGAAGCAGCGCTGTGGAGAGAGATCTCTCTCTCTATAGCGCGCAATGAGGGCCTCAACAACTCTTTTTTTCCCGGGCTGAATCAGGGGCCCAGCACGTCCCTGGGACCGACTGCCCTGCGCCGCGGTGCCTCGAGGGAAACTGGAATCGATATTCCGAAGACACAATCTGGCGAGGGCTTTGTTCGTCGCTAATGTACAGCAACCGTGATGAGCGCCGCGGATTCCTTCAAGCGACGGAGCAGCCGTCAGCAAGGTGACAGCTCAAAAAGGTCAAGGAACGACTACAGTGTAGTAGGGATGGGACGATATGAAAATGCCATATCACGATTATTGTGACAAAATAAATCGCCATTTATCGGGGTGCCCGCTGGCCTGGTGGTCAAGGCACATACCACATACAAGGCTGTGATGCCTGCTGGCGTCGCCGGTTCGATTCCCAATCCGGACGACCTTTGCCACATGTTATTCCCCATCTCTCTCCCCATTTCCTGTCAGTCTACTATCATATCAAATAAAGGCATAAAAAAAAGCCCAAAAACAAATCTTCAAAAAAAAAAACGCCATTTATGATTATCGCGATAATCAAAATTCATTATCTTGGGGCTGAACATTTGCCAAAAAATAGCAGATCCACAAGCTCACAACGTGTCGCGTTGTGACGCATTGTGAGCTTGTGGATTGGCAATTTTTTGGCAAAGACATTTGATAGAGTGAAAATAAATACTGTATCAAGTACGTATATTATATATTAAGTACCTTTTACTAATTATAGAGGTGATGGATAAGGATTGATTGATATCAATATAAAATTTCATTTTAATGTTAGACACCACTTTCAGTTTTAAAAGTGTCAAGGTTATTTTGTTTTGATCTAATAACTAATGCACGTGATGAGATGTCTCCACTCCAGGTCTGTACAAAGATGTTGACCAGAGAAATGATATCTCAATAAATGTCAGACTGCCCAGGACATTGGATAACGCCAAGACATATCTGGCATTTGTCCTTCTTGCTACTGGGCCCAACGACACGAAAACATCTGATATCCATTGTTATGTTATAATTGTCCAATCAGAATGTGACTAATGCCTTCTGTAACTCCATATATCTGTGAAATTATGTTTTGTATGGGCAGAAGGCACTATGGGTGAATTGCTGTACTGTACGTTGGAACTATTCTTTCAATACAACTTACAGAAAAACGGACGTACACTGGTGTGTGGCCTCCTTTATTGTGTGGGAGTAATCTTTAATCATTATGGGATATTCTTTGACTGACTGACTGTGGTTTTACTCTTCTTGGAAAGGATAACTTTCTAAAGGAATTAATACATGGGAATTAATCAAAAACCCATCAAGAGGGTTTAAGTGGTACCGGATATGCAGCTCGGCATATAAAAGGTGAATTGATCCCAGTGCATGACGGAGGACGATATCCCGATAAATTAAATCTACACAATACGATTATCGTGAGTGTTTATCACGATAAACGATAATATCGTGTATCGTCCCATCCCTACAGTGTAGTGCCCGGCCGGCGTGTACGTTGGGGTGCTTGCGTAACACACCGGTGAATGCTGACATATCGATTGATCGCCTCTGCACAAGCACACAGCCCAGAGTGCATGTGTTCAAAAGCAGTGATGGACTCACTTTTGTAATTTTTCCTTAGGTAAATAGCAACACCACGATGTAGAAACAAAAGCCCAGTGTTCCACATTTGCTTGAGTAAAACGTACAAAAGTACTGGCATCAAAATGTACTTAAAAGTACCAAAAGTGCTCATTCTGCGTGAAATGTCCCTTTTCACACATTTTCAGCTGTGTAAAATATCTTTAGCTTAATTTGCAAATAGCAAGTCTACAAACCGCGACCCGTTGTGTGCTTGTAGATCGTCTATTTTCAAATAGCCAAAGTGTATAGCACAATAATAATCATGTAATTTGCCCACTGGCTTGTCACTTGTCATGATCTGAAATGGCAAATCTTTGAGTAGAGAAATCTCTCTCTCTATAGCGCGCAATGAGGGCCTCTCCAACTCTTTTTCCCGGGCTGAATATCTATATTCACAAGTTAAAGTTCTCAAACATAGGCTAATTGCAGTAAGTGGAGTAAAAGTACTAGTACGATGCCTCAGGGCAACATGCCCCAAAGGGCGAGGTCGCGCCAATTCTTGGCCATCTGGCCAGTGATGTATATCGGACCAGTTACGCCTATATGGAGATCCCTGTTACCCATATATGGAGATCCATGTGCTGTATATGGAGATATGCTGTGAGAGCCCAAACAGTTATTCGTTATGTTCGTTATAAAAAGCTTGACAGGGAACACGGCCCACAGGAAGAATATCCAGTGGTGGGAAAAGTACTCACATATGTTACTTAAAGGAGCTATAGTCAATTTTTTCTTGAAAAACGGATGCTAAAATAAAAATAATGTTTCGAAAATATTTTATAAAAAGATAAGCTTCATATATGTGTTTCTATTAAAGAATGACCACAAAAAGCGTAAAATAATGATAAAATTATCATTTTGGCCATTGTCAGACCGACACTTTGTTTACATTCTAGTCTAGGGGCTTTTAAGCCGTGACATCATTTTGTAGGCAGAGGAGAATGTGCCCCCAGAGCATTTTCTGTCCCTTGCTATTTCAAAAAACAACGACTAAAAAATAACGACTAAAGTATCATTCTAACACTTTCCTTTCAACAACAAAGAGAAGAAAAATGTGTAAATAGTAAAAATAGTAAAAAGATTCACGGAAACTGGGGGCAGAAATTCTCCTCTGCCTACAAAATGATGTCATACTTAACAGCCCCATAGACTAGGATGTAAACAAAGTGTCGGCCCTACAATGAAAAAGTTGACTATAGCTCCTTTAAGTAAAAGTATCAATACGGTGATATAGAAATACTCTGTTACAAGTAAAAGTCCGGAATTCAAAATACTCTGTTACAAGTATAAGTCTGGAATTCATACACTTGAGTAAAAGTATTAAAGTGTTATATAGCCGAGCTATAAGGGCTGAGTGGTTTATGTATGTTTTATATAGTATAATGTATATGCAAAGTAACTAGTACTACAGTTTTCAAATAAATGTAGTGGAAATACTCAAGTAAAGTACAACTACCTCAAAATTGTACTTAAGCACAGTACTTGAGTAAATGTAGTTAGTTACTTTACATCACTGAGTGAGTACAGCTGGCCACACGTGGCAGCTAATGGCGATGTGTATAAACAATAAACAATAATTGGAACACTCCATCTTTCACTGCCTCAAATTACCCATCCCAGAAGACTGTACCACTGCACCACACAATTGGATTAAACGTCTGTGATGCTCCAGCCACCCACAGTCACAAATGCGCTTAACCGCTCGTCTCGCCTTAAAGCAATGCCACCCTGTTGCAACAAACAAAAACAAAAATGTAGTCTGAGAGATAGTTACAGTGGTACAGTGACCTGTACAGTACATGCACAAACAGAAGGGAAAGGGGAATACAATGTCAGGGAGGGGAGGGACTAGTGGAGAAGAGATCCAGTAGAACTAAAAGACAAGTCATTTTATGTTTGCTTGTGCTCACAACGCAAGCTTGTAGATTGGCTATTTCCAGTATGCAACCAAGTGTCAAATCAGCCCCGAAGACAGCCCATATCTGTGTGGCTGGTTCAGACAGGGATCTCCATGTATGGGCATAAAAGGGATTGTATGTATGATGTCAGATATGATAGACGTCATAGAATTTTCACATAACGAATAACTGATGTTTGGGGTCTCGCAGCATATCTCCATGGATCTCCATATATGGGTACCAGGGGTCTCCATATACATCACTGGCCAGATGGCCAAGACATGGCACGACCTTGCCCTTTAGGGCGAGGTCGCTTGTCGCCTTGAGGCGTCTTACTAGTATTTCTATACAGTACATCTCAGAAGCATATATTATACATTTTATTTCCTATATTTTATACAGTACTTTGGCAAAATGGGTCAAATTCTGAAATTTTGCTATGCTTTTTTTACTTTGGTAACGCAAGTATATTTTGATGCCAATACTTCTGTACTTTGTACCTCTTCCACCACTGGAAACACGGTGAATCTATGCACGTGTGTGTGCGTGTGTGTGAGATAGAGACTTTTCCAGTTACTCAGACCGACTCGGCTGCCAAGAGTATCAGTGGGCCTCTGCAACAGACCCCCATGGGTGGAGAGGAGGGCTGGGCCTGGATCCAATGCTCTGGTGGAGCATGGACCACCACCAGCATCACAGAGAGTGTGCGTGTGTGTGTGTGTGTGTGTGTGTGTGTGTGTGTGTGTGTGTGTGTGTGTGTGTGTGTGCGCGCGTGTGTATGTGTGTGCAGGGGTGTCGCACCAAATTTTGGGCCCTGGGTACAAGGATTCACTTCAATTATGTTGTGCTTTAACTATTGAAAAATAGCAGATATACAAGCTTGCAGCGTGGCACTCTTGTAGATCTGCTATTTTTGAAAATTCATGACAATTCTTGAATATTTCAAAAGGTTTTTTGAAAAACCTATGTTTCTATGTCAGTGGTGCTCAAACTTTTTCATGTGAAGGACCCCCAAAATGATATGTATTTGGTCACGGACCCCCATCTCAAAATATTTAGTTCCAGGGACCCCCAAGAAGCAAAGTTTGAGTTACAAATGTTCGCTTAAAAAGTACATATATTCAAAGATTTGCACACGTTTTCATGACTTTAAAAACAATAGCAGATCTACAAGCTCGCAGTGTGTGAGCTTGTAGCTTCTTGTTTCAATAGCTAAAAGTATAAAATAATTCCAGGCCCCTCCACCTTGGGCCCTAGTAACTCAGTCCCACTTTTCCTCCCCTTGTGACGCCCCTGTGTGTGTGTGTGCGTGCGTGCGTGCGTGCGTGCGTGCGTGCGTGCGTGCGTGCGTGTGTGCGTGCGCGCGTGTGCATGCTCTGGGTTTACCACAACTGGCACTCGCGTGCGTCACGCGGTGCGAGCGGAGTGTGGTGCCATCACGACTTTCTCCCGCCCCGCAGGCGGCCAAACACTGGGAACCCTCAGATCGAGTGCCCGCTCTGCGACTCGCTCCAAAAATATGTCTAAAAAAAAGTTACACAACATGGAGGAAAACACCGCCATACACGAAGGCTGACGGAAGAAAGGGAGAAGAAAGAATAATGCCAGGATGATTCCTTGAATTCTCCATTCTTTCTTGTTTTCACGTTTGTTTTAAATGGTAAATGGACTGCATTTGTATAGCGTCTCGTCTAGTCTTTCAGCGCCTTCAATCTACAACGTAGGCATCTAGCAGGCGCTAGTAATCCAAAGCGATTTACAGTAAGCATGAGGTAAATACATCAAATGCAAAGTGGACAGCGCAGTGCCAGTAAATAAACCAAGAACCTATACCATTATTATACAGTACAACATTGATGTCGGGTGGAAACCTCGTATCTCCCGTTGTGTGCTTGTAGATCGGCTGTTTTCACTAGTTTAAATCATTTTTAAAATGATAAATTCAAAACGAACGGTTTTGGACATACAAGGTTTCCACCCGACAATGACGAAATATAACTCATGTAATTAGCCCACTGGCTTAAGTTGTCACTTGTCATGATCTGAAATGGCAAATCTTTGAGTAGCAGCAGCGCTATAGAGAGAGATCTCTCTCTATAACGCACAACGAGGGCCTCTCCAACTCTTTTTCCCGGGCTGATCAGGGGCCCAGCACGTCCCTGATTATTATACAGTATATAAAATAAAAAAAGTGCATTGAAACTATGCAAACAATGGGATGTCAGGTCAAGGAATGAACCTGGGATCTGTCTAACACAAATGACATTTTAACCTTTGCATATAACCTGTGCATGCCATGGTGGTCAAGACTGGGGCAACCCACATGCAACCTCCGTGATGGTGGGCAGAGACTTAACCACTACGCCACCCGAGCAAACTAAGGCCCATGTAGTCTTGACCTTGACTGTGACCTTGGCCCTTTCTGCCCAGTCGTTAACGGTATCCTTGGACCAGCATGGAAATCCATTCTTGATTTCGATCTTCACTGCGGCCTTGAACTTTGACCTTTTTTTTTGCCAAAATGTAATCTCTCTGGAGCAGCCTACTGACCACGCACGCACGCACGCACGCACGCACGCACGCACGCACAGGATTACAATTCCCTGCCATGCGAGCCAGGTTATTAGAGGAAAGTAAAGCCAAATTATTAAAGTACATGCAGATAATGGCACATATGATTAAGTAGTTGTACAGTACAGTATATGGAGCAGATGACACATGCCAGTGTTCAATTAATTAGTGTTTGTAAAAACAAAATTAAAGTGTGTGTCTATCTCTCTCTGGCTAGCAAGGTCTCCAACTCATCACCTCTCCCCTATTTCTCTCTCTCTCTCTCTCTCTCTCTCTCTCTCTCTCTCTCTCTCTCTCTCTCTCTCTCTCTCTCTCTCTCTCTCTCGTCCTCTCGGCAGGATTTAAACTGTGTGTGTGTGTGTGTGTGTGTGTGTGTGTGTGTGTGTGTGTGTGTGTGTGTGTGTGTGTGTGTGTGTGTGTGTGTGTGTGTGTGTGTGTGCTTGTTCACGCCATTTTGCTATTTCAAGGTAAGAACCCCCAAGGGAAGGTGCACAGAGAATGGCCAGCGTGGCAGTCACTGCACACGCACGCACGCACGCTCACACATGCACGCACACACACACAAATGTGGACAGTGCCATATACCTTGCGGCAGCGGAGTAATGAAGCAGAAAAAGGATGAACAACATAATATTATTGAACAAAAGAACATGGCTGGATGATGCACTCTGATTTTATTTATTTTTTACTTACAGGGTGATGAAACTGTTCAGTTTTTTGTTTCAGGTTATAAAAAGAGAATAAAAAAAAAACAACAGCAGCAGCATGAAAACAAGGCGGGCTGCGTAAGGATGATATTCTATCATTTGTTCTCCAACTTTTGTAGTTATAAGACAAGATTTTTTTGGAAAACTCCCACCACAGTTGAGATCTTAAGGTTTTTACGTTGCCGCGTGGACAAGAAAACCTGAGTTTTTGGCTGCCACGTCATAGCATTCATAGCATGACGTCATCGCCTCACACGTCACACTTCTAACTCCTTTGTTTATATAAGGATTGCATCACCATCATCTGCCCGGGCATCTAGCCTCTAAAGTGCATCGCCGGTTCGAGTCCCAAACCAGACGGTCTTTACTGCATGTCTCTCTCACCACCTCTGTCTATCTGTTTTGTTTAAGCCCGTAGCCCAATCAGGGACCAGAATTTCTGGCAACGTTATTAGGCCTAGGATTATTGACTGCTTTAACTATTGAAAAATAGCAGATATACAAGCTCACAGCGTGGCACCGAGTGCCGCGCTGCGAGCTTGTAGATCTGCTATTTTTGAAAAATCGTGAAAATGTATTTGAATTTTGACCCGATTCTATAAGTGTCTTTTGAATCCTTCTAAGGTTTTTTGAAAAACCTATGTTTCTATGTCAGCCATCTGGCTTAGCCATCGTCAAAGAAAAGGTACTTTTCACTTGAACTGGAGCTCAGTTAGTCTGTTCTTGAGAGACTGCTATGTCAGAGGTTCTCAAACCTTTTCATGTGAAAGACCCCTGTAAAAAAAATATTCATATCTCAAAATATTAGAGTTCCAAGGACCACCCAGAAGCAAAATCTGAGTTACAAACGTTCGCTCTAAAAATGCGTATATATTTCACGACCTTTTCAAAAATAGCAGATCTACAAGCTCGCAGCGCGGCACGGCACCAGTTAAAGCAGTCAATAATTCTAGGCCTAAATGGGTTAAGCCCGTAGCCCAATCAGGGACCAGAATTTCTGGCAACGTTATCATTAACAGCCAATGAGGGACCAGCATTCCCAGTGATGCCAGTGGTGATTTCACTGACATCGCCGGTGGGGATGCCAGTGGTGAGCGTGCCTCATATCATGCTCTGCTGGCGCACAAGTAGGCCATGGCCGCCATAGGCTACATGGCCTCGTTGTGCACAAGGTGCAAGTTGGCACCTCGACAGAGTGCAGTTCTTTTTGATTGATTGAGTATTTTATTAGACAAAAGTGGAGAACATTACAAGTATAGTCAATACATTAACGAATGTAATAGAGTACAAGTACAGTTAAGCACGCCTGCCTAAAAGGAAAATCGCAAATAAGTCTTTTTACAGTCTTTTTTACATCGCAAGTCCTAGTTTGCCTCTGTCCTCAATAGTCCTCAAAGTATGTGCTCATATATCAGCCTAATTACTGGTGGCACGCGGATGGCGGGAGGGCCGGTGTAGCCATCCTCCTCCTTACAGTAGCTTGAAGCTCATTTTTACCGCTTTCCCTTCGGTCCGACCTCGCCTCCCAACAATTCAGAGCTTTAAAAACAACAACAACAACAAAAACATCAACAACTATATTGCAGAACCAATCTAAAGTCTTTAGGGCACTGGTTCTCAAAGTGGTGGTGGCATCTGTGGTAACCGAGGGACTAAAATGGGAGAATGGACAATATGACTTGCAGAGAACTGTACATGCAGGCAGAGGTCACGTCTCTCTAACAGCCCAGACCTTAAAGGACCCTCCATGTGGACAGGGTTCAGGGGGAGGGAGTTATCTGGGTTGTAAGGCCGGACACCCTGCCAACTAGATAGGATTAGTCATGCTTCACTCGACATCAACAATATATAACAAAAATGATGAGACGGAATCCACAGGTAGAATTGGTTTTGTTGACAAAGCGTATTTAGGAGGGCCTTGATGGCGTCGTAATGACTTGATTTTACACTTGTTTGTATGCTGAAAATAGCAGTTCTACAAGCTCACAATGCATTGTGCTGTGACACGTTGTGAGCTTGTAGATCTGATATTTTCAGAGCGCAACACCCAAGCGCACCCAAACATAAAGAGTTTTCGTCGTAATGCCTGATTTGCATGCTGAAAATAGCCGATCCACAAGCTCACAACGGAATTGACGAAATCGTCATATATTTAGTCTTCGTTTTAGTCATCATAGCTTAGTTTTTATTTAGTTTTTGTCCGTGAAAAAAGGTATTAGTTTTAGTCGACGACATTAAAACCAGAGTACATCTTCCTCCACTGCTAATTAGCACAGAGAGAGAGAGGGCGGGCACATGTGGGCGCACAAAGCCAGAAGGGGAATTAAAAATGTTCTCCACAGCTTTATCAGAGGAGCTCGTCTGATTCTGTGTTTGATTTCTCCAAAGCTGTGCATGAAGACGTAGGAGGGGGTGTAATTAAAAAAAGAAATACTGTATACAGTATATCTCAACAGAGACACACAGAAAGACATACCGTAGGCTATAGCAGGGGTACCCAGGGGTTCCCAATCTATTCAGGCCTTGACCTCCGCAAATCCCTCCCAACGCCTCGTACACTGCAAGGCGTTGTGAGTGTGTACTGTAGATCGACTATACTGTACTGCATACATGGGCAACTGGCGGCCCGGGGGCCACATGCAGCCCCCACCTTCACTTAATGCGGCCCGCAGGTTAATACTGGAAAACTGATATATTATTGATTTCAGCTGTTAAAATTCCAAACATGACCTGCTTTAATTCTGTCAGTCTATATTAGTAGCTTACTGACTAGTATAGTTGTATTAAAATGTATTTTTTTTATGTCCAATGTAGATATTTGTATTTAGGTTCATAGAGTCAGCATGAATATATAACTAAATGTGTTTGAAATTAACTTAACATGTTACATTTCAGGATTCCAATTAAAAAGAAGCAAAAATAGCAGATATGCAAGCTCAAAACGCATCGTGCTGATATTAACCACTTGAACCACTAACCACTTGAACTGTCAATACTTAATAAACTTGACCTTTCACTCTGTACTTAATCTGCTCTTTTTTCCCTCTACACCAAAGCTATTTGCCGAAAATAGCTGATCTAGCTGATCACAACGCCTCGGGCGTTGTGAGCTTGTAGATCTGCTATTTTTGGCTAAAGTTCTCACGTTAGGGTACCGTTCAAGTAGTTCTTATAAAAAAGGAGAAAAAAACGTTTCTATCACTCAAAGATTTGGAGGACCCCCTGTAGTAACTCTGAGGATCCCCCAGGGGTCCCGGGCCCCCTGTTGAAGACCCCTGGTGTAAGGGACTATTGGGTATTTCACTGCTTTCCTCCACTTTTACTCCATTACATCTCAGAGGCAAATGTAGCCTATTCTTTACTCCACTAAATCTATTTGACAGCTTTGTAGTTACTTTGTTGATTCCGATAACCTTTACAAAACCCTATATTATACTTTGGCTGTTTATGACAACTTTTGGAAAGACTTCTACTTAGGCTACTGTAACTGTATATTTTGATGCAAATACTTTCATACTTTCACTTCAGTAAAAGTTTGAATACAGGACTTTTTCTTGTAGCAGGTCTTTCCTAGGTTATGGGCCATATAGTGTAGTTATGCACTATACATTAGCAAATATAACTGGCTTGACCAGCAAGGCACAAATGCACACAATATAGCACTTAAATTCTGCTATTTCTACTATGTAATAGGCTCACTGCATTTATCGGAGTAGGCCTACTTCCAACTGTAACGTACAATAGCCTGGTCTCTCTAGGTCTCTCCCAACACATCTCCGTGGAACACAGTATACAGTAGTGAAATGCTCCACACTTCCGCAACATTGGCCTCCTTTTTGTTGCCAATTCTACTACTTCCGGCAGTCTTCCGGGTGTTAGCATTCACCAGGGTTAGTTTCACTGAGGTTAGGGTTAGGGTTAAGGTTAGGTTTAGGTGTATCTTTGGACTAACCCAGTTGATTTTTTGATACACTCAGACTGAAAGAAAGAAAAAAAAACACTCTCCCGGTGCCGTCCGCTCTCTATTATATATTAGCTCTATGGAGAAATCTCGTTGTGCAAGACTTCAGGAAGTACAAACACAGTGGAGATTATTTCGGCATTATGGACAACAGATATCTACAAAAATAAATATATATATTTTCGAGCGACGCAAGTAAGCAATTTATCGGAGAACCCCACCGCTCGTGGTGGGAGCTGCAGTGTGCTCGGAATAAAAAATCCCACATTTCGTTTTGGACATAGAAGGTTTCCATCTGACAGCGACAATAGGCCTATATTATTTTTCACGTTTTTAGGTGTGCACGTGTGTATTAGATTCATGCATATTTCATGCGGTTGCTCTCGGCTGCTTTGCCGGCCCAGCAGGCACCCCGGGCACAGCTGGCGAAGAGGGCAGAGATATTGCTCGGCTATTAAACCGTTATTTGCGGATGTCACCCTCAGCAGGAGGCCATGTTGATCCCGGCGATAAGACGGACCCCGGAGGACCCGCTCGGTGTGTGTGTGTGTGTGTGTGTGTGTGTGTGTATGTGTGTGTGTGTGTGTGTGTGTGTGTGTGTGTGTGTGTGTGTGTGTGTGTGTGTGTGTGTGTGTGTGTGTGTGTGACGCACAGGCACCCTGCACCCTGCAGACCGTGGATGCCACGCGGTTGGAACGTGTGGTGTGAAGGGACTAAGTAGATTTACTTACTCTAGTCTAAGTACTGTAAATGTTAAACTAACTGTAGTGAAGTACAAACTAAAAAGTACAACTATGTGCCTCCGAAGTTGAGATGCAAACACAGAGCATACTTATAAACGACCAAATGTCTGTATGTCCGATGTCTGTCTGATATACACGGATGCTGACATCACTGATACTAAACAGTACCCAAATTTGGAGATAACCGACATCACTGATACCGCTGCCAGTACTGCGCATGCATCGCCGCCATGGTAACAGCCCCATGCTGACACAATGCCCAAATTTGGAGATGACTGACATCACTTATACCGCCTTCTCTTCTCTTCGCTTCTCTTCTTATGTTATCCCGAATTCCGCACCCAAGATACCCAGAAACACGACAAATTCTACAACGAGTTGAGCGAAACAGTTAATTGAAATCACTGATACCGCCGCCATGGTGAAAGCCGCATGCTGACACAATGCCCAAATTTGGAGATGACTGATATCACTGATACCGCCTCCATGGTAAAAGCTGCATGCTGACACAGTGCCCAAATTTGGAGATGACTGACATCACTGATACATCTGGGTTCTCCAGCATTACTTCTGAGACGCCTACATTCAATCCCTCATATACCGTGCACACCCCATAACCCAAAATGCACATAATTCGTAGCACATATCCTCGAACGGGCAAGGACTAATATTTCACTTCACCACAGTGCTTGGAGTGAAATGTAGGCTACTTAGTTACGTGTGTGTGTGTGTGTGTGTGTGTGTGTGTGTGTGTGTGTGTGTGTGTGTGTGTGTGTGTGTGTGTGTGTGTGTGTGTGTGTGTATGTGTGTGTGTGTGTGTGTGTGTGTGTGTGTGTGTGTGTGTGTGTGAGTGCGTGCGTGCGTGCGTGCGTGCGTGCGTGTGTTCATGTTCACGAATAGTGATTTTTAGTATTCGAATTCGAATACCTCAAAGTATTCGAATAGTCGAATACTCGACAGGAAATATATATGTATATTTTCATCCAGTAAAAACTAGCAATTTTCGGTCTAGTAGTGACAGTTTCATTAGCTGGCTCCTCCTTCATCATGACATTGAGTTTGTCGGCTAGCCACTGTTTTTTCCACTGGTAATTAGTTCCGGGAGTATAGGGCATTAACAAATTCATCCACCAGGGGCATTGACAACTCATTCTTATGACTTCCTATCTAGCCAAGCTGTATAAACCATGAAGAAATAATATTTCTTTAAAAAAAGAGAAAAAGAATCAATTAAAAAAATTACAGAATATTCGACTTCGGTGAACAATGTCGAATAGTGACTTTGATATTCGAATATTCGAATATTTGAATGAATGCCCTAGTGTGTGTGTGTGTGTGTGTGTGTGTGTGTGTGTGCGTGTGCGTGTGCGTGTGTGTAGTGGGCTACGTGGTGTCATACTGAGAGGGGGAGGTCAGACGGGGACAGGGAGGAAGGCCACTTGCCAGCAAAATGACCAGCCTCATTTCCTCCTTGATGAATAGACCTGCCTATCTCTCTCTCTCTCTCTCTCTGTCTCTCTCTATCTCTCTCTGTGTGTGTCTCTCTCTATCTCTCTCTCTCTCATCAGACAGAGGTTTCTCTCCAACAGCGTAAAAAGCGAATAATCCTACATCTGTTTTTGCTTTTCTCCTAATAATAGTTCCCTCCATTGAACCATATCGGCCGAGTAACGATGGCATCGTTGTAAGCGTGAGTCATCTGGTATTTTCTTTTTCGCCGTTTAATTAGCCGTGCGTTAACCGCCACTGGTATTTATGCCAAAACGAGACACAACTTATTATATCTGACGAGTGACTCATATCTCTTTCGGCCGGCGGTAATTGCGTTGACTCACGCCCCGCGTACTCAAGTACAACTTGGAGGTGCTTTTACTCTCAGTCGAGCATTTATATTGTTTATACTTTATGCTTAAAGATGGGGTGACGTGATATTTTTCAAAGAAGTGTACACACCCACCTGCTCCTTAAGTATGCCTGGTTGTCAGGTGGGTGGTGACCCAGTTGAAGTTGAAGCCACACCCACAGTGTTGTGTGGTAAAAAAAAAAAAGGGAGGGGATTGTATTATGACGTCATTATATCAGCTTTCAGGAAGTAACCACAAATACACAGGAAAGACATATTTGCATATCATTATCACACCTGGGAGTCTATTAGAGTAATGTTAACTCCATAGACACATACAAAACAGAAAACAAGTACAAAACTATGGCACCACCTCTTTAAACTTCTACTCCGCTGGTATTTTACAAAAACAGATTTTTTTTCCCCCTCCATTGCACAAGGAAACAAAAAAAAAAGTACCGTCGACGCGAGCACGTTCATAAATAAAGTCTCTATCCACATGAAAAGCTGTCACCGCGAGACTGTCTATTGATGGCCTGTCAACAACTGCAGTCCCATGATAGCAGGCAGCCGGGTCTGTGCTTTTTAGATAGCGGTTTGCAATACTTTATAAACTCCTACTCCCCTCAGAGGCTTGATACTGCGCTACCATTATTTGACAGCTTTAGTTACTTTGTAGATTTTTTTTATTATTATTAGGTCTACGGAAAACAAACATTAACCAATTAAGCTCTCATTCGTGCTTTGGCTATTTGAAAAGAGCACAGTGCTGTGAGCTTGTAGATTTGGCTCTTTTTGGAAAAGTATGATACCTTTTTTTTTTTACAAACTTTAGTACTTTTGCTTGGGAGATGGCACAAACAAGAAATTAATGCAATTTCCTCAACTAAGATTTTGAAAATCGTTGCTGTTGGGCAGAAACCATGCCAAATCATATTCAGTTCACTCTTTCCATTTTTTAACTTTGTGTGTTTTTTTCTCTCGTAATTATGGTAAAACTACAGCGTTAAACAAAATCATCAAAAGTAGCTGCCACTTTTGCACAAAAAAATAAAAAAAATAAAAAATCTATTTGAATCCTGAGAAATAACTATTTACTTACATTGTACGTAATAATAAAAAAAAGAAAAGTCTTCCCATCACTGTCAATCAATCAGTTAACAGTAACTGAGTGGCACTGTCCTGTCCATCTCCTCTAAGCATCCCCCCTCAGACCATACATTAAATCTGCACTCTCCCCCCTTTCCTTCTGCTGAGGTCACAAACGGCACATCTGTATACTTTAATGCAGTGGTTCTCAAACTATTTTTGCCTGTAGTACCCCCTTATACTGATTTCTGAAGCCAGTTACCCCCTTCCCCTGACTACAGCCTTTTGCTCATCAAAAGTCCATCAAAAGTCCAGTTCCAATGCCAATATGTCAAAAATAAAACGGCACAAGGGCAAATAAATATTGCTTTCTATTCAACAACAGTTGTACTAGTCAAGTTTTATTGATGTAACTTGGTTTTACAATTTCAGATTAGCAGGTCCACACAAAGACTGTCAATGTTTTGTCATAATAGTAACCATAATAGTAAAATACATATTCCCATTATCTCCTGTACCCCCTGTAGTACTCCCACGTACCCCTAGGGATACAAGTAACCCCATTTGAGAAACAATGCTCTAATAAACTGGTCATGGCATGAAAAGGTTGAGAACCGCCGCGGATATGTTTTGGAGTGAATTTCTGGGAACAAGCCTTAGAGAGACTAATAAGGACATTCTGGGAAAAGAGCATTACTGTCCGCCGTATTGTTGTTGTCCCCCCATCCCCCTCTTATCCTGTGTCCTTTTCAGACGCGCGTCTGCATTGTCAAAACAACGTAGGCAAAAACAGGGGAGAGAGAGAGAGAGAGAGAGAGATAGAGAGACCAGTGTAAACAGATTAGGCTGCGTCCGTTCGCCGGGAGACAATGGCGGGTATAACCGACGTTTCCTTGTGCCCCGCGGCCGTTAAAAAAGGGGAGAAAATAAGCTATTAACCTCAGTTTGGGTGCCAGGAAACAACACACACACACACACAAAAAAAAAGGAAAGGAGATAATCTGCCGCCGCCGGGCACTCTAGGCGAGAGATTTAGACGCTCAAATCCTCGCCCTCGCCGTCGGCTACCTGGGGTAGTGGAGCGAGTGGGGTGGGGAGGGACTGTTATTATGAGGCGACTTGAGCCCTGTCCAAAAGAAAAGAAGAAAAAACACAGTGTATTGAATTACCTGGGCCATGTCTAGTGTTATCTGTCCAGAAGTCCTCGGTCACTGAGGCTGTCGCCGTGTTGTCAAAGCGGGGGGAAAGTGGCTGCATGATGCTCGACTGCGGCGGGGATTCCCCGTAAATCAGATTTGGTTCGATTTTCCCGGCACTTTGGCGGCGGCCCGCGATCCAAATTGTGCCATTTGTGGTCAACGAGAGTTGTCGTGGGATAAATGCTGTCGACTGGAAAAAAAAGCCGGCCTGGTTTGTACTAGGGTTGCATGCCGCGTCGCGCGCTGAAAATAGGATATCTACACACACGCAACGCGTTGTGATGCAACGCATTATGAGCTTGTTGTAGATCTGCTATTTGTGGGCGGAAAGTTAATCAAAATCCCACAAACTGTTACGTCTGTCTCTTCAACATTAGGGCCTTATCTTGCGCATTTCCTTAAAGGAGCTATAGTCAACTTTTTCATTTTGGCCGTTGTCAGGCTGACTTTGTTTACATCCCTCTTCTATTCTTTTATATGGAATCCATATAAAATAATAGAAGAAGGGATGTAAACAAATTAAAGTCAGCCTGACAACGGCCCAAAATGATTATTTTATAATTATTTAACGCTTTTTGTGGTCATTTTTGAAAAGAAACACATATGAAGCTTAATTTTTCTTATATAAAATATTTTCGAAACATTATTTTTATTTTAACATCCGTTTTTCAAGAAAAAGTTGACTATAGCTCCTTTAAGGTATTTTTACATTTTGATACCAATACTTTTGTACTTTTGAATTGCGGACTTTTACTACATAGTAGGCTATTTCTATATTGCAGTATTGATACTTTTACTTAAAGTGAACATTTTGGGGCTTGGGTACAATCACTAGCATCCTCGCTGCGATGGCTGAAAGGCCTTAATCCCCACACACACACACAAACACAACAGCCCACAGCTTCGCCACCTCCCCACCAGGGAGGGAAGATTACAATTAGGGCTCGATGCCGGTAACACATTCAGCGTTCAGAGAGAGCAGACAGGCCAATATTCTCCTACGGACTATGACACACACATACTGATCCAGTGATACAACCGCACAATGCATGCGCGCGCAGTCGCGCACACATACTCGCAAGAATGCACGCACGCAAACTACTTGATTACTTTGGGGATGCAGTGATTGTGAGGCTATTCTTGATTAGCTCAATTTATTCTCCAACCCTGCCAGGAGGCCATTTAGGGAAGTTTTCTTCTTTT